>NC_056731.1:1759760678-1759835678 GCF_019279795.1 Protopterus annectens | reverse complement strand
ATCAGTTCCTCAAAACTTCAGCAGTTCGAACACCATATGTTTGAACTGTGAAGTTCAAAAACTGATTATCATGAAGCCGTGGAACACTGAATTCTTTCCCAGGGAAAGAATTCAGTGGGCCGTTTCTGTGGCTTCGCAATTTTCAACACTGTGGTGGAAAGTTACAGGTCGGGTTCAGGTAAGTGTGCGATTGTGTGGATGATAGGGTTAGGGTGCCGGTTAGGTGAGTTAGTGTTAGGGCGCGGATGATGTGGGTGTGCAATAGTGACAGACTTTAGGGTTAGGCACGATAGGTGAGTTAGAGTTAGGGCATGGGTGAGGTGGGTGTGCGATAGTGACAGACTTTAGGGTTAGGGCGGGATAGGTTAGTTAGGGTTAGGGCGCAGGTCAGGTGAGTGTGCGATAGTGATGGACCTTAGGGTTAGAGTTTGGGTTAAGGTAAGTGGATAGATAGTAGTGTATGTACAGTTTAGTGTAGGGTTAGATGTAGGATCTTAAGTGTATGTGTGTGGATTGCTGTTTTTTTGGTGTGCTTGTGTTGTGTGTGTGTTTCTTGGAACAGCGATTTTTTTCCCTGGGAAAAAAAATCGCTGTTCTAAGTCTTTGATGGTTTTGCACTTCGAGGTTAGAAGTTCAAACATATGGTGTTCAAACTTCTGCCATTTTGTCAAAGTGATATAGACCCTGTAAGTATATATGAAATTAGATTTAGCAGCTCAATATGTTAAGGTTTGACTTTTCTGTAAATCTTAACTGAGCAGACTTGATGAACATGGAAGTGAATGATTGAGCTATACAAGCCATACTTCCCAGAATCCTTATGAAGGCTTGATGTATTTTCCTTTGACTGAATCTTCAGCCTTATAAACTGTTGTATTCACCACAGACTCTTTCCAGATCATATATGAAATACATTTTTCATGCAGAAATCCCTTCTTCTTCTAAACAATGTGGCCTAATTAACTTTTTATTACTGAGATTATATGCTTGAACTACTATACCAGTTTACAACACCTGTCTCTCAGCGTTCATTTCTATTATCCTGTGTTTCACAAAGAGCATATTGTAAAGAGTATTTTACCCGCTGAGTTAAATAACAGTCTCTTTTGTTAGTGCTTAAAGGCATATTACAAAATAATAACCAAAGCCTTAAATTAAGAATTGTAATTTCTGGTAAACACAGCTTCTTATCTATAGTATTCTAAAACTCAACTGATTTCAAGTTCTTTTGACAGTAATGGTTACTGTAGCATTATGTAGGTTAATGCATTCAAAAAAGTATAAATTCCCAGTGGAATTGTTATTTTTAGATCCAGGGTCCTATTCATGCATCATTTCCTATTTAATTTCAGTAGGCTAGACAGTTATTCTTTCTGTTTGCTTCTTCAGGTATTCTTAGAAAACTCTACAATGGAGGGAGGGAAGATGAAAGGTTATCTCACTGAAAAGCAAGGTCCTTCCCCTCCTTACAGTGAAACACAAAGTGATTACTTTTCTTATTTTTCATTAACATAGTACTAATTGACTTAACACTATTATTTTTTTCTTATTCACCATAGAGACAGGTAGACTGCCCTGCATGTCATTTGAGAATATTGATTCTTAGAAGACAGCATGTATTTTTTGCAATGTCTGGAGTATAGACTCCCCTTTCAATAGATGCATTCTTATTGCTGTCAAGAGTTAAAACTGAGCATTGACCATTATACATTACATCCCTCTCTAAGTTAAATGGTACCCAGCGATGTTTTGTAAATTACACTGTATGATCCTATTTTATAGAGTAGAAACAGCACATGTTGTGTGTTATGATTACATTATTTTTGGTAGATAAATGCATTATTGTTAAATAAATTTGTTAAAGTCAGACTGTAAAAATCATCTGGCATTTAAAAACAATGACAGTCAATAACAAACAGTAATGCAGGAAACTCAAGTATCTAATTTACAAATACTCTAATGTACATTAGGAGGTAAAAAACCATACACAAACTTGTACAGAATTTTGTCTAGTTTTATTGGTGAAACACATGACATTTTATATGTTTTACTATCAGCTTTTGCCCACCTCACTGACGTGGTCAGTGACAGGGTCTTTACATCATAGTAACTTATGAAAAGTGCTGAGATGGTGTTTTCAAAAATCTTTTTCCCATGAGAATATTACAGCCTTGCAAGCACCTGGTCAGTCACAATGTCCTTCCGAGGATGTAGCCAATTCAAGGCTCTTAGATTAGTTCGAATACAATGGGTGCATGTCTTCTTTAATGCTTCTCTTTGTCTCTTTCTTGTTCACCAGCTGGACATTATCTTTGATAGTGCGCACAAGGCTATTCTTCTGGTGGAAGCAGGAAAAGATACACATGCACACAGATTCATTATTTTCTAACTTTGCAAAATAATCTTTCACTGACAGACATGAGCCAGGCCGAGCTGATCTCTGCCAAGGCCAAGTTTCTAGTCACACTGCAGCTTATGCTTCAAGCAATAATATGCAGTTTATTTCTACTATTATTCTAGTAAAACAGAATTAAATGCATTACATATTATTCTATTTTTCAACCTTTGCTCTCCATATAGATTTGAGCACATTTATTCCTGTCTAAGGCACACATTTCTCTATATATCTGACCACACAACTTATATATGTCTGAATGTTTGAATACATATTTTCCTAAGCAGCATATATGTGAATATATATTTTTCTAGGCAGCATATATGTGAATATATATTTTCCTAGGCAGCATATATGTAAATATATATTTTTCTAACATTCTCCCTCCTGTTAATGCATTTCATTCTATTTGAAACATAAACAGTATCATTTCATTTTTTAGCCTTTTCCTTTCAAGGATTTTTAGCTAAGTAAGTCATTTGTTTTATATTTCAGATAGGCTTTCACTTGGTATTAACAAATTCAATTCCATGTCCTGGTACATAGTTTCAGTTACTGATATGTCAACTAGGTCTTTAACTAATTTTTTCACACAGGGTATGCCGCAGCAGACACATGCTCCAATTATGAGCAGCACTACACAAATTGCAATCAGAATATTCATAAGGACCCACCCCACCCCCAAATAGATTCTGGAAAAGTTTGTCAGTGGGTTTGGGCCTGGTTCTGCCATTGCTGACACCTGCTGTATTACCTCCAGGTGATCATTGATTTCGTGTTGGTTGTCTGGAATGTACGCACAGCATTTTTCTTTGATAAGCGCAAGACGCACCACCTCTCGCCGCTAGGGTGAAGTCGAGAGCCATTCGGTTCTGTAGTACGACTGTTCTCATTGCATTCATTTCATCAGTCACAAGTTCAAGAGCGGAAAAAGTCGCATTGCTCATTGCTTCGAGGAGTTTTGACAATTTCCTCAGTTCCCAAATCGATTTGACTGTTCAGGCTGGGAATATCCCAGCCCAGGATATAACACTGTCACTCAAGTCCATATGAGTCAGTTTTTTTTTGTCCTTCACAGCCGAATGATTCTTCCAGCTTGCTTCAATCTTACCCACTGGATTAGCAGGTTTTCTGACTGTATTCTCGGCTTGCTGAGCTACATTTCTCACATTGCGATTTTACCCAGGGCAATTCTGCACTATGTCTTATGGCTGGAACCAGATAACCCAAAAAACAACTGCCGGACCAATTCTCAGGTAACCATTTATAGGCCTTTTTCCCACAAACAAAATAACAGTTTTCTACTTTAGTACTGATGCGGGTTAACCCTGAATGAAACATTTTTTTATCTATAACAGATAATTGTCTATATATTTCAGGAGTTTTTTGCACATCTCTCAATGTTGTTTTCATCAAGCTTAAGTATGAACCATAGTTCGTGCTACAACTAGTACCTTGGTCTACAGGTTTTATATAACATTTGTAAGACACAGTTATGTTACAGTTACTCCAACCAACCTGGAGTGTATCATTTTTAACAAAGCAAACAATTCCTTTCTGAGTAACGGGTAAATATAATGCCACTTTATCTTGTGATCTCACAGTACCCGTGTCAAATAATAGGTTTTCCCAAGTTTCATTTATCCCCAGGGGGACAGCAGACATTAAAAGTCCTCCATATGCTGTGGGTATTGCAGTACAAACCCAGCAATTTGAAACATTCATAGTCTCTACATAGACTCGCTTCATAGCCAGGTATGTGTTGAAGTTCGGTGCCAGTCTATAGCCAGTCCATCATCACGCTTTATCAATTTCACTTCTGTAGTTATATGCAAGAAAAACCATAACAACAAAAGGTCACTACAAACATGGTTAATAAATGTATGATCAGTAGGCCAGTGAACCAATGTCTTTGGGGTTGTTTCAAGATTTTTATTCACTCTGCCTCTGGCCATCCTGTATCTGTGGTATGTCAGTTAAAAAATGTTTGTCCAACTTAAATTCTTTGAGTGGTTTACAGTGCCAAATGAACCCAAGATGATCTCTCAGCAATTTTTACTGCAGTAGGTGTTGCCAATAGTACCTGGTACGGACCTTCCCACTTTGGACTCACCCAGTTCTTTCTTTTGATGATTTTCAGCCAGATCCAGGACCCCGGGGTCAGCACGGCCTCCGGTTTTGCTTCTTGTTTGTCTGAAAAAGAGTTCAACTGCAAAACAGTCTTATTTGTTAACAATTTCTTCATATAACTAGCTAATGAGCCATCGGCCTCCAGCTCTGCAGGCATGAGGGCTTTCCATTGTGGCACACAATATGCTCTTCCAAACACTACCTCAAAAGGGGTCAAGCCCCTTACATTTGGAACAGTTCTCATGCTCAGCAGTGCTAAAGGCAGACAGCAAATCCAAGTCATTTGAGTCTCACTCATTAATTTTCTCAACTTATTTTTCAAAATTCCATTGTACTCTCCACCAGTCCTGCTGACTGAGGGTGATAAGCACAATGGTTTTTCAAAGAAATCCCAAAAATCTCCCAAGCTGATGTATTGTCTGGTTTACAAAATGTGTTCCATTGTCACTATAAATTCTTTCCGTATGCCAAATCTAGGAATGATTTCTTTTACTAAGGCTTTTGCTACTGTTGTTGCATCCGGATTCCTGGTCGGAAAAGCTTCTACCCATTTTGAAAACATATCTATGATCACTAAACAGTATTTTTCCCTTCACATTTATTCAGTTCTATGAAATCCATACAAATAGTATGGAACGGATAGGGTGGTGTCGGAAAGCTCCCTCGCTTCGGTTTAAATGCTCCCTGTGCATGATGTTTGCTACAAATATGACATGTTGCACAAAATTTTTGTGTATAATTCAGAACTGCATGTTTGAATGTCTTGTTAACTAACTGTACCATCCCCCCTGTTGAGACATGGCTCTGCCCATGACTCAACAAAGCTGCATATCTAAATAAATTAGATGGCAATATTGGCTTTTTTTTTTTGGAGATGTACAGTCCCTCTTCAAGGATTGCTCCTCGTTTTATTTACTTTTGCTTCTCTGCTTTTGTAGCTAATGTCTGCATTGTTTTTAACATTTCTAAATTTAGAGTCTTAGAAGGTTGTAGTTCTTCATTTAAAAACACAGTTTCTAGGTCTGAGGCAACTTGCTTTGCAGCTGCATCAGCCCGAGCATTCCCTTTTGAAATTCTATCTTGTTGTTTGGTATGGGCTGCACATTTACAGATAGCTATTCTAGTGGGTAACTGAATAGAATCTAACAGGTTCAAAATCAATTGTGCATGATTAATTGGTTTGCCAGTAGATGTTATTATTCCCCTGTTCTTCCACTGTTGCGCAAAGACATGCACTGTAGAGAAAGCATACTGACTGTCAGTATATATGTTAACACATTTGTCTTTCGCTAGAGTGCAAGCACGTGTCAAAGCTATTAATTTTGCTGCTTGAGCTGACAGGTTATGTTGCAGAGGTTGTGCTTTTATGATTTCGTTATCAGTCACTACTGCATAACCCACTAGGTTCTTTCCTGTTGGACCTCGTCTACAGGACCCATCCACATAAAATGTCACCTTTGCATTAGCTAAAGGCACATTAGTAAGATCTTGTCTGGGTGTGGTTATTTGTTTCATTTCCTGTAGGCAACTGTGTGGTGTGCCATTTACAGGAATCGGAAGTAATGTCGATGGATTTAATGTCGTGCATCGTTCAATCGTCATGTGAGGTTGACTCAAAAGTATGGTCATACAAGAAAGATGTTTGGCAGGGGACAAAAATGCTATTTTTTCTTGCAGTAAAATTATTGCAACTGCATGAGGTACTTTCAACGTGAGAGGATGGAACAATACCACTGAGGCCGAAGCTTGCACTGCCATAGCTGCTGCAACAACTGCTTGTACACAGGGTGGCAATGATTGTGCCACCGGATCTAACTGTGATGAATAGTAAGCTATGGGGCATTGCTTGCTGCCATGTTGTTGTGTCAGTACTGACGTTATATATTCCTGCCTACAATCTACAGTCTGGAAAAATTTCTTATGGTAATTCGGAAGCCCTAAAACTAACGATGAAACTATCAGTTGTTTTAGTCTGCAAAAGGCTGCTTTTGCTTTCGGTGTTCAAAGCAGTGTTTTTTGTGCTGCCATTGGTGTTTTAAATATTAAATCAGCCAATGGAGCCGTTTTTAAAGCATAATTCGGTATCCAACTTCGACAAAAATTAGTCGTTCCCAAGAAGGACATTATTTCCTTTTTGGTAGTTGGTCTAGGTGCTTGTAAGATTGCTGTTTTTCTATTTTCATTTAATGTTTTACCTTTTTTGGATATCACATATCCCAGGTATTTAACCTGTTCTTTTCAAAGTTGCAATTTATGTTTATTTACTTTATGTCCTTGCTCAGCTAGGAATTTCAACAATGCTATTGTGTTTTTCCTACATTGCTGCTGGGTAGGGGCTGCAAGCAAGATGTCATTTACATAAAGTAATACTTGACTGCCCCCTGGTGGAGAAAATCCCGCCAGGTTGCTAGCCATTTCTTGTGCGAATATTGTTGGACTTTTACTATATCCCTGTGGTAGTCGGGTGTACGTATACCTTTTGCCCTGAAATGTGAATGCAAACCAATGCTGGCTGTCAGGGTGGATAGGTATTGAGAAAAATGCATTGTTAATATTTACCACGGTGAAATATTTTTGTTGCGGCTTCAAATTATTTAACAAGGTATGTGGGTTTGGCACCGTAGGTGCCCTTGGTATTACCGCATTATTTACAGCCTGTAAATCTTGTACCATCCGCCATTCTCCGTTTGCTTTTTTAACAGGAAATAGAGGAGTATTACATGGTGAATCCAAGGATTCTACCAGTATCCCTTTCTTAAGTAATGCCATTATGATAGGTTTGATTCCCTGTTCTGCATCCTTGCTTAAAGGATATTGTCTTTTTCTTGGTCTAAAGGCCGATTTTGGTGTAATAACTACTGGCCCTGCTGTTTGAATAAGTCCTACATTCGATTTTTCTGTTGACCAAAGAACATTTGGTATTTCACTCAAAGCTTTTTTTTTTTTTTTTTATCAAGAACGCCAATCAGCTGTCTTCACTCTGTTGTAAGTGTACAGCTGGGCGTGCTTGCGTTAACCAATTTAGTTTTTGTTTCTGTACTCCTAAGTCCGATAACTCTAAGTCAGTTAGTTTTTCCCATTTCGTCACTTTGTCACCCAAGTGTACCCACCTAACATTCCTGTTTTTGGTTAGGCTAACATGCGGTAGTTTATTGGATTTGTACAATTCCAAGAATTTCTGAGGTAATGAACAACTCACTACACTATTGCCCTCAGTGTCCCAGAACAAAGTCCGTAGTATTAGTCTATTTGCGGGATTTCTGAACAACTTTTGTTCATATTCTTTATTAGGCCCTGATGTGCTACAATAATATAGGGTACAATGTAACAAATGTTGTTGATTAACATTGAGGGGAAGCACCTTGCTGGTGGCTACATTCATCAGTTTCTTGGTCACTGCCCCTGGACCGGTTGTAACCAGGTCCTGGCTGTACCAATAATAGGCCTCACCCTCCGATCGTACTACAAAAGCATTAGTTTGTCTCTGTGCCTCCATACCATCCATGGTAGGGACTACTGCTATGCCAAAAAGTTGCATAAGATTTCTTCCTAATAAGTTCATGGGGCATTTGGCAGAAAGTACTATTTTACTTCTCTGGGTTATACCCGAGACAGGGTCAGTTATTGCTATATCATGGGAAAGTGGTTCCCTGTACAGCTGTCCGTTTGCTGCTTTTACTAATATATAATTGGGTGACTCAGAATGTTCCGGTAACTTTGAAGGGTGTATCAAAGTTTGTGATGCTCCTGAATCACACAAAAATTTGACTTCTCTCCCTTCCACCAGAAGTGTAACTTCCGGTTTAGTGTCTGCTAAATAGAGCTCCAAGCTCAGTAGTGCCAAGTCCAAAACTTCACTTTCCCCAACTTCTACATCCGGTTGCATATCATTTGTTTCTTCTAAGGTATTTACATTATTCCCCTGCTCATTAGTCTCTCCTAATGACTGCCGAGCAGTATAACTGCCATTTAGTCAATCCTCATCATCCTTATCCTTTTTTTCCACAGGTGCCTTGCTCCTGCAATCCCTTGCTAAATGTCCCTTCTTACCGCAATTGAAGCACTCACCTCTTTTTTTCCTGTCCTCATAAAACTTTGAGTTTCTGTCAGAACGTTTGTTACCCTGAGCATTTCGCTTACCCTTTTTGGCTGTTTGTACTACAAAAACTTCCGCACCGTCTTCAGCTGTGAAGACTCATGCTTTTTTACTGTTAAAATGTTTTTCGCATGCCTAGCATACTCTAACAAGGCTTGGAGCCTACTGCTCGGTGATCTATCATATGCTTCGTGAAGCTATTGATAGGGGCAATACAACCTTTTAAAAATGCATTCTTCAACTGCTGTTCATATGGGCTATCATTTTTTTTGATTTTCAGGAATAGTCATACCACTATGATTATTGAAACATTCTAATAATCTACCATAGTATGCGTCTACTGTTTCATTATCTTGTTGTACGCATTGGTTAATACAAGTCCAATCTGCCCTAGGTTTCCATTTTTCAGTAATGCGGTCTGTAAGACCCTTCAATTTAGCATCTAGTTCTGCGTCACTATGTGGGAGTGGCCTGAGTTGCGCGTCACGGGCATTCCAGGCACCACAAATTATATGCCAGTCCGGACCCAAAATTTGTCTAACTACTCTTTCTACCTCTTCCCCATTCAGGTGATAACTCAATCTTATACCCTGTAAATCTTGTAAAAATTTCTCAAAGTTAATTTTTGGATGGGGAATTCCCTCTGTAGCTTTCCGGATGTCTTCCGGTGTCCACGGTCTATACACTAAGAGAGTTGAGGCCTGGCCCTCCTGTCCTGCCTGTGGGTTTGGTACTTCAATTAATGGACAGATTTCCTCACTCTCATCTAATGAATTTCCGCCGGTTGAACATCTATAAATGTTTGACGGGTTCGATCTAGTTCCGATAGGTTCTCTTACAAATGGTTGTCTTAATACCCTGTTGTCTCCGGATAACGTGGGGGTCCAGCCCGCCTCCCGCTTCATATTCTAAGTAAGGCATCGGAGGAGGTGGTAGGGAGGGACCGATGCTACTACTGTATTATTATCCTCTTTGTCTAAAAATAATGCTTTTGCATTTTTATTTTTCTGTTCCTTCGGTTCACTTCCTCAATCCACCTATGTGCTTGAGGAATGCCCAACTGTTGTTGTTTTTTGCCTGACCTTCTGCCAGATTTTAACTGTTTCAAAAGTTTTACTAATGATATTTTATTTAATTTACCATCAAAGTCATACTTATTAACCCATTTTGAAAAATGTCTCACATTATCTGCTCTTTGCAATTGCATATACTTTGCGTCTTCTCTTACGGCCGGGTCACGTGTCCCTTTAGTGCATTCATTTCCCATGTCTCTTAAAAAAAAAGAACTGTTACGTAACCCTTTCTCTTGTACCACGTGGTATCTTATTCCCCGTATCCACAGTAGTGTCTAGAATAACTGTTTTACTTTGCTTTGTTTACTTCCTGATCTATGACTCAAGATACAATACTGACTACCTCTCTCCGTGCTAGCACAGACCTTAGCAATAGCAGAGTGTAACCTGGTCCCTGATCTAAAACAAAAACAAAGAGAGGAATTCTGCTTACTCGAGCCTCCCGCTTACTGTTATGCTTCTTTTTAGGATCCAGTTTTCCGCCTGCCACAGATCAGACAAGTGGACAGCCTCTTTAGATACGACAATTCAGTCGGAGGTCTTTCCTTCTTCTGCGCAGGTTTCGTGCCACCTATATGCTCTGACCTGCAGCTTACTAAGGGAATTCCGTCCGAAGGACCAAAATGTTAAATAAATTTGTTAAAGTCAGACTGTAAAATCATCTGGCATTTAAAAACAATGACAGTCAATAACAAACAGTAATGCAGGAAACTCAAGTATCTAATTTACAAATACTCTAATGTACATTAGAGGCAAAACCATACACAAACTTGTACAGAATTTTGTCTAGTTTTATTGGTGAAACACATGACATTTTATATGTTTTACTATCAGCTTTTGCCCACCTCACTGACGTGGTCAGTGACTGGGTCTTTACATCATAGTTACTTATGAAAAAGTGCTGAGATGGTGTTTTTCAAAAATCTTTTTCCCATGAGAATATTACAGCCTTGCAAGCACCTGGTCAGTCACAATGTCCTTCCGAGGATGTAGCCAATTCAAGGCTCTTAGATTAGTTCGAATACAATGGGTGCATGTCTTCTTTAATGCTTCTCTTTGTCTCTTTCTTGTTCACCAGCTGGACATTATCTTTGATAGTGCGCACAAGACTATTCTTCTGGTGGAAGCAGAAAAAGATACACATGCACACAGATTCATTATTTTCTAACTTTGCAAAATAATCTTTCACTGACATTCATAAGCCAGGCCGAGCTGATCTCTGCCAAGGCCAAGTTTCTAGTCACACTGCAGCTTATGCTTCAAGCAATAATATGCGAGTTTATTTCTACTATTATTCTAGTAAAACAGAATTAAATGCATTACATATTATTCTATTTTTCAACCTTTGCTCTCCATATAGATTTGAGCACATTTATTCCTGTCTAAGGCACACATTTCTCTATATATCTGACCACACAACTTATATATGTCTGAATGTTTAAATACATATTTTCCTAAGCAGCATATATGTGAATATATATTTTTCTAGGCAGCATATATGTGAATATATATTTTCCTAGGCAGCATATATGTAAATATATATTTTTCTAACAATTATATTTATGTAATCCCCCAAATTTCACAAAATGGTATGTGATAGCAAATTTGCAATAAGCAAGTAGCACCATTTTATCCCAATGCTTGCTGCCAGAACATGTAAGAAAGTTGTTTTATTCTGATGACTTCTAAATCAGCCTTCTAATTCTGGGTACTTTACAGTCAGTATTTGATGATGATGATGATGATGATGATGATGATGATGATGATGTCATATCAGGTTCAAAAGTTCGATCCAGTAACTGGTAGACATCAGGTACAATAGAAGTGTCTGTTCCCACTAATATGATATTTGTTGGCGCAGTGTGACTAACAAAAAGAAATACATTTCAGGGACAGCCTCATGGTGTGGCAGGTGCTATACTTCAGGGCTCAAAGTGTCTGTTTAATTTCAAGGTCACGCCTTCTTTTGTACTGACAAAGTAGTAACCTGGTGAGTTTTCATGACCAATCATCGGTTCTTCCTGTTGTCCCATGTGTTTCTTATTTTCATTTTAAATTGTAAATATTTCTGCAGGACTCAATATATTTAACAGTTCTGTTACAATACTTTTTTTTCAGTGTACTACCAGACAGACTGCACATTTAGCATTTTTTCCACCTGAGAAAGAAACAACGATGTTTGGCTTTTGTCCCCATCATCAGCTGTGAAGGATAAAGTTCTAGACAATGGTGCAGTCTTTCTATATTCAACTGAATATGATAGTAGCATAGTTTACAGATGACAACATATTATTTAAGTAATATTTTTAGCATCTAGATCACTCTCTTTGCATGACCTTTAGACTGCTTATAATTTTGGGAAATAATGGGCTAAAATTAAAAAAATACTATGGAAATGTACATAATGCTTAAATAAAAACAGAGGACAATTATCAGACATGAGAATGCCAGTGATTTTATTTTGAATGTCAGATTTCATTCAGGGCATTAGGTGGGTCATCTGGTGCAGTCCCCAGAGATTCATCCCTCAACCTGAAGTTCAGGACTATAAAAAATCTTCTCAATCAAAAAAAGTTTTCCACAAAGTTGAAGACCAAAAAATAAATAAAAAAATGAACTCACATAACTGTGTTTGAACTGCAGCAAAAAGATCATACAAGTCCTTGTTACAGTTGCTAAACTTGCTAAATACACAGCAGCATAATATGTTACTAACTGTAGCAAGACAATTCTATTATCTATTTTTATAACTGCTAAATGCATTAATTAAAAAAGCCACCCTATCACCAGCTGTTTTTTTAAATAACTGCTAGTACTCCATTCATGCACATTCGGCAACTGGCCATTGAATCTCCTAATAGCTTGTGTATGGAGCACCTGTCACATTTGCCCTGCCCTAATAAAGGCTCTGGTTTTCATGTGATGACAGATTGTGAAGTGGTATCTTCAGTATGATGTCTGCAGGATACTCTGATTAAGAGTCTATGAAAATGAGGTACTAGCTGTCCTTGCACCAGTATTTTACTTCATTTAATTTCTACAAGTGTTTCGTATTTGTAATACAATGAAAGGAACGGACCTCATTTCTAAGTCAGGGTATAATTGTATTGTTTCAGTCTTTGATGTTAACCAAAGTTGTTCTTTGTTGCACCCACAATGTGCCAAGAATTGACTTCTTCTGCAATTCATATGGAGTTACATGCATTGGTAGTATATCTAAGTATGACTGTAGATTCTTTTTGTTTGACCCATTGCTCCCATTACTGTTGGAATGGTTTGGTATTTTTCTTCCATGTTGTTCTCATTTCTACCAGCAAATCCTGATATTTTATGACTTTGTGGCTCTCTGCATATGAGTCACTCTAATCACTAGGTGTACAATTCCAATGATCAATGCTACTTTTGTCTATTTTTCATTGACTAGTATATCTGTTTTTTTGTCATCTGTTTTTTTCAACTGTGGGTAATGTGTTATCCCACATGATATAGACTTCATCATCCTCTATAATGCTTTCTGGTTTATGTCTCTAATGCTTCTCAGCTACTTCTATATTGTAGTGCTTGTACAATCCCAGTGCAACAGTCTTGCCACATTATTGTGCCTTTTTCAGTATACCAGCCCTCTGCCACAAGTGTATCACACCCAGCAACAAGTTGCCCAATTCTTTTTTTAAGAACCCACATTTGTCTGTTTATCCAACATGTTCTATGGACCTTGTAAATCAGTGTGTATGAAATCCACTATCCTGGGCCACCATTATTAAGCTTTCATTTTTTTTTGGTTTCAACTCAACTCTCATTAACCATCCCTGTGTCAAATCCTGATCAATATGAGGTTGTTTCAGGAGATGTCTATACTTTACACAATATTTATAGCTTTTCCACATTTCTTCCCTTTTTATACAATCCTTCTCCTTCTCCTTCTATTCTTTCTTTATTTTGTTTTTGGCACATTCAGTTCTATCTGATGTTTGTCTACTTCTGGTTTGATTTCTATTCATACCCTAGCAGTGGATAGCAGCATCACTCCAAGCCAACAGTTTATTCAAATGACTTGAGCACTTTCACATAGATTATTCACAGACTTCTTCAGAATCAAATAAAACAATCAATTATAACCATTTAAATATCCCTTCTCCAAAATCACATGGCACTTTCTAGCAATAAACTAATACACTGCAATCTAACAATATAATTACATGCAATATTAAATGTACATACTAATAAAAAATATTCCCTAAAAATTAGCAAAAAATGTTGACAATTGTTTAAATTTATACTTTGTAAGATAAAAGTTTTAAAGTACTGATAATTGAAATATGCTCATTAAGACCTGGTAGCATACATGCATTCAACCTGTTGCCACACAGTTTCCTTCCTTTCTATCAAATCAGCCCATGGCCCACCTGCAGGACTTTTATATACTAAGTCTATCTCAAAAAATGCAAATTTCCGCTCAGGGTATTTACTCACGTGTTTATATAAAGACTTATTAATCTGCTTATTTATGTCCTGCAAATGTTCATAAATATGTTCTTTAAATTTACGCTGAGGAGTCTTACCAGCATAAAAACTATCACAGTTTTACACTTAGCTAAATAAATAAGACCCATGGAGTTTCATGTACAATGAAACAAGGAATACACAAACTGCTTGTTGACCTTAACCTTAGCTGCTTCCAAAATATTTTTACATCGGGCACAAAAAACACATTTAAATGTGCCCTTCCTTTTATTAGTCCAAATACATGGTTGATTTCCACTCTCCAGTAAATTCTGTAAGGATCTATCTCTTTTGTACAAAATTCTGGGATTTTCCCTTACAAGGTCGATTAATCCATAAAAACATTGAAAATTGTTCCAGTTATTGTTAAGGCACATCTCTGCCAGCTGGCTCCTTGTCAGCTTTCCATACTCCTCTGCTGACAAGCTGCCTGCTCACCCTAACTAACTAAGCTAACAAAAGAAATAAAAGAATTGTGATCTGAACTCTGAGTATTCACTGCATGGCTGACTTAGAGTACAAAACACCTTCAGAGCTCACTGCACACCAGCCACAGGAATTCACTCTACCCACACCACTACAAGCCAATTAGTATTTGCTACCAATTAATATGTGATGTAGATATCCCACCACTGCCAAACAATTAATATGTGATGCCCGTGCCCTGGTCCAGCTATAAAGGAGCCTCAATCCTCATGACTGACACCAGAGAGGGCATCCCATATATAAAGGAAAGGATAACAAATACACACAGTAAAGTGCAATTTCCCTTAAGAGCACACAGAGATCACAGTCAGTCCAGGGTTGGTCTTTCCCTTGCTCTCCAAGTCCTCAATAAGACTCCCCACTGGCACAGCTATAGGGTCCAGATCTCAGCCAGCTGGGCAAGCTAAAATCTCCAGCAACTTCTCTGTCCAACCAGTGCTTCGTGTCCCTGCCCAAGTAGCTGACACAGACATACTTTGAGATAAGAGCCTATACAACCACACAGACACTCCTGGGAAATGCTGGCACAGGTGCTCCAGCTGTGCCCCTATTATCCAGACTATACAGTAGCACCACCTGCCACCACCCAACTAATATTTATCAGCTACTCAAAGGCCCTTAAAGGGTGTCAAATTATTACTGTACAATATTATTATCCAATTGGTAGTATAACTAAACAATCAATGCTTATTGGAGTGACTTGGTACAGTAACCACTATAAATATGCAATGTACTCTTGAGCTTAAATTATCTCTACACAAAACAGCCACATTTGAAAGGTTTTAAAATATTTAATAATAAATAATAAAAACACAAGGCAATACTTCTTACTACACAGTGCTAGTCAAGAGTTCAGAGATCACAAAGAAATACTTAAAATAATTCAGTAGTGCAGTTCTAACATCACAGAAAAACTCTTAGTCTAATATTTCAAGTTCCTAGCTATTTCTAAAAGAAAACACAAGTCTAAGATAAACTTACATAAGAAAACAGGCAGAGTGCTGATGAGTTGGATGGTCAAGACACAAATGCTTAATAATCTCTGATTCTCTCTGTTTAAATTGAAATTGCAGTTCTGACATACATTACTTCATTCTTCACACTTTCCTGGGATTCCCAGGCTACACATTACATAAATCTTCACACTTCTCTGGGTTCCCAGGCTAACAGAAACTCCATTTATATTCTTAACATCTCCTTTTGTTATCTTGCATCTGGTCAGGAGCAGAGCAATAAAAATACACTTGCATGTTTAAATCTAGCAATTTAACTCGGTTAAAACAACCTAAAGAATTTCTTCATCTAGACGTTTCGGCACCACTGTCTACATCAAAGGGTCACCACATGCTTTACTTTGGTCAGTAGAGCGCACTTTTGTCACATTTATTTCCAGTTCCACATGAAACAGTATTTTCTTACATTTGACAACAAGCCCGTAGTTTACATTCATATTTACAAATGACAGAATTATCTATCATCTATCTTTACCAACTCTTCACATACTGCCCCCCCACCCGGAGAACTCAAGCTAGTTTTTCAAGTCACCCTTGAGAGGGTTAGGTCTATCTGAGTGCACCTTACCCCATTCCCTATCTTGAGAGCCCATCTGCATTGGCATTGCTACTCTCACTGCAGTGCTGCACTGACATATCATATGCTTGCAACCCTAGGCTCCATCTTAGCAACTTGGCCTTTTGCTGGCTGACTCTGTTTAACCATATTAGGGGGTTGTTATCTGTCATAACAGTGAATTTCCTTACATACAGAAAAGGCTGAAGTTTCTGCAGTGCCCACACTATGGCTAGACATTTTCTACAGCTTCATAGCATTCCTCCCTGTGTTGGAACCTACGACTGAGATAAACCACTGGATGCTCTTTTGCCTTTCAAGAAATCTGGCTAAGTACAGCCCCCTCCCCATGGTTCAAAGCATCCACCTGCACAACAAATTATTTGCTATAATCTGGACTGGCTAACACAGGGGGTCCTCCCAAAGATTATTTAAGCTTTTAGAATGCCTGTTCACATGCTGGTGTCCACACTACCTTACCTGGTCTGTTCTTCCTTGTCAGAGACTGTGAGGGGAGCAGCTATGGTACTATAACTGGGGATGAACTTTCTGTAGTAACCTGCTGTCCCTAAAATGCCCTCACCTGCCTTTTAGCAACAAGTGCAGGCCATACCTGAATGGCTTCCACTTTGGCAGGTTCTGGCCATATCTTACCACTCCCCACTCTATGTCCTAGGTAGAAGACCTCTGCCATACCCACCTGACATTTGTTTGGCTTAATGGTTAACCCTGCCCTCTGTAGTCTGCCTAGCACCTCATTGACATACTGAAGGTGTTCTGGTCAGGGATGGCTGTAGATGGCAATATCACCTAGGTAAGCAAGGCCAAATCCTCCTGCTCCTACTAGGATATGATCTACCAGTCTCTGGAAAGTTGCTGGGGCATTTTTCATTCCAAAGGGCATCTTTGTGAACTCATACAAGCCAAAAGGAGTCACAAAGGCTGAATTCTCTCTAGCACTGGGAGTCAAGGGCACTTGCCATTAACCCTTGGAAAGATCAATGGCTGTAAGATACTTAGCTGCACCCAGCTGCTCTAGAGCCTCATCTGTCCTAGGCATGGGGTAAGCATCTGACTCTGTGTGACTATTTAATTTCCTGTAGTCCACACAGAACCTGGTGCTGCCATCCTTCTTTGGCACCAGCACCACTGGGGAGGCCCAGGGACTGTTGTACTCTTGAATCACCCCTAGCTCCAACATCTGATGTACCACCTCCCTCAGAGTCTGTTTGACTCTCTCAACCACTCTATTAGAGGCCTGCCTAATAGGACCTTGGTGTCCTGTATCCACCTGGTGCTGCCTTAGGTGGGTGCACCATGGTTTCCCAGTAAACATGTCCCCAAATTCCTGCAGCACTGCTCAGATTTCTCAAACCTGGGTAGGAGATAGATGCTGGGACATTGCTACCCCTTCCACTGAGGTGTCAGCCCAAGCCTCACTGAGGAGATCAGTCCCCAGATCTTCCTCAGACTCCTCCTGCAATCCACTGCAAATGCTCAGCACAAGGGCCTGCCTATCATGGTAAGGTTTCATCATATTAACATGGTACAATTTGTACCCCTACCTTCTGCCTAGCAGTTCCGCCATGTAGAAAACATCACTTACCTTTCTTACCACCTTGTAGGGTCCCTCCCAAGCTGTTTGCAGCTTGTTGTGTCTGACAGGAATGAGAACCATTACTTGCTGCCCCATAGCATACTCTCTAGCTCGAGCATACCTGTAATACCACACCTTTTACTGTTGTTGGGCTTCTGTCAGGTTCTCCTGGGCTAAGCCCATGAGTTCCCTGAGCCTTGTCATGAGGTTTAGGACGTATGCCACAACAGACCCTTGTGAGACCCACACTCACCTACCCACTCATCTTGAATTAAATCTAGAGGTCCCCTCACCCTATGTCCATACAGCAACTCAAAGGGTGAAAAACCTGTGGATTACTGAGGAACCTCTCTGTAAGCAAACAACAGATGGGGCAAATATTTGTCCCACTCCCTCTTAAACTGATCTGCAAATGCCCACAGCATGAACTTGATTGTAGAATTTAACCTCTCAACAAGACCATTAGTCTGGGGATGGTAGGGGGTGGTCTTCATGTGCTTCACCCCACAGGACATCCACAGACAAGCCAGCAGGTCTGACATGAAACTGGCACCTCTGTCCATCAGTATTTCTTTTGGGAAACCTACCCTGCTGAAAATCTCTAACAAAACATTTGCCACCTTCTCTGCCTCATTGGAAGAAAAAGCCACTGTCTCAGGGTATCATGTAGCATAATCAACTTCCAATAGGATATACTTTTTCCTGTGGAACATGGGGCAGTCAGAGGACTGACAATATCCATAGCTACCCTCTGAAATCGCTCCTCAATCACAGACAAAGGCATCAAAGGAGCTCTTGCCTTGTCTCCTGCCTTGCCTATCTTTTGGCACTGCTCACAGCTCCTGCAGTACCCTGTTACATCTCTGGAAATTCCAGGCCAGTAGAAGTTTTGCATAATATGCCTCTTTGTATGTTTTATGCCCATATGACATGCAAAGGGAATATCATGGGCTATGGTTAGAAGCGCCAGACTGTAGGCTCTAGGCACTACCAACTGCTCTCTCACCTTCTAGCCTTCCCTCAGGGGTCTACTCTCTGTATAGTAACCCATTGCCCCAGTATACATTTTCCCCCTTTCCTTTAGAATCAGGTGCCTACCTAGCTGCCTGCCTCAAGCCTTGCAATGTAGGGTCTGAGAGCTGAGCCTGTCGCAACTCTCTCCTTGTGACCCTTCCCAGCTCCCCTTCCACAGGACGTCTGGCATCCTCTGACAGTGGTGCCTCACTGTCAGCCTGGGTACTACTGCTCACTTCTACCTTTTCAGTCTCTCTGTCCAAGGGAACATCAGTACCCGCTAGCAGCTGTGGCTCACATTCAGTCTCACTGCTACAGAGTAGCTCCCCCCCTGAAGAAACCACCTCACCAGTCCTGGCTGCAAGTATGCAGTCTGTCTGGGTATCCCCCAGGCTACCAGATCCACATGCTTGTCTCCTAGCCTGACTGCATGTAACTGCATAAGCACAAGGTACTGCCTCATCCAAATCTGTCCCTATCAAGACATCTGGAGGATGGTAGTTCAGTACCCCTGTTGTCTCAAGACAACCTACTATTGACATTTTGTCTTTCCCACTTATTGGCTCCCTCAACCTTTGTTCCCACCTTGCTTCTGTGGACACCTGTATGCCACATGGCCCCACTGGTTGCATTCAAAACATTTAACCCTAGCTCCTGGACATGAACCTGGACAAGTGGCTTCACCTGCTACTGAAAGATTCTGTTGGGGCAGTCTGTGCTGCCCACCATGGGTTCTTTTAGACCCATGAGCAGTACTGGGGGTCCTTTTCCTGTGCAGGGCTGCCCTGCTAGCCAGGTATAAGTCTCCCTTCTTCCCCAACTCATCTGAAGTAGCACATTGTCTATCAGCTAACCAGATCCTCATGTCCTCAGGCAAAGTGCTAAGGGCTGTTCCCTCACCAAAAGGTCTGCCAGCCATTCAAAAGTGGTGACCTGACATCCACTTACCCACCTATGGAAATAAGTGCTCAGTTCAGTAACATATTCACACACACTTTCATCTGCCTTGCATCTATGCTCATGAGACTTTTTCCTATACATTTCAGGTGTTAGCTTAAAAAACTCTAATAGACAACTTTTACAGCAGTATAATCAAAACATGCAATGTCAGACATTTTAGACAATACAGTTACAGCTTTACCATGGAGTAAGGGGGTCAGGAACTGTACCCAGAGCCTTTGGTAAACACTATACTGTTTGCATACCCTGTCAAACATATGAATGAAACTATCACAATTATCCGCCTCTTTAAACTGTGGAAGAAATTTACTGACCTGTTGTGCTTCTGGGGTCCAGTTACTCCCTTCGCCATTACCTCCATGACTCTGGTGAAGAGTTAGCATTTCTCTCTCATGCTTCCTCTGCCTCTCCTTTTCCTTGGCTTCTATCTCCAAACGTCTGGCCTCCAACTCAAGTCTCTTTAGCTCCAGATGGATTTTTAAGTCCTCTGCAGAAAGGTTGAGCTGTCCATTCTCCAAGGGTATTATATCTCCACTGCAAGTCTGATTGTCCTCCTGGTTGCTGTTTTCTGATGCAGCTGTAACCAAGGCTGCAATCAGGACTACCTTAGTCAGGTTTCCATGCACCAGTCCCCTAGCCTGGCACTTCTCCGCCAGCTGGCTCCTTGTCAGCTTTCCATACTACTCTGCTGACATGCTGCCTGCTCACCTTGCCTAACTAAGCTAACAAAAGAAATAAAAGAATTGTGATATGAACTGTGAGTATTCACTGTGTGGCTGATTTAGAGTACAAAACACCTTTAGAGCTCACTGTACACCAGCCACAGGAATTCAGGATAACAAGGATAACAAATACACACAGTAAAGTGCAAGTTCCCTTAAGAGCACACAGAGATCACAGTCAGTCTGGGGTTGGTCGCTCCCTTGCTCTCCAGGTCCCCAATAAGACTCCCCACTGGCACAGCTATAGGGTCCAGATCTCAGCCAGCTGGGCAAGCTAAAATCTCCAGCACTCTCTCTGTCCAACCAGTGCTTCATGTCCCTGCCCAAGTAGCTGACACACACACACTTTGAGATAAGAGTTTATACAACCACACAGACACTCCTGGGAAAGGATGGCACAGGTTCTCCATCTGTGCCCCTATTACCCAGGCTATACGGTAGTACGACCTGCTACCACCCAGCCAATATTTATCAGCTACTCAAAGGCCCTTAAAAGGGTATACACTTATTACTATGCAATATTATTATCCAACTGGTAGTATAACTAAACAGTCAAAGCTAATTGGAGTGACTTGGTACAGTAATCACTATAAATATGCAATGTACTCTAGAGCTTAAATTATCTCTACACAAAACAGCCATGGTTGAAAGGTTTTAAAATATTTAATAATAAATAATAAAAACACAAGACAATACTTCTTACTACACAGTGCTAGTCAAGAGTTCAGAGATCACAGACAAATACTTAAAATAATTCGGTAGTACAGTTCTGACATCACAGAAAAACACTTAGTCTAATCTTTCTAGTTCCTATCTATTTCTTAAAGCAAACACAAGTCTAAGATAAACTTATATAAGAAAACAGGCAACGTGCTGATGAGTTGGATAGTCAAGACAAAAATGTTTAATAATCTCTGGTTCTCTCTGTTTAAATTGAAATTGCAGTTCTGATTTAAATTACATCATTCTTCACACATTCCTGGGGTTCCCAGGCTACACATTACCATTCTTTACACTTCCCTGGGTTCCCAGGCTAAGAGAAACTGCATTTACATTCTTAACATCTCCTTTTGTTATCTTGCAGCTGGTCAGGACCAGAGCATAAAAATACATTTGCATGTTTAAATCTAGCAATTTAACTCTTAGTTAAAACAATAGAAAGAATTTTTTCATCTAGACTTTTTGGCACAACTGTCTACATCAAAGGGTCACCACATGCTTTACATTGGTCAGTAGAGTGCACTCTTGTCACATTTATTTCCAGTTCCACATGTAACAGTATTTCTTTACATTTAAGACAACAAGCCTATAGTTTACATTCATATTTACAAATGACAGAATTATCTGCAAAATTCTATCTTTACCCAGTCTTCGCAGGCCCTATAAATAAATTCATGTTCCTGCATAAAGGTGGTAATAAATGAAAATGTAAAATCTTCCTTTACCAAGACCCTCATATTCCCCCTTGGGTGAACTTGCCTTGCTGTGAGGATTGGCACATTTATGAAGACAAAATTACATTATTATTTCATCTGAGATAGATTTAACCACTTGCACTTTTGCTTTCAACTCTTCATCTGATGAATTATACAGTTTTATGTCATCCACAAAATATAGATAAGAAGTCTATAAGCAAGGTTATTTTCTGGGAGCCAAATTGTAACCATGACCTAAACTGTTATGTGAAGTGTTTAATGGGCCTACGGCAAGAGAAAACAACAGCGATGACACAGAATTATCCTGGACATTTTATCCCTGGGATAATAATTTGCCATTTGTCATGACTAAACTGCACAGTGGTTTGCTATTGTTTCATAGTCATTGTAATATAATTGATCAATGCAGAATGTATCTTATACATCTATAAACACTCCTTTATCTATGAATGTGGGATGTTGTCAAGTGCTTTTTTTGTAATCTATACATGCCATAATTAGATTCTCCCCCTTTTTGCAATTCACTGCTAATGGGGAGTATTATTTTTTCAGTTGTTAAGCAGATTAGTGTCTGTTCAGGATGTGCATATAATTAATTCTTGCTCAAGCTAAACCTTTGTGTAAAGACATTAATACGTTTAGCTAGCAGTTTGATACTGCTTCTAGGCCAGGGGGTTTCCAGTTAGTAACTTTTCTTAATTTTGTTTCAATTTCTTTGATGTTACTTTCTCCTATTTCATATTCCATAGATTTGAACTTGTTAGTGTTTCTTTTTAATTTCTTTATCCATTCAGCATGTTTATTATGTTTCACAGGGTTTTCATAAATATTTCTCCAAAATATGTCTATTTCTTTTTTTGGGTGGTGTTTCTATTCCTTTTGGTATTGGCAATAGTAGATGACAAACTCCGGTCTGTTTTAATACTGTGTGTTGCTTTTACCACATTGATCTTTCTACGGTTTTTTTATATATTTTCCCTTTCTTATATTCTTCTTTCAGTGATACTTCTTGTCTTCATGGCTTTTTAATTTTCTCTATTCATTCCATCCATGGTAGCAATATACATGTTCCTTTACTTTCCTTTCCTTTCCAATTTACTCTACATTTTTGTGATAATGCATTATCCATTTTAATTTAGCTGCAAAATCATACATTCTATTTATTCCTGTTATATCACATGAATTTCTCTTAATAGACCTGATTACTGCATTCATCTGTTGTACCAATCTTCTAACATTTTGGGGCCTTTTTTACTTTCTGTACTTTGTTATTTTCATCTATCTTAATATTTTATCTATCTCTATTAAGTCAAAAAGGTCTTCCCTGAAATAAGTTTCTTCTGAACTATGAGCACTTTCTTTGCTATCTGTTCCATGTGAGTATTTCATAGAGAGGTCCATGGCATGTTCCTGTGTCATATCCTCTTCAGGTGCACGCTGCTTCATCTGCAACTCCTTTATATGGGACTCCTTTGGCACATCACTCTACAACATTGACTTTGTAAGAACTGCATCTGTTTCTTGCCTTTTCCCTTACTGTGCAACTTCAGTCAGACTTTCATACTGGTCTCCTGCAGAAGACTTTGGTACATCATTCTGTGACAAATCATCTTCAGTTACTCCAACTCCACCTGATGCTCCTTAATTGGGGGACCCATTATTCCTTCATGCTGCAAAATTGTCTGTGTTGGATTCCCCACACTAAATTCTACACTTTACAAGGGTCTAGGACACATGCTCGACTAGCATATGTCCGAATCACAAAACATTGAACACACATACATGAAAGCACTTAACATTGAAAAGCACTTCTGTGTATGTTGTTGTTTGTTTGTCTTTTGGCTATTTCCCAGTAAGGGGTCGCCACAGTGGAACTCCGGTCCGCTAATGATTGGCAGTAGATTTTTACGAAATGCCGAGGTGCCAGCTCGACGCCCAACCTTCAACGAAGGCACGCCCATTTATGCATGCATGTCTTTCGAATGCTACCCAACCACGGGGAGGACATGCAGACTCCACACAGAAGGCACTCCCAAGCCAAGCCGAAAATTGAATGGGAGAACCTCTTGCTGTGAGGTAACAATGCTACTGCCATACCAACGTGCAGAGAAAAGCACTTACGTGTATGTGTAGTTAAAAAAAAATCTATGTTTCTGCAAGCCCCCCTGCACCCCCACACCCCCCTACATTATTATTCTCACTCCAAGATCGCACTACAGTGGGGAAAAGGGAATTTTCCCTTATCCGCACTGTAGTCTGATCTACGAAACAGGCACACATACACGGAAGTGCTTGTCGATGTTAAGCGCTTTCATGTATGTGTATTCGATGTTTTGTGATTCGGACATATGCTAGTCGAGCATGTGTCTGGATCCCTTTACAAATAATTGTTAATTTCAGTTTCTCTTTGTTTAACTTCTACCTTTCTAATCCTTGTTTGTATATTTCCTCTTTGTTTTTCTTATTTTTTGTATTGTGAAAAGTTTCCATATGCAAGTTTTTTTGCCTACATTTATCTTCAAATATCTTTAGAGCTGCTTTTTTATTGATTAATTTGACAAATTTTTTTGCAGAAATATTGTTCATAGAGTTAACAGATTAGTACTAGGCTAACTGCCCTTGTGGGCCATTTCAAGCCTCGCCAATGACACCATGTGAGAATCAAACCCTGCACCTTGTGTCTGCAAAGTAAACACCTTAACCATTATGCCATCCTCCCACCTAAATACACAGCCTTTGCAGGACTTAAACCCAGGACCCTGTACACTATAGTCACAGTGGTTAACCACTAAGCTATCCCAGCAGTAAATAATCTGACCTTGCAAGTCTTGAACCCAGGACTCTACACACCATAGCCACAGCAATTTACCACTAAGCCATGTGCCAGATCTCTTTTTCTTTCCCATGTCTGGGTTTCTTTGTTATGTCTTTCAAAAAAACACCTCCACTCTGGCTCCTTTTTTAAGATTGCCCAACATTTATTTGTCTATGCAATGTTTTATTGGAACTGTTGTATTAATGAATTAATTTTTTTATCTGAAGCTTTTGACACTTTTTCATGTGCTAATATTTTTCTTTCTCATAATTTCTCTCTTAATCTTTATGAATATCTTCTATCTGGCAATTCTAGGGTTCTTGCATAATTGTAGCAATACATATAATTCTTCTTTATCCTCAGTAGTCCACTTTGTCACCTTTATAGATCTTTTTTGAACTGACAGTTTTTGTTTGTGATTTCTGTGGACTACTACTTCCTTCTATATCTCCTGTATAATCCATATGACCCAATGTTCAAGGAGGTGGCACTCTGTAGGAAAACGATAATGTATGATCAGAACAAAAGACAAAATGGGGAAAGTCTACTGAATGCAAAACAAGTTGAAAGGCTTATTCTCTAGAGTTCCTAATGCACACTCAAAAAAGAGAGAGAGAGAGAGAGAGAGAGAGAGAGAGCAAGAGAAACAGAAAGAGAAAATGTTGCACTACAGATATGTTAGGTTTCAGTTTAGACGGTTTTGCAGAGAAGTGTGGCAGATGGAATATAACTGAAATTTGAACTGCTGTTCTTTGGGAGCAAAGTTAAGCTGATCAATAGTCTTGTTTCTAGAAGTTAAGATAAAACACATAACAGTTTTCTGTGTGAAAGATTTACATGAGGCATCTGTCCTGAGTAAGCAGCAAAGTATAAACGGTCCATAAGGAGAACACTGATAGAGGTAGTTTCAGAAAGCAAAGTGGTGTAATTGAAGGTCAATGCCATTGACTGGTTCACTGATCTGCCTCAGCTCTTCCAAGTGGAACTCCAATTCTGAATACACAAACACCTGTATCGTCACAAAGCAAAGACTGTTCAGGTTATGCTGAGTTAAAAAAAAAACACTCCTTGACCCAATGGCATATCCACTGAGTATTACAAAATGATAAGCAACAGCTAGTGCCAATGTTACTGCATAGGTATGAGCAACATATGAGGCATGACATGATGAGGGATGCATTAAAGATAATAACAGAAACCTTATCAAAATACAGAAAACAGAATAAAATAACCTGGTCCCAGGACAAAGGCATTCCTCAGAAAGTGTTGTAGAGAAACCAGAAAGTAAAATCAAACAAGGAAAACCAAGGCACCGTCCAGTTTCAAAGACAACAGAAATAAAAACTCTCAAGTAAAATAAAAACACAATCAAGATTTAATATAGTCAGTAAAATAACATAAAATCAAAGTTTAATATAGTCAGCTTGATTTAATTTATTTTACTTGAGAGTTTTTATTTCTGTTGCCTTTGAAACTGGACCATGCCTTGGTTTTCCTCATTTGATTTTACTTTCTAGTTTATAAAAATACAGACCCATACTCCCTGGAAATTAAAAAAAAACAATAGCCATCTTAAACTGTGATTGAAAAAAATGGTTTGAGGTCATACCAAACCTCTGTGAGCCAGTGTAAGTAAGTTAGTCACAGGACAGCATGACTAGGACAGAGATGAACATTATCTGATGGTGCTTGTTATTCGTGTTATAACAGTAGACATGAAAACGTCAACTTACCTTGGAGCCTTATTACCTGGAACTTTTGAAAACATCCAGGTTGCTGTCAAGGGATCACCTGTGCAACATTTTGTAGGGTTTGGGATTGGTCCACCATTTTAGGAATAGCTGTACATTATTACCACTAGTCAGTTTCAGGATTCCAAACCAACCAGGCTCCATTATGTCTGTTCAAGCATAAGGCTCCTTAAAACATAAATTCATGGGAAAAATAGTTTGTATTACTTAACCTCAAGTACTTCGCAAGTCATATTCAAGCTATAGTCTCAAGCAAAATAAGAGCAATTGTAAAACTAATTTAAATTGTTCTTTCTTTAGTTCTTAGCTAGAGCACTGGCCAATTAATTGGTTATTGAACCTCAGAATCAGTTACTGACCCTCTGTTTTTCTGAACTGTGGAATGTTTCCCTAGAAACATTCATTGGCCTATCTAAAAAAAATCTGTAGACAATTAATGAATTTATATGTCTAGGTAATTGATCTAAATTCATTTGTTTAGTGTCTGAACTTGGAAATACTGACATGAATATCACTGCCTACATTTTAGGTAGTATTATCTAGAATTGTCATTGGTCTCAAAAATAGTGCAGAAAGTTAGGAAATTCTGGAAAAAGACATTAAGAAGAGAGAATTTTGATTCTAAAATAGGGAAGGTTATTCTACATAAGCTGAAAAAATAGGTTGCTTGCTTAAAATATTTGAAGTGGTAGGTCTGATAACTTTACATTGATGAGATAGCTCTGAGCAGTAGGTTCCAAAAGTGTCAGTTCATTTAAAATCTGATGCTGTTGATCGGGTGCTGTAATCATGGCTGAGTGGTTAAGGCGATGGGCTCGAAATCCATTGGGGTGTCCCCGCGCAGGTTCGGATCCTGTCGATTACAGTGGTTCACTCACAAGGGACAATTGGCTAGGCTTAAAATGGCTCGCAAGGGCAATTAGCTGAGTACTAATCTATGAGCCTATGTACCTATGATGATGGGATTGTGCAGTTTAGCAAAGTCTTCTGGGAACATATAAACTTAGGTGGTGTCTGACAAAACTCCCTGCCATAATGCATTGGCAAAAGTCAAAGCTAAACTCAAAAGCCTGACATAGAGAAATGACTCCTTAATTTTCTAAGGTTAGTGATGACATCTGAACTTCTGTCTTATAGGAAAATTGGGCTTTGCACAGACAGCTACTTATGCCACTGTTACTGTGAGTCAAAATGAGACATAGAGGTGACAAACACAAGAATAGAATGGGTAATGGTCTGAAAAAAAGAGTGACCTCAAATTTTAGTATAAATCTCAAAAATGCAGTTTAGACGTGTGTCCAAAAAGCTTTAAGCTAATCGAACCAACAGATCAAGCTCCAAGCTTAACGCAGATCTTAAGAGATTTTTATTTTTCAAAATGCTGCTAAACATTTTCCTGTACAATCATAAAAATAACATGATGACTCTTGGTTCTTCTTCTTCAAATGAGATTCTCCTTTATTGTGCGATCTTTTCAAAAGTTAGTTTCAGAAATCTCAAAAATGCTCTCAAACATAACCCCTCTAACTATAACTAGAGAGCATGTACTGGCTGCATTCACTAAAGCCAATACTATGGCATTAATGGGCCCTGATAACAGGCCAAAGTGTCTACTGAATAGTTTAAGATACGACTTATCAGGACTCCTGGAGTCATTATTTAATTATAGTATTAAAACAAGCTTTGTGCCACATAAATGGAGGACTGCAATGATTATCCCCTTTCATAAGGGAGGACCCTCAAAAGATACTAGAAACTACAGACCCATTAGTCTTACTTGTCTTAGCTGCAAGACATGGAAAAAATTATCATGGAAATTATCAACAAGGGTATAAGACACCTCCAGACACTGGATCCATCCCAGTATGGCTTTGTCGAAGGAAGGCCATGCTTACTGAATCTGGTGGAGTTCTTTGAAAGGGTCACTAAGGCAATGGATAAGGGGAAAATGGTAAATACTTCCTACATAGATCTGGCTAAAGCATTTGATATAATACCTCACTCAGGCATTATCAACAGAGTTATGGAACTAGGTATAAAACTCTTTATAACATGCTGGATAGCTAGCTGGCTCACTGATAGGAACTTGAAGGTTTGAACTGGTGAGGCCACCTCCACAAATAAGTCTGTCATTGTCATCAGTACAGTCCCCAGGGCTCTGTGCTGGGCATACTCCTCTTTGATGACTGCTTCTTGGATGTCAAAGTCAATGTCAAAAGCCTTTGGCTGACCAAGTTTACAGATGATTGCAAACTGGTAGCATTTACTGAATTCCTGCCAGATGAAAATACTCTTCATAAAGGTCTTATACAGACAAATGCTTGGTGCCAAAGACATGGCTTAAACCTCAATACCAAGAACTGCATTATAGTACCTTTTGGGAAGTCTACCACCATGGGTAAACATGTTATCAATAAAGCATCTTTAAAAGTTGATTCACTAGTCAAGGATCAAGGAACTAGTGTAGATAGCAACCTAGCATTCAACTTTCATGTGGCCAAGGCAGTAAGAAAATCCTTCCATGTTGATCAATGTATAAGCAAGAGCATGGTATCTACTTGCAGAGAGGTGATCATATAACTGTACTCGGCCCTCATCAGACCCATCATAGAGTAAAATGCCCTCTTTGGTATGCACTTAACCAGACACATGAAGCAACTGGAGAATCCACAAAGGTTCCTTACAAAAAAGAATACAGGGAGTAAACACAACATTCTATGCTGATTGCCTCAGAGCCCTGTCTCTTTACTTGGTATCATATAGATTTTTCTGTGGTGACCTTTGCCTGATATACAGGGCATCCCTGGACCCTGTTTAATGAACTTTTTGCAGATCTGCAAAACAAGCAGCAACAAAACTTTTAAATTAAAACAAAAACTGCATTTTGTTTGCAACATATATAGGATATGTTGGTGAAACAGATATGTTTCTCAAAGAATTCCCATTCTCTGGAATAGCCTCACTATCCATGTGATGACAGAATTCCTCCCTATCCCTTTTTAAGTGTAACTTGGGCTAATGCATGGGTAATAGGAAATTCACCCCTGGTCTGGCTCCTATGTTTCTGATGGACAGAGCAGTTAGTAAATCATCACCTATATAAATCAAATTTGTGGGTCACATGCACAGCTAGGCTTATAAGGACCCTAGTGTTCATTAGCCTAGTATACACCTATGAACCTATGAACTGTGGTCATTCAGTGAGGGGTTATTTATCAAACTAAAGATGGGAGAGTGACAGTTGTCAACGTCGGGGTCCTTAGCCAACAAGGTTCTACTATGTCTGCTCAGGACAAGACTCCTTAAAACACAAGTTCATGGCAAAATTAGCTTGCATTACCTGACGTCATGTGCTCTGCAACTTTTATTACAGCTACAAGTTCAAGCAAAATACCTGGCCTAGAACCTGATATCTTTACATGAAGTAAGCACATGCATGTATCACTGTCAGAGGAATGTTAATCACAGCATCTCAATTTCTGACCAATTAAAACTGACAAAATAATACTGAAATTATTAAAAAGTTGGTAGAAAAGAGGGGAGGCACTTGCTTTTATGAACATTTCACTTGGACCTGTGGAGTGCAATGGAGTTTTTTTCCTTTTATACATTTTATTATTTATTTTTCCTTTGTTGACAAGATTAGTCTTATTAGGCTAGTAGCTTTTTTTTTTTCCTCAGGATAGACCTGAGGTGGTATTTTTTGCTACTAGAAGAGATTTGGCCAGGGCATCAGAGAACTTCTCCTATTCCTTGGAGCTGCTAGATGATACTGAAGGACTTGTACAGCAGAGAGAAAGAGCTCTAAGGAAATCAACATCAGCATGGAGGAGGAGAGAAAAATCTATGAATAATTTGGAGGTAGAAAGTGAGAATCAGGAGAAAAATGTGCTCCATATAGAGCCCCAGAATGTAGATAGGAAAACTGGCATCAGTAGGGCTTGCAGATGATGTTCTGTAAAAGATAATTGAGCAGGATGATCCAGAGTAACAGTTTTGCTGTTTCTTGGAGTGAAATGACAGATAACTTTTTCAAAAGTGTTGAGTATGATAATGTGGGAAAGGAATAGGCGATGTGGCAGCAGAGAATGCAGTACTTAAAACTTATACAGCAGTGACACAAAGTTAAAGAGAAAAGCAACAACAAACTCAGAAGGTGACCGGCTTTATGTCAGCAGATAATTCAATAACTAAAACATGCAGCAGTGACAGTAGGCAAAAAAGGAGTGCAGCAACAAACTGTAAGTAAAACTGTTTTTAAACTGACAGGTGTTATGAATGGGGCGATTTAGTAACTGTTCTGTTTTTTAAAGCTCAAGAAATTCTGCCTTTTATACATCTATGAACAGAGACATTTTGTGAATTAACATCTTAAACTGTTGGACTGGTGATGAAATTTCAGGAACTGTGGAGCAAAAAGAAGGATATTTATTTTTGGAGCATTTTTTGTTTCTGGTAGTAATTTAAATGTTAAAAAATATATATTTGTGAGGCGCCACTTTTAAATCTGGGCCATATGCGTCCTTCCCCTCTGTGCATTCAACCCTGTGTCCAGGCTGCTGCTCCCACATCCCGTTGCTCCCCAGAGTGTTCCCCCTTCTTCACTGACCAGACAGGGGATTACTCCTCCCAAAAGAGAAGACGTCCGTGGACTACCTGCCTGTGCCTTATTAATTAATTTGTTGGGACACTCTCCCTTGCTAAAGAGACACAGTTTGCTCCCCAGAGTGTTCTCCCTTCTTCACTGACCAGACAGGGGATTACTCCTCCCAAAAGAGAAGACGTCCGTGGACTACCTGCCTGTGTCTTATGAATTAATTTGTTGGGACACTCTCCCTTGCTAAAGAGACTCAGTTTGCTCCCCAGAGTGTTCCCCCTTCTTCACTGACCAGATAGGTGATTACTCCTCCCAAAAGAGAAGACGTCCATGGACTACCTGCCTGCCCCTTACCTTTTGTAAACTGTAACTCCTTCTTGTAGCTTTATCTAATATTTATACCTTTGTGTACTATACTTTCTGCCCACTAGGTGGCACTCTACTCCAGTCTAGGGTTACACCCTGTACTCCACCTTCCCAAATATCTACTATTAATACTCTTACATCTCTTATCCCTTGACTAGTTGCTAATCCTCTTGCTACTTTCACTATACTGTCACCTTTTCTTCCTCCCACTAACTGTACTCTGTTTTTTCTTCCCTTTATTCCACAAACTTTCCCAACCTCTCTCCTGCATTTACCATACTCTACTCACCTGGATATACTTAACTTGCCTCAGGAGCCTGCTGCTCCCTGATTGTCTCTGTAGACTCTCACTTGCCTTCTGTAACCCGCTCCGTTCACCCTGAGGGCTCACTCCATTCCCCTACCCTACTCCCAAATCCCACCCACCCCCAGTGGTCCTACCTTTATACTTATAAAGCCACACCCCCTACTTCCTATCCAATAGTCATCCACAACTCATCACACACATACCATCTACACACCCACTCACATACTGACAACTACTCTCTATTACCTCTTACATACCTCAATACTCCACACTCTCTTTACTCCCACCTCCTAATTCTTAACTATATTCTATCATCTCCTTCACCATGCCCTTAACTTATACACTCACCTGCATAAAACTACCTCTCCTACTCTCACTACTATCTATCATTTTTATTCCCTATACTCTCACCTTTTATGAAAACCTAGAAGTCACATCATCTCACCAACCCCTAAAACAAACATTAGTAACAAATGAGCTTGAATTCCAAAGCCATTCTAACATAACATCCACCTCAACCTATCTATCACCTAAATACCACAGAGTAGCCCATTTCTCATTTACACTATATAGGAAATCACAACCTAATTACAGCAAACCACTGAAGCATCCTTATAGCCCACTTAGACATCCTCTCCTTCACGGGGACATTCATCCCAACCCAGGACCATATAACAACACCCTAAGACACCCCTCACCCCCCTTCACTCCCTGTACAAGCACAAATTCTCTACTCATAGCTCATCTCAATATAAGGAGTGTTAACAATAAAGTAAGCCAACTACATGCTCTACTAGATACTCACTCTTTCGATATCTTATGCTTAACTGAAACCTGGCTTAAACCAGTTACAAAAGACAATGAAATACTCCCACCTGGTTATAATATCTTGAGGTTAGACCGAACTACCAAAAAAGGTGGTGGGGTAGCAATACTGCACAAATCTCATTTACAGGTCACGTCCATACTAGTACAACCACCTCTAGAAACTAATGTGGAAATTCTTATCTCCAAGCTCCAGCTCAATACAACTAAATCTATATACATAATATGCTCCTACCTACCCCCAGGCAATAACATTAGCATCTTAGAAAATATCCTCTGCTGGCTTTCAACATCCTTCCCTCAAGAAACCATTGTACTCGGCGATTTTAATATAGACTGGAACACCTGTACCACTCTAGAACCCACAACCCATATAAACCTCTATGGCTTCTCACAAACTATTACTACCCCCACCAGAATCCATAAACCCAGCTGCAAAGAAAGTATATTAGACTGGATCTTAATTAACAGCCACCCTCTCTCTTACAAAGTAGGTATCCTTCCTAATGATATTAGTGACCATTCACTAACCTATCTATCTAGACAAAAATCCTTTATCCCAAATCAAACTACCTTTAAAATCACCCGCAACAAAAAAAATTTTGATCCAGCCAACTTTCAGGCTGAACTTCAAGCCTGTGACTGGTCACCCCCTAAGACACCTGCCAATTGATGAAGCAGTATCCCATTTTAACTCCAAATTCCTACAAATTTTAGAATTCCACGCCCCCTCACGCTCTAGAAGAACTAGATACAAAGCAGCCCCATGGCTTACTAAAGAAACCAGACAACAAATCCTACAAAGAAATAAAATCTGGTCCAAATGGAGAAACACTAAAGACCCAATTGATCAGCAGTACTTTAGACAGCTAAGAAATGCCACCAAAAATCAATAATTCAGGATAAAAACTATTTCTTTAAACTCCAACAAAATCACCATAATCAACCCCAAAGCTTCTGGTCAGGCATAAATAAACTTTTACATCCAGGCCACTCAAAAACACCTACCCCATCTGGTCTTTCCTAAACTCTCCAATGCAGATTGCTGATGCTTTCAATACCTTTTTACTGAAACTGTACAATCTCTAGCTAACACCTTACCACCTGTTAACCCTCCTCTCTCATCCTCCCCAACTACCTTAGCAGCTACCTTTCACTTAAAACCTATTCCTACAACCCTCATCTACACTCTACTTCATAAACTTAAACCTTGTACTCCCTCAGCTGATCTCCTACCACCTGAATACCTTCAAACTGCTGCAAAGCTCTTGCCTATCCCATTTCGATTCTAATCAATAGAACCATAACTGAAGGCTCAATTCCCTCACTCTGGAAAATCTCTCACATAATCCCACTTCACAAAGGAGGGAACTCAACTGAACTCTCTAACTTTCGGCCCATAGTCCTATTATCACCACTAGCCAAAATAATGGAAAATGTATCCATCAACAATTCCTTGACCACATTTTCCAATATAACCTTCTAGCTGACTGTCAACATGGTTTTAGACCATTCCACAGTACCACCACTGCTCTCCTATCCTTTACAGACTGCAGTAATAAACATCGCAACAATAACATGCACTCCTCTACTCTGTTCATTGACCTCTCTAAAGCTTTTGATATGGTCAACCATCAAATACTACTCAACATACTCAACTCTTTCTCACTTGACACACAGGCATTACAATGGTTCAAATCCTATATGCACAATAGACAGCAGGCTGTCCTTTGGGATAATAACCTTTCTAAACTTCTCCCTATTACCCTTGGTGTCCCTCAGGGCTCTATCCTGGGACCTCTACTCTTCTCCATATTCATTAACGACCTTTCTACTAATTTACCTCTACCTACCAGCATACAATACGCAGATGACTCCACTTTGATTTGTAAAGGAACCACCTCATCTGAACTTCAGTCCATCACCCAAACAGTATTTAACCAAGTAGAAAACTGGTTCCAACAATGTTGCCTCCTCCTTAATGCCAAAAAAACTAAACTATTACTATTTTCTCCAACTTTTAAATCCACCCCAATAGATTTCTCTATTATATCCATCGACTGTACAATCATAGCTCCTGACCCAACTACAAAACTATTAGGTGTATTGATTGACCACAACCTCAACTTTGACTCACATATTAATGCCACTATTAAAACTGTAAACAGAAAACTTGGATCCTTATATAGGATAAAACCTTTTCTCACCCCAGAAACCAGAACTACTATTGCCCAGACCCATCTGATCTCCACCCTCCTCTATGCCTCACCAGTTTATACTAATCTTTCCAAAAGCAACCTAAACAAATTGTCCACTTCTTATAACAATATTGCCAGGTTTGCTACTGGGCTCTCATTTAAAACTCATCACTGTCTAAATCTCAAACTTCTTGGATGGCTTGAACTAAATAACCAGCTAGAATTTCAACAACTCTCCATTACCCATAAAATTCTGTACCAGCCTAGTAATACTCCTATTCTCAGTAGCCTCATCTCCCCCTAAACAAACCTTACTAATAAAGTAAGCCAACTACATGCTCTACTAGATACTCACTCTTTCGATATCTTATGCTTAACTGAAACCTGGCTTAAACCAGTTACAAAAGACAATGAAATACTCCCACCTGGTTATAATATCTTGAGGTTAGACCGAACTACCAAAAAAGGTGGTGGGGTAGCAATACTGCACAAATCTCATTTACAGGTCATGTCCATACTAGTACAACCACCTCTAGAAACTAATGTGGAAATTCTTATCTCCAAGCTCCAGCTCAATACAACTAAATCTATATACATAATATGCTCCTACCTACCCCCAGGCAATAACATTAGCATCTTAGAAAATATCCTCTGCTGGCTTTCAACATCCTTCCCTCAAGAAACCATTGTACTGCGATTTTAATATAGACTGGAACACCTGTACCACTCTAGAACCCACAACCCATATAAACCTCTATGGCTTCTCACAAACTATTACTACCCCCACCAGAATCCATAAACCCAGCTGCAAAGAAAGTATATTAGACTGGATCTTAATTAACAGCCACCCTCTCTCTTACAAAGTAGGTATCCTTCCTAATGATATTAGTGACCATTCACTAACCTATCTATCTAGACAAAAATCCTTTATCCCAAATCAAACTACCTTTAAAATCACCCGCAACAAAAAAATTTTGATCCAGCCAACTTTCAGGCTGAACTTCAAGCCTGTGACTGGTCACCCCTAAGGCACCTGCCAATTGATGAAGCAGTATCCCATTTTAACTCCAAATTCCTACAAATTTTAGAATTCCACGCCCCCTCACGCTCTAGAAGAACTAGATACAAAGCAGCCCCATGGCTTACTAAAGAAACCAGACAACAAATCCTACAAAGAAATAAAATCTGGTCCAAATGGAGAAACACTAAAGACCCAATTGATCAGCAGTACTTTAGACAGCTAAGAAATGCCACCAAAAAATCAATAATTCAGGATAAAAAAAACTATTTCTTTAAACTCCAACAAAATCACCATAATCAACCCCAAAGCTTCTGGTCAGGCATAAATAAACTTTTACATCCAGGCCACTCAAAAACACCTACCCCATCTGGTCTTTCCCTAAACTCTCCAATGCAGATTGCTGATGCTTTCAATACCTTTTTTACTGAAACTGTACAATCTCTAGCTAACACCTTACCACCTGTTAACCCTCCTCTCTCATCCTCCCCAACTACCTTAGCAGCTACCTTTCACTTAAAACCTATTCCTACAACCCTCATCTACACTCTACTTCATAAACTTAAACCTTGTACTCCCTCAGCTGATCTCCTACCACCTGAATACCTTCAAACTGCTGCAAAAGCTCTTGCCTATCCCATTTCGATTCTAATCAATAGAACCATAACTGAAGGCTCAATTCCCTCACTCTGGAAAATCTCTCACATAATCCCACTTCACAAAGGAGGGAACTCAACTGAACTCTCTAACTTTCGGCCCATAGTCCTATTATCACCACTAGCCAAAATAATGGAAAAATGTATCCATCAACAATTCCTTGACCACATTTTCCAATATAACCTTCTAGCTGACTGTCAACATGGTTTTAGACCATTCCACAGTACCACCACTGCTCTCCTATCCTTTACAGACTGCATTAATAAACATCGCAACAATAACATGCACTCCTCTACTCTGTTCATTGACCTCTCTAAAGCTTTTGATATGGTCAACCATCAAATACTACTCAACATTCTCAACTCTTTCTCACTTGACACACAGGCATTACAATGGTTCAAATCCTATATGCACAATAGACAGCAGGCTGTCCTTTGGGATAATAACCTTTCTAAACTTCTCCCTATTACCCTTGGTGTCCCTCAGGGCTCTATCCTGGGACCTCTACTCTTCTCCATATTCATTAACGACCTTTCTACTAATTTACCTCTACCTACCAGCATACAATACGCAGATGACTCCACTTTGATTTGTAAAGGAACCACCTCATCTGAACTTCAGTCCATCACCCAAACAGTATTTAACCAAGTAGAAAACTGGTTCCAACAATGTCGCCTCCTCCTTATTGCCAAAAAAACTAAACTATTACTATTTTCTCCAACTTTTAAATCCACCCCAATAGATTTCTCTATTATATCCATCGACTGTACAATCATAGCTCCTGACCCAACTACAAAACTATTAGGTGTATTGATTGACCACAACCTCAACTTTGACTCACATATTAATGCCACTATTAAAACTGTAAACAGAAAACTTGGATCCTTATATAGGATAAAACCTTTTCTCACCCCAGAAACCAGAACTACTATTGCCCAGACCCATCTGATCTCCACCCTCCTCTATGCCTCACCAGTTTATACTAATCTTTCCAAAAGCAACCTAAACAAATTGTCCACTTCTTATAACAATATTGCCAGGTTTGCTACTGGGCTCTAATTTAAAACTCATCACTGTCTAAATCTCAAACTTCTTGGATGGCTTGAACTAAATAACCAGCTAGAATTTCAACAACTCTCCATTACCCATAAAATTCTGTACCAGCCTAGTAATACTCCTATTCTCAGTAGCCTCATCTCCCCCTACACAAACCTTACTAACCTTCGCTCAGCAAATAAACTACTGGTTACCATCCAGAAATCCCACAACAAGGCTGGTGATTCTCTTTTCTCTAATACAGTAGGGAAGATTTGGAACAAGCTTCCCACAAAACTTACATCTCTCTCATCATTACCACTCTTTAAAAAGCAACTAAAGATTCAACTAAAAACACAATGGCTTTGTCCTTGTACTAACCCTAACACCCTCCCCCCCAATATAACATTATTCTATAACTCTCTTCCAATAACCCTGTTTGCAGTATTAGCATATTCATCCCGCGCCCCCTTCTTAGTATCTTATTCCCAAGCTGATTGCACTGAATATGCTCCTAACAACCTTGCCTTCTTCAGTGAGCTCTTCTCTTTCCACCTTGTATATAAACCAATCTATTTCTTTCACTATGACTGTAACTACTTCCCCATGTACATACAGTCAATAATTCTCTTACTTCTCAGTGTTATACACTTTTCCATAGCCATTTTACATCTTTACAAAGGCACATTCATAACCAATATACTAATCAAGAATATCTATCTCTTTACCTTGGTAATAATACTGTATTTTACCTTATTAAACTCAGTAGTCACAATCTGTATATTTTTAGTTCTGTATAACTCAATTTGATGAAAAAATTCTTCAGGTTTATGTACTGTATATATTGCATGGACTTTTGTTTGTCTTGATTTATTTAGTTTAAAGTGGAGCTTTTCTCCCCGGGCCTCTACTGAAAATGGACATGTATCCAGTTAGACTAGCCCAGTCAACAAATGTAAAATAAAAAAATAAAATAAAATAAAATTAATTTGTTGGGACACTCTTCCTTGCTAAAGAGACTCAGTTTGCTCCCCAGAGTGTTCCCCCTTCTTCACTGACCAGAAAGGGGATTACTCCTTCCAAAAGAGAAGACGTCCGTGGACTGCCTGCCTGTGGCTTATTAATTAATTTGTTGGGACACTCTCCCTTGCTAAAGAGACTCAGTTTGCTCCCCAGAGTGTTCCCCCTTCTTCACTGACCAGACAGAGGATTACTCCTCCCAAAAGAGAAGATGTCCATGGACTACCTGCCTGTGCCTTATTAATTAATTTGTTGGGATACTCTCCCTTGCTAAAGAGACTCAGTTTGCTCCCCAGAGTGTTCCCCCTTCTTCACTGATCAGACAGGGGATTACTCCTCCCAAAAGAGAAGACATCCATGGACTACCTGCCTGTGCCTTATTAATTAATTTGTTGGGACACTCTCCCTTACTAAAGAGACTCAGTTTGCTCCCCAGAGTGTTCCCCCTTCTTCACTGACCAGACAGGGGATTACTCCTCCCAAAAGAGAAGACGTCCGTGGACTACATGCCTGTGCCTTATTAATTAATTTGTTGGGACACTCTCCCTTGCTAAAGAGACTCAGTTTGCTCCCCAGAGTGTTCCCCCTTCTTCACTGACCAGACAGGGGATTACTCCTCCCAAAAGGGAAGACATCCGTGGACAACCTGCCTGTGCCTTATTAATTAATTTGTTGAGACACTCTCCCTTGCTAAAGAGACTCAGTTTGCTCCCCAGAGTGTTCCCCTTCTTCACTGACCAGACAGGGGATTACTCCTCCCAAAAGAGAAGATGTCCATGGACTACCTGCCTGTGCCTTATTGATTAATTTGTTGGGACACTCTCCCTTGCTAAAGAGACTCAGTTTGCTCCCAAGAGTGTTCCCCCTTCTTCACTGACCAGACAGGGGATTACTCCTCCCAAAAGAGAAGATGTCTGTGGACTACCTGCCTGTGCCTTATTAATTAATTTGTTGGGACACTCTCCCTTGCTAAAGAGACTCAGTTTGCTCTCCAGAGTGTTCCCCCTTCTTCACTGACCAGACAAGGGATTACTCCTCCCAAAAGAGAAGACATCCGTGGACTACCTGCCTGTGCCTTATTAATTAATTTGTTGGGACACTCTCCCTTGCTAAAGAGACTCAGTTTGCTCCCCAGAGTGTTCCCCCTTCTTCACTGACCAGACTGGGGATTACTCCTCTCAAAAGAAAAGACGTCCGTGGACTACCTGCCTGTGCCTTATTAATTAATTTGTTGGGACACTCTCCCTTGCTAAAGAGACTCAGTTTGCTCCCTAGAGTGTTCCCCCTTCTTCACTGACCAGACAGGGGATTACTCCTCCTAAAAGAGAAGACATCCATGGACTACCTGCCTGTGCCTTATTAATTAATTTGTTGGGACACTCTCCCTTGCTAAAGAGACTCAGTGTATGTAACCTCTTAAATATTTTTGTCTCTAGCATCTTCCTAACCTTGAGCAGCATTCTACCCCGGTGCACGTGAAAGCAGCCTAACACTGGTCACTGCACAAGCCCTCCATCCTTAGTTCCCAGTCCTTCTCCCTTTTTAGCTCTATCTGCTCTCTGTAGCCTAACTTCTCCGAGGAACCTTTTCCTCTCTGAGTGCACCTCCCTCCTTTTACCACTAGGTGGCAGCATATTCCTGATAGAAGGAACTGCAATATTTCCCTTATCCCTGCTCTACTTACTTTCTGCCCAAAAGTGCCCCTGCCCTACACTCTCAGATTTAGGTACTTGCATACTTACTTCCAGAGAGTTCTTCACTTACCAAACTTAACATCCTTGCTTTTAACTGTAAACCAAAGTTTAAAACATTTACCTGTGCCCTGCAGTATTTCTCCTTATCCAGCCTTAGGTCACTGATTGTTTTTTTCGGCCCTTTTCCCGCCTCTCTGGCTCTACTTCCCTCCCCCTCTCTCCTCTCCCTTCCTTCACCTTCCCCTACTTATCCCCTCCCCCTAGGCCATTTTACCCGCCCTAAATGTTATTTCACCAGGACGATTTGTGAGGCGCCATTTTTAAATCTGGGCCATACGTGTCCTTCCCCTCTGTGCATTCAACCCTGTGTCCAGGCTGCTGCTCCCGCATCCTGGTAAGTGTAGCTGTAGAATTAAATGAAGGACATTGCACATGCTGTTATTATATTACTTTTATTAAATGTTTGTTACTATACTTTTTTGACACTCGTACATCAGACTGCTGCTGTAACTAGCTGAATTTTACCTGAAGTGTATGAGCTACTTGAGACATACTTGAATGTATCCTTGTTTTTAAAGTAGTTCCTTCTAATGCCCTACAACACCTTGAGGTTAGCCTAGCATTTCTACCTGCTCTGACCGAGCAGCGTGCATTCCTGTGTTGCTTTGCCCTCTAGTCTAGAGTATTAGTATTTTATTAGGCTTTTTTAGATGAAGGTTTTACCAATGCTCTAATGCTTTGCCCTCTAGTCTAGAGTATTAGTTTTGTATTAAGCTTTTAGGGGAAGGTTTACCTATGCTCTAACATGAGTAACACGTACTTTCTAGATCCCCGTCTCTATTTTGTGTGATACATTGTGTCTGTTAAAGTGCTTTGACGCTGGTTACAACGCTTGCATCTTAGCGAACTATACTAAGGTCTGTTTAGCAGCTCTAATTACCGATCACTACACCAGTGTATTAGCCTGCATCATTGGTTGTTGTCGTCAATCCTTCCCCTCTTCCAAATCTTTCCATACCCGCCAGAACTCTCCCTGTTGCCTCTGCAGTTAGCAATGTCTTTTACTCTTGACTAACTCTACTCCCAGCGCCCGAACCCAGCGGCCATTTATTTTATATCACTCCTGTCTTATTTAACCGCTGACATTTATTGCTCAGTCAGCCATACTACACTATGCTATATCAGCGACCATTGCATTTAATCTGCTCCTGCCTTAGCAATATGGCTCCCAACCTTATTAGAACCTAGTGACCTAGCGACCATTGTATATCAACCTGCAACTACCTTGTACTGCCGCCAAGCACTTCTTAGCATTTAGAATCCTTAGGCGAACATTATTCTAGTAATTCACTGCCTATCAGCATCGTGGCTTGTGAGACCTAGCTCCCAAGTTACCAGGACCCAGCGACCCTTAAATTTAACCTTGCAACTACCTTATTTCACAGTCACCATGCTATTCATATCTTAGGCGACCATTGTTTTTAGCAGTGTACTAAAAGGTTGGAAGGCAAGTTCACTTTACAGTTAGGAAACCTCACCAATTGTTTATTTAGCAACCTGTGATTGCTTTTTTTCTCATTGCTATGTGAACACAAATATTGGTCTCTGACTACTCTCCAGTACTGTCATTTTTGTTTAGCTTGTATATACTGCTACCTAAATGTTGTTTGCATGCTGAATTGATGTTTAAAGCTTATATCTTGTGGACCTTCTACTGTACTACTGTTTCCACCTTTCACCCTTTCCAACTTCTCTGCCTCCTATTTCCCTCTCCCTCAGTCTACACCTCTGTCTCTTTTACTTTCTCTCCTCCTCCGACTCTACTCTGAATACTTCCCTCCACTACTCTGCTCAGTCTTCCTCCTGCACTCTTCTTCCTATTCTTCCCACTTACTCCCATTTTAACCTATTGTATTTTTTCTCACTCCTTTTTCAGTTGCTCCCCAGAGTGTTCCCCCTTCTTCACTGACTAGACAGGGGATTACTCCTCCCAAAAGAGAAGATGTCCGTGGACTACCTGCCTGTGCCTTATTAATTAATTTGTTGGGACACTCTCCCTTGCTAAAGAGACTCAGTGTATGTAACCTCTTAAATATTTTTGTCTCTAGCATCTTCCTAACCTTGAGCAGCATTCTACCCAGGTGCGCGTGAAAGCAGCCTAACACTGGTCACGGCACAAGCCTTCCATCCTTAGTTCCCAGTCCTTCTCCCTTTTTAGCTTTATCTACTCTCTGTAGCCTAACTTCTCCGGGGAACCTTTTCCTCTCTGGGTGCACCTCCCTCCTTTTACCACTAGGTGGCAGCATATTCCTGATAAAAGGAACTGCAATATTTCCCTTTTCCCTGCTCTACTTACTTTCTGCCCAAAAGTGCCCCTGCCCTACACTCTCAGATTTAGGTACTTGCATACTTACTTCCAGAGAGTTCTTCACTTACCAAACTTAACATCCTTGCTTTTAACTGTAAACCAAAGTTTAAAACACTTACCTGCACCCTGCAGTATTTCTCCTTATCCAGCTTTAGGTCACTGATTGTTTTTTTCAGCACTTTTTCCCGCATCTCTGGCTCTTCCCGCTCCGTTCGCCTTGCGGGCTCACTCCACTCCCCTACCCTGCCCCCAAATACCACCCGCCCCCAGTACCTCTACATTTATCCCCCTATCCATCCCTCCCCCTCCTCCAACCAATCCTAACTCTTCTGTCCCCTCCCCTTCCTCTTTCTAACCACTCCCCCATTACCAACACCTCATCACCTCTCTTTTCTACTTTCCTCTAACTGACCACTACTACCATGCTCTCCCTTCCTCCCAAGATCCTTCTCCTCTCTTCCTTCATTTTCCTTCTAATATCTCTATACCAAATCACTTGCTATACTCATGTCCAGTTACTCCCCCCTCCTATTACTCCCCAACACCACCTTACCTCCTATTACCACAACATCTCAGTTTCTTTAGTTCCCTCCTACCCAATCATCCTCCTGAAAGTAAAGCTTTTTCCAAGCTCAGATGAAAACCTTAAATATAAACCACACATCTACCAGCCTCCTCTATCTAAATACAAAACTAATAAACACCTCCTCCATCCCACATTCATTCACTTGGCTGGAGATATTCACCCCAACCCAGGTCCTACTTTCCATCCTACAAATCTCCCTAGCACCAACAAGAAATCCACTAACAAAAACCTCAAATTCCTCACCATCAACGCCCAAAGCTTAAAAAATAAACTATCCCTCTTCCATGCCTGGCTCAACCATAACTTTCCTGATATAGCAGCTATCACTGAAACCTGGCTAAAACCTCACATTAATGACTCTGAGTTCCTACCCCCAGGATTCCATTCTCTCCGATCTGACCAACCTAATAAAAGAGGTGGTGGCGTTGCTCTAATCTACTCCAACCTCTTGTCCATTACTCCCTACCCTAACCCCATCCCTTCTTTCAATAATACTGAACTAGTAATTGGTTACTAAAAATGAACAATCATAAAAGTATCTGCATCATGTGTCTCTATATCCCTCCAGGCAACAATACCAGTACATTAGAAGACATCCACTCCTGGTCTTCCTCCAATATTAAGCTAGAAACCTTCATTTTGGGTGATGTAAATATTGATTGGGGAAAAATCTCTAACCCAAATCCCACAATAACTATCAACCTATTTAACTTCTCCCAACTTATTAACTCCATTACCAGACCTAACAAAGCTAATCCCCCTGGCTCCATACTTGACTGGATTCTAGTATCTCATCCAAACAAAGTTATAAAATCTGGTATCACTCCTGACCCTTTAGGAGACCACCTCCCTGCCTACTCCATTCGAGCTACTCCCACCTCCCCACACTCTCACCACTACACTCACACTCGAAACCTCTCTAACTTCAACCCTACTTCTTTCTCGGACTCTCTTAAACTCACCAACTGGATCCCTCTAAAAATATTACCATTAGACGAAGCCGTCAACTATTTCAATTCAACATTCTTAACAGTCCTTAACTCTTTAGCTCCAACAAGAACAAAAAGAGTTAAAGCAAATACCTCCCCTTGGCTCACCAAAGACACAAAAAAGTTAATGCTCCAAAGTGATAAAACCTGGAAGTCCTACTTTAAACACAAGCAACTCGAAATATTCCTCAAGTATAAGCAGTTAAGAAACCTAACCAAGAAACAAGTCATTAAAGATAAAAAGTCTTACTACATCAAACTTCAAGAAAACCATGCTAGAAACCCCAAACAATTCTGGAATTCCATCAATTCCCTCCTCAGACCTGGTACTAAAAACAACCCTTGTCCAGATACCAGCAAATCTGACCTTGAAATAGCCTCACTATTTAATTCCTTCTTCACCTCCTCCATCACTGAGCTAACCAAGACATTTACTAACAATCACCTTCCTCCCCTCCCCGCTCAATCTTCTATAACCTGCTCTTCCCCCCCTCTTTCAAACTCAAACCAGTATCTACCGAACAAATAAAGAAACTTCTATATAAACTAAAGCCCTGCTCCAATGCCCCTGATAACATTCCATCCTCCTTCCTAAAAATAGCTTCTGACTCTATTGCTCTACCTATCAGCATCCTAATTAATAGGTCATTACTTAAATCCTACGTACCTAAACTATGGCATACCACTTACATTCTACCTCTCCACAAAGGCGGCAAAAATTGTACTGTCTCAAATTTCCGCCCTATAGCCATTCTCTCCCCTATCTCCAAAATCCTAGAAAAATGTATCTACCTGCAACTCCTGCCATTCCTTACTAAGCACCAACTTCTCTCTCCTACCCAACACGGCTTCCACCCAGGACACAGTACTAACACCGCCCTTCTCTCCTTCTTGCACTCTGTCAATTCAGCTCGTGACTCTGGTAATATAGTATCCACTGTCCTACTAGATTTATCCAAAGCTTTTGACACCATCTCTCACACCCACCTTCTAAATCACCTATCTAATCTCAACCTTTGCTCAAAGACTCTTTCCTGGTTCTCCAGCTACCTTTCAAACAGATCCCAAGCTGTGAGATGGGGCCAAGCCACCTATACTTTTCTTCCTTCCCCTACCGGAGTACCTCAAGGTTCCATACTCGGACCATTACTATTCAATATCTTTATTAATGACTTCCGCAAAGCCATCCCTAACACCAAAATTGTGCAATATGCTGATGATTTCACATTGATCTGCTCTGCCTCTAACCTAACAGACCTCCAAGCCCTAACTCAAAGTGCTTTCTCAACCACTGAAAACTAGATGCTACAAAATCATCTCTCCCTAAATGCTAACAAAACTAAGATCCTCCTTTTTCCCCCCTAAATCCTCCTCCCTTGATAAAAACTCATTTTGAATTACCAGCCTTAGTAACTCCTCTATCGAGATTGTACCCTCCACCAAACTTCTCGGTGTTACAATCAATGATCAACTAAAATTTAAAACCCATATCCAGCTAAACATCAAAAAAACACACATAAAACTAGGTTTACTGTATAGAAACAACCACTTCCTCTCTCCTCATTCCAGACTAACCCTTGCCTCTACCTACCTCCTTCCCTCCCTCTTGTACAGAGCCACCCTGCTCACTAATCTTTCATCCACACTTACCGCCAAATTGGAACTATGCTACAACAAAATCTCTAGATTTGCCACAAACGCCAAATCCTCTTCTCATCACTGCTCCTCCCTTCACTCTCTTAACTGGCTTGAACTTCAAAATCAACTTAACCTCCTCCAAATTACCACAGCCTTCAAACTATTGCTACACCCTTCTAACTGCCCTGCTCTTTCTAATATTCTACAACCTTATACCCCCCCTTAGACCACTTAGATATTCTCAACAAAACCTGATCGCAGTTCAAAAACCCCAGTGCCCTGCAGGTCAGCTTCTCTTATCCTTTACCCTAGCTAAATAATGGAATGCCCTGCCCTCGTCACTAAGGACATGTACCAACCTTAATAACTTCAAAACCCAACTTCATTCCTACCTCTATCTAAACAGAATTTGCAACTGCACACTTCAGCCTACAACTCTTAAACTACCTTCTCCCTTTACTCCAGGCTAACCTCCTCCTATTCACCTTCCTATTCCTTTCTAAAAATTATTTAGCTTAGGGAACAAAACAGTAAAACTTGTATTTTCATTATGTAAGCCTTTTTCCTCCTTAACAATAAGTGAAATTGTTAGTGTTTATTCTTTTGTAACTACCTGTTATCTGTAATGCATGCTGTCTATGACTTTGCATGTTAATTGAAACTGTTTTATAATCAAAATATTTGAACTGTTGTATTTCCTTGTTGGAGCTTTTCTCCCCGGGCCTCCACTGAAAACGGACCCCCAAGCCCAGTGGACCTCCCCGGTAATCAAACTGAAATAAACAAATAAATAAATAATTTGCAGTGTTGAACTGAAAGAAGATGATGTTAAAAAATGCATGCAGGGTCTTTGTGAAACTGTTGATAATACTGTAAAAGTTAGAGATGAAAGAAACTTATGGAATGGAGGGTAGAGGTAGGAAACTGTTTTGAAATTTGAAAAAAAAACATGGTGAAGCACTTCCCACATGTTATTTTTTTTTGGAGGGGCTCTTTTCATGTAATTAATGATTGTGACAAGGTACGATGTAACCAGTGAGGGGAGAAGGACATACAGCAAAAAGGTATACACCCAAATGCAGGTTATCTAGAAAAAGGGACAGTTTTGGACGGATTGCCTGCAATAAACAGTAAATAATGAAAAGAAGGGGAAAGGGAAGAAAACATACAGAAGGAAGGGCAACAACAGGTTGGGGAGAGACTGGGGGAGAGGGTGGACTGGGTGAAGAAGAAAAATACATGGAGGGGAAAACATCTAAAACAAGTAGAAAGAGTGCATGCAGGAAGAGCGGTCAAGAGAAGGAATTGATACTAATATATATTTTTTCAATTCTAGCCAGTGGAAAATCTGATTCTGAGGATAAATGATTATTTGTACATAAACCCAGGAAAAAATATTATTTTGCAGAAAGGGTAAAAATATGGAAATGAAATATTTCTCCTAAACTTAAAAAGAAAGAAAAGCAACACTTAGTAAATAATTAGTAATTAGAGTACTTTCAGTAAATGTGATTAGTACTATGAACATGCTAAGAAGGATATGGATACTGGAATGATATGCTAAATGCCATGTGGATGTTATGCTGTTAGAGGACACAAGGATCCTGATAAGTGAAGAAAGAGTGCAAACAGAAGAATTGCGGGGTAGAAATATAATATGGAACTAGCAGGGAAACAGAGAATTGGTTTCATCAAATTTTAGACTATGCAGTGGTTAACATAAAATTTATAATTAAATGGGACTTTAATAATTATGATTCAATGGGAGAAAATGTAAAAAGAAAGGGAAGTATATAAAAAATACAAGAAGTGATAAAATGTAAATTAGCTGTGTGGAACAAAAGTCAATGGACTATAGAAGTGGGGCACTTGGATTTGAAGTTTATTATTGGATGTTGTTAGAAGGTTTGGGTGTAGCAGATGGTGATGCAGTTGTGGTGGGTTTTTCAAACTGTTTAGTGATATGGATGGAAGTAAGGGAAGAAAGGGAGTTTACTAAAATAGGGGAGGGAATAAAGAGATGAAATGAGAAGTTATGGGATAAAAATTGGAGAGTGGGAAGTATTGCACTTATGGAAGGATCATATAACCATGAAAGACTTCTATAAAACTGGTCTGAATGGTGGTCTGTGTATAAAAAGAAGTATAAAGATTTATTTTTCAATGGCAGAATGATGTATGAAAGGAAGATAGAGTAAACTACAGGAAATATATAGAGATGCATTTTAAATGTATTAGATAATTTTATGAATAAAACAAGATGGTATTCTGATATGGAAAAAGAAATACATAAAAAAATTAAAAAAATAATACATTTCTGTTTGGACAAATGTAATCTTTAAAAGGAGAAGGGAAAGGATTTCTGCATATTTAGGTAAAATAGTAAAGGAACCATTAATACAATGAAGGAAAAGGAAAAAAGAATAGAACAGAAGAACAAATTATAAGTATTGTAGTGCAGAATGTTGAACATATGTTTAAGAGTAAAAAGAAGGGGAATAAAAGAATGAAAAGCAAAAAAAAAAATCCAAAATGAGTCAAGGAAGAATTTGAAAAATAAATTACTATTAATGAATTTGATGAAGTACTTAGGATAATAAATGTTTCAGTATCAGGCCAGATGGTATAGGGTATGGAATGTAGATGAAATTAATAAATTGGAAAAAGAGAGTATTTTGTAAATGTACTGAATTAATGGTTGAAGGAAGGGTTTGCTTATGAAGATTTGTATAGTGTGGTGTTGCAGTTTATATGGAATAAAGGAGAAAAGAATGAAATAAGAGATTGGAGACCCATCACAATAAATAACACAAATTATACAATTGTTATGAGAATAATACAGAGGAGAATGAAAGGATGGATGGGGATATTATGGAAGAAAGTAAATATGTTATAAAAGGAAATTGTATCAAAAACTGTTATTGGTTGTGAGTGAAATTGTAGATGATATAAGTAAAAGGAAGGATGTGAAACTAATAGTAGGTGATATTAGCAAGGCATTTGACACAGTAGAACATGATACTTTCTGCGATGTTATGGAGAAGTATGGAATAGGTAATATAATTAGGAGAGCGTGTATGTCAGCATAGCAATACAACAGATTAAGAGTGATGGTGAATGGGTGGCTGAGTAAAGAAATATGCATGAAGTATGGTATCAAACAGAGATGTCCCATGAGTGGAATATTGTTTGCATTGGAAATTAATGCTATAGTGAGTGATGAATGCTAGATGCTAGATATGTGATGCAAAATGAGGTAGTGATTCCACTAGTTTTGACATATGAACATAATATACTTGTAACTGCTAATAACAAAATATGGATGAGGGAAGTGTCGGCTTCTCTGAATGGATGTCTAAAGGAAATGGGAATTACCCTGAATAAAGAAAAAAGTAAGGGTTTGAGTGATGTGGTGAAAACTGGCAGTGTGTATTTTTCAGTGAATAAAATATCTTTGCTAGGAATACAATTTGGGGAAATTATATAGTTATGATGAATGAGAGGTTTGATAAAAGAAGCAAAACAAATATATCTTCCGTGGAGGGTGTATAGATTAGCATAAATAAAAGGCTTATCTGGTGAATTCTGTATTAATGGGAAACATAGCATATATGTTATATGTGTGTATGATCTCAGGAAAAATATTAAAAAGAAATGATATGCCTACTGTTTATTTATTTTTTTTTCATATGGGGTTCAAGATTAAACCAAGTGAAAAGACGTGTGTTGTATATGAGTAAAGATGAAGTAGGTTTAGGGTTATAATTCCAGTTGTTTATTCTGCTTTTTTAAACGTATAGAGTATTAAAGTAGGTAAAAGAAGAGAATGAGAAATTAATAGTGAGAATGTTTACATATAAGTATAAAACATTTTGGGAGATGAGACAAATAATATGTAAATGAAATTAAAAAATTATCTGAAAAAAATACTAACATAGAAAATAAAAATTGATGATATAGAGAATGATAGAAGGCTGTGGTATAGTAATGTGGTGAAACAATGGGCAGGATTCACGATGGCTTGCACGGAGTCTAAGAGAGTGTAAGACTCCATGCAGCCATCACGATCCAGGAACAGCCCGAAATCCCGTGTAAGAGAAAGCTAAAACGACTCTTACACGGGCAGGGCGTGGATATGCTAATCACCCCACTTGCAGCTGAAAGGCATGCAAATGAGGTAGATTAGCGATCCACGAAGCTGAAACCAGCCCGTGTAAGAGTCGTGTTAGTTGCAGAAATGTACTCAGTTGACAACAGAGTACGTTACTGAAAATAACACAACGGAGCCATGACAGCTCCAAATAAAGTGTGCAAATGTTACAGACAGCATGCCAATGGCCAAATATGTGGCCATTGGCATGGCAAACTGATGCAAACTTAAAAAAAAAGATTTTTTTTTTTGGAGATAGGCGATGTTTAAACGCAGCGCAGCCCCGCGCAAACGGGCTGCGCTATATAAAACTGAAAAATGAAGGTTAGAAACCCACAAATGTGGGTTTTATGTAATGCATGGATTTGCAATGCAGGGAGTAGCAGACCAAAAACAACATGGCCACCGTCTAGTGGTTGCTAAGGGGAGAAGCTGAGTGTAAGACATGTAACTAAGCATTAGTAGACAATCCTATGTAAATGAATGGTAGGATAGTGAATCACACTGTCACATAGCAAATGAGCACAGTCTGTGTAGTGTAAGAGTTAGATAAGGGGGAGTAACAGAGTAGGAGATAGGTGACATCACAGGGGGGAATGTCAGGAAGAAAGCCAGCTAATTGGAGCAAAGTGGTATGTGAAACATATCAATCACACAGCAGAAAAAGAGGAGTGTCAACAGATAAGCATGGGAAAGTCAAGAAATGGAAGGTGTACACTGTGGCCAACACCAAAGTTTCTTGCTGTACGTGCATGCGCGCGTGTGCGTGCTGGGAGGCGCGAGTAATACAGAGTGCATGCGTGTAAGGCAGAGTAAGCATATAGGAGCCTGTTTAAAGATCTGAAAACCTGTTTGCGCCGATGTGCGCACGTTTTAACCCGAATAAGCAGATCCTAGTCCGTGTAAGCATGTGTGTGCACGTGGTAGCCACTGTGAGCGTGTTTCCGCTGGTATGCGTGCTGCTCCCCCCTGAGGAAACAGAGAGGAAAATGAAGCAGGAGAAATAGTAGGAAACTAGCAGGGAATACCTGTAGAGGTAGCAGGTGAAAACAATTAGAAGCAGGCAATTACACAGGCAGAATACAAGCCCAGCCCAGCACTTAAAACACTGCAAACAGCATTGCAGTATGTTTCTCTCAAGAGATACTGCAAGACAGGAGTAAGCTAGTAGAAGTGAAAACTGAAAAAGCTGCACTCAGACCAAACATGCTAGGGGCTGCCATAGCTGTCATAAGGAGACATAGGAGACTTGCTGAGGGTGGTGACAATGAAAATGCTGCCAGACAACCCACAGTGAGGAGACGGAGAAGACTGCACATGCCCAGGGTCACCTACCAGGGGATACATGAGCTGGAGATAGTGGAGCACTATAGAGTGGACAGAGACCTCCTGCAGCAAATTGTCGAGCTGTGCAGGCCACGCCTCACACACAGAACCAACAGAGGGGAACCCATCCCAGTGGAAACCAAGGTATGTGTTGGCCTAAGAATACTAGCAACAGGTACCTTCCAGAGACCAACTGGTGATATGATGGGGATATCACAGGCATCAGCCTCCAGGGTACTGCACCAGTTCCTGGATGCCATGTCAGCACATGTCGGTGATCATGTATATTTCCCCAATGCCTGTGAGGTATTGGCCAGCAATATGCATCTCTACCCTGAGGTAGTGGGTGCAATAGACTGCACGCACATACGCATCAAACCACCAGCCGGTGAGCGGGGTAGGGCCTACATTAACCGCAAGGGCTTCCCCTCCATCAACTGCCAGGCTGTGTGTGATGCCCAGGGCATAATAATGAATGTGTGTGGTGGCTGCCCTGGGAGCTACCATGATTCCCATACCTGGCATTTGACGCAGCTGTACCAGACATTTGCCAATGGGGACATCCCACATGGACTCCTAGTGGGGGATGCAGGTTATGCACTGGAGCCATGGCTGATGACACCCATCAGATACGCACACACACCTGAACAGGAACACCGTAATGAGGCACACGCACAAACATGTAATGTAATAGAGCATGTGTTTGGGCTGCTCAAGTCATGGTTCCGGTGTCTGGACACATCTGGTGGAGCCTTGCAGTACTCACCAACTACATGTACCCAAATTGTCATGGTATGTGCTATGCTACATAATATGATCCTGCGAAAACAGCTGCAGCAGGACCAGCATAGGGCCGGGCCAAACAGCCCCCCACCATTGCCAAGGCCATCACAGGCAGAGTGTGACTCGGAGGAGGAACAACCTGAGCCTGCCCCAGTAGGCAGAAGGAGGCATGCCCAGTATGCCCTGGCCTTGGCAAAGAGGCAACGCATAGCACATACACTGGTTCAGTAGGAACCCTGGGAATGATACCCCTCTCTGACTCACTCATATAGTAACAGGGATGCCTAAAATGACATAACCTGCTCTCAAACATGTACAGGGAGTGTAGTATGTGCATCTGACAGAGGCAGCCCTGCAGCACCACCTGAGGCATGATTGCCATGTGTTAAGCAATGTAACACCATCTTGTATATGCAAACATGAAGACCCAACCTAACATCTCATCCTCACCAAGCATGATGCCACACTATGAAGACAACAAGATCAAGTACAATAATTGGCTGAGGTATTGCTGTTAGCTAGGGGGAACACATGGCTGACAGCCTGGGCTGACATGCCGAGCAAGACATGATGGCCCACCTGCTAGGGATGGCATGCACCCAGCACACTTGGCTGTGTAGATACTGGCAAAGGCTGCTGTCACCCCCACTGTGCCTGGAATAGGTAAGTCTGGAAACACAAACCCACCAACATAGGTAGCACAAGGGATAATAACCTGGACGTAATGCTACCCAATGCCAGAAGTCTAACCTGCAAGGTGCATGCAGACCAAACCCACCACAGCATGGAGAATGGTAATATGTGTTCTGTAACAGAAACCTGGGCAAGGCCCAGAAGAGCACCCTAATACTACCAGGTTATGCCGCATACCATGCTCTACAGCTCCAAAACATGGAACACACGACAATAGGAGTGTGGCTACCAGTAATTATCAAGAATAACCACACCCCCAGGTTGGTACCACAGCAAGAAGCAGCATGGACTATCCATGGGCGAGTAACACTGTCTCAAACTGTGTACCTGTTTGAAGCCTGCTACAGACCCCACACACAAACCCAGGTACCCCAGCCAGCCTTCCTGAAGACATGTCAGAGTATGAATGTCCCAACAAATACCAAATAAGGCACACACAAAGTATGACATAGGTGGCAATCCATTATGTATGGAAGAAGTAGTCATGGACCTAGGGACACAAGTGGACGGTAACATGTGACACACACATTGCCAAGGTGGCCAGGAAGACCTGCTATATTGCCAACCTTAATATGAAAGGATGCACATGTAGAGCTACAGAGGTCACTGTGCCCCCATACCCTTCCCTTATCAGGCCCATACGTGACAACTATGCCCCAGTCCGCATGTACCTTACCTTACACATGCAGCAGTCAGAAAGACCCCAAATGTACCCCACCAACAGGATAAAGGGTCCAAACATTGGACATCTGCAGCCTGGCTGAAGAAACCACAGCCCAATTCAGAAGCATACTACACAGTCAGAGGTGATGTATGCCTGATGTACAAGGCCATGCCCAATCCAGAATGAATGGACATGCTCCACTGAAGAAACCCCAAATCCAGCAGACACACCACAGTGAGATATCTGAACCTCTACACATAGATTAATAGGCTGTGCTGGAGGGACAGATCCATAACCCAGAGGCTCAGGACACTCTGGAACAGAATCCCAGTCCATGATAGGCTGAGGTCCACACACAAACTCAACAAGAGAAATCCGTTGAAGTGCATGGGAGATAGCAGGTGTACACTGGGGGCCATCCCTGTGTCACATCTAAGAAAGTAAACCCTACGTGGGCATGATATGCACATTGCAAGTGGTGTTGAGACCCACACACAGTCTGTCCGTGCTCAAACAAGGCCAGGGCAGATAGCCTAGTATGAACCTATGAACCTATGATGATACAAATTGTGCAGGACACAAAGGATTATTACACAGCTGTCCTACCTGATGGTAGGAACCATGGTGGTAATCCACAGATATGCTCTGCAGCACTCTAATATCACAAACAATACACCAAACCCACACACATTGTCAACATCCTACCTAACAGATTCTTTGCAAAATCCCCACCAGCACCTAACTCCCAAATATCTATCCCAGGAGAGTGCTGGCCCCCCGACATTGCAGATGCTGAGGTAACAGCCAGCATCCACAAAGCACAGCACACAGCATCAATGGTACAAGAAGGTGTCCTGGGTTGTGTCCAACAAGTACTGTAAGAAGAATGGAACAGCAAATAGCATTACTATGCACTATCAGTCCTACCACAGGATATGTACCCAAAGAGCGGTGTACAGCAACAGTGGTCCCACACCACAAAGGGGGTGCCTGAGTGGATACTGCAAACTATCACCCCTCAACCCCGAATATCTAGGTTGGCAAAGTAATGTAGAGGATGATCATGGATCCCATGAATAACGAGATTGGGTACCTACAGACATTGGACCCTACCCAGTGTGGCTGTCATAGGGCAGATCCTGACCCGTACACATGTCTGACTCATGTGAAACATGCACCAAGCCCAGTGATGTGGGGAATGTCGATCACACAGCCTATCTGGACCTTGATAAACCCTTCCATACAATACCCTAGTTGGCGGTACAGATAAGCTCACCAGCCTAACTATAAACCCCTATGCAAGTAGATGGGTTGCAAACCAGCTCAAGGACAGAACTGACCTGGCAGACATGCTGTAGCCATGGCAGACTGCAAACCAATTACAACTGGCATCCCGCAAGGCATGGTCCTGGGAACCCTCTTGTATGCTATATATGTCACATAGGTACAGGCCAACATGGAAGGACTCTGTCTGAACAGGTTTGCAAAGGACGACAAACTGGCCACCATATCGGACCCTCCAGCTGACACAAGCAACCTACAAAAGGCACACATAGAAACACACAAGTGGTGCCACAGCCATGTCAACAAGCTAAATGCAGAATAGGGTATAGTCAACCCCTGTGGAAACACAGTACATGGCCAGAAATTAGCACATAGGTGTTAACCCAGTAAGTACATCAGGAGCAATAAGAGACCTGGGGACACAAGGTGACACATTTCCTGCATGTGGCAATCATGTGTCTGTAGTGGTTACAGAAACATACCATATACCCACCTAATCATGAAGGTAAGCACAGCTTAGTTAGGGTAGGTCAATGTGCCTCTCCAGTCATCCATCAGCAGCCTCACAATTGTGTACAATGGCCCCTCAGGGATGTACCATAGCAGACACCTGCAGCAACTGGAATGACCACACAAATACCCCACCAGGAGGATCACAGAGCTGTAACAGATGCCATGTGTCGCCTGAGTAAAGTAACTGCAGCTCCACACAGTGCCATACTGCCTGGCTGGAGGTGAACTGTGCCTGATGTATAGAGCCATGACCAACCTGGTATCAATGGACATTTGGCACCATGTAAACACTGAATGCTGGTGACCTATGCAGCTGACAGGCCTGAACCCCAGCACAGACATAAACAGGACATGCTGTACTGATTGGTCCACAAACCAGAAGCTCACTCCACTCATGACTAAACTCCCACTACAGGATATCCAGGGAGTCCCTCAGTGACCGTCATCCAGAGGAATCATGATGACTGGATGGGAGATGGCAGGTTTACCCTGGATATCACCTGTATGTCATGGGTAGACAGAGGCACAGCACACTAACCGTGACATATGTCATGGCAAACACCAGTAAATGTGTGTTGAAGGACAAACACTCTCTGACTAGCATTACAAATGGACTAGGGCACATGGCCATTGTTTATCACTGTCCACACAAGTTGTGGAATACATTAACAATGTCGGACAATCATGTACTAAGCTGTCCATATCTGAACAAAATGCAACATGGTCATATCTGCACAACTGGCCCTCAACCAGTCTGGTGTGCTCACTATAAACATTACAAGCAGTGATAGGACTGAAACCAATTATACTGTCCACCACAGTGAAAGTTTTGCACCAGTACACTATACAACAATACAACTGTTTGGACAGCAGGAAAGGATGATGACAACTGTATGCAAACTATCCCATGGTGACCCTGCAGGCACAGCATAATGCCTGTTAGGTTCAGACACACAGCAGTTGGGCAGTAAGAACACAACCTGATGTCCAACACTCAACTGTACATGTGATATACAGATGGCGTCCACACACAAACAGAAATGTGGTGGTCCACAGATCCAAACATAAGGAAAGGTCACACTGGGCATGCTCGCACACTTAGATAAATGAGATGTGGCAGTCAAGAAGCCATACAAACTGTGAACTGGGCATGCTCACACACTTAGGCCATGTCACAGTTCAGCAGTTGCACACACATATCTGGCATTTCTATGTGTTAACACAGGAACCTCCCACAATACAGACATCTGCCCAGTGCACACAGTGAAGTTACAACAGAGACATAAGTAAAGTACTGGATCCCACTCATATGCAAACATCTCCCACAGTACACACGTTGTTTATAGAGATAGGGAAGGCTATGGCAATAAAGACCCACAAACAGTATATGAGCAACAGATACGTGCATCTGACAGGTAAACATATCGCCGTAGAGTGCAATACCTGACCGTTGTCCCTAGGGAATACAGAAGGCTATCCACAGTGTATTTGGCATCTGCCTCCACAGTACAGTAGGCCACTGTGCCTGTGCAAAGTTAATGCATAGATATGCTCTCTCCCTTACTGATGGATAGTAACAGATGTACATACCTCTTCATCCATAATGATGTCAGCACACTATACATATGTCAGGAGCAGAAATTATACCCAGTAATGTGAATAGCGTGCTCCGTTACTGCGTCTCTAACAAGTGTCATAACATAGTTAGGTAGGGGTTTGAATCCTACAAGTGCCCAGTGTGTGTGTGTGACTGTGTATGGGGGAGTAGTGTGTGCAATTCCATGTGTATGAGAAATGTCCCTTATGGCAACTTTTACTACACAAAACATGCTGCATATTCCACTGTCTAAACACTGATGATGTCAGCACCCTATAAGTACAGCAGGAGAAAGCAATCCCCCCAATAATGCAAATAGCGCGCTCTGCCAATGCGTCTCTCACTAGTGTCATAACATAGTTAGGTAGGGGTTTAAATGCTGTAAGTGCCCAATGTGTGTGTGACTGTGTATGGGGGAGTAGTGTGTGCAATTCCATGTGTATGAGAAATGTCCCTTTTGGCAACATTTACTACACAAAACATGCTGCATATTCCACTGTCTAAACACTGATGATGTCAGCACCCTATAAGTACAGCAGGAGAAAGCAACCCCCCCCCCCCAGTAATGCAAATAGCGCACTCTGCTAATGCGTCTCTCATTAGTGTCATAACATAGTTAGGTAGGAGTTTAAATCCTGCAAGTGCCCAGTGTGTGTGTGACTGTGTATGGGGGAGTAGTGTGTGCAAGTCCATGTGTATGAGAAATGTCCCTTTTGGCAACTAGTACTACACAAAACATGCTGCATATTCCACTGTCTAAACACTGATGATGTCAGCACCCTATAAGTACAGCAGGAGAAAGCAATCTCACCCCCCCCCTCCAGTAATGCAAATAGCGCACTCTGCTAATGCGTCTCTCACTAGTGTCATAACATAGTTAGGTAGGGGTTTGAATCCTGCAAGTGCCCAGTGTGTGTGTATGACTGTGTATGGGAGAGTAGTGTGTGCAATTCCATGTGTATGAAAAATGTCCCTTTTTGGCAACTAGTACTACACAAAACATGCTGCATATTCCACTGTCTAAACACTGATAATGTCAGCACCCTATAAGTACAGCAGGAGAAAGCAATCCTCCCAGTAATGCAAACAGCTCGCTCTGCTAATGCGTCTCTCACTAGTGTCATAACATAGTTAGGTAGAGATTTGAATCCTGCAAGTGCCCAGTGTATGGGGGAGTAGTGTGTGCAAGTCCATGTGCATGAGAAATGTCACTTTTGGCAACTTTTACTACACAACACATGCTGCATATTCCACTGTCTAAACACTGATGATGTCAGCACCCTATAAGTACAGCAGGAGAAAACAGTCCCCCCAGTAATGCAAATAGCGCACTCTGATAATGTGTCTTTCACTAGTGTCAAAACATAGTTAGGTAGGGGGTTTGAATCCTGCAAGTGCCCAGTATGTGTGTGACTGTGTATGGGGTAGTAGTGGGTGCAATTCCATGTGTATGAGAAATGTCCCTTTTGGCAACTAGTACTACACAAAACATGCTGCATATTCCACTGTCTAAACACTGATGATGTCAGCACCCTATAAGTACAACAGGAGAACACAATCCCTCTAGTAATACAAATAGCGCGCTCCGCTAATGCGTCTCTCACTAGTGTCATAACATAGTTAGGTAGGGGTTTGAATCCTGCAAGTGCCCAGTGTGTGTGTGACTGTGTATGGGGGAGTAGTGTGTACAATTCCATGTGTATGAGAAATGTCCCTTTTGGCAACTAGTACTACACAACACATGCTGCATATTCCACTGTCTAAACACTGATGATGTCAGCACCCTATAAGTACAGCAGGAGAAAGCAATCCCCCCAGTAATTCAAATAGCATGCTCTGCTAATGCGACTCTCACAAGTGATCTAACATAGTTAGGTAGTGGTTTGTATCCTACAAATGCCATGTGTAATTTTGTCACACAGTTTGTCCATGTGTGTGGGGTGTTGTTCCCAATATTGCACGAAGAGCTCCCATGTCTGAAGCCTGCCTCAAGTGAATACATGGAATATGCATCAGACAACTGTATGACTGGGGTGTTCTGTGCAGGGGCTGTATGTGGTATGTGACTATACAGTGTGGGTTGTATATGGTGTCATCCCACCAGCGAGGGATACATGATTGGTCTGGAGCATATAGTCCACATGTTGGTGATGAACAGGTGCAGCATGTTGTCACCACTTGTGGGAGTGGTAACAAGTTGTTCCATAGCAATGCAGGGAATGAATGATAAGACACCTTCAGATAGGGTCTTGCAGCTAGAATAATGCTCACACTGTATGTTTGGGTAGTTGCAGTACAACCATATAATGGTGTGTGTAGAGACCGTCATATTCCCAGTGTTGTCAGGAAGGCCAAGTGGGTTTCCTGGGTATGGGAGTGTGGTGTGTGCCAGGCTATGAACCTGAAGGCAGTCTAACCCACTGTGTGTTGCACATGGAGAAGCTCTGATGCTTTGTGCAGTGCCGTCAACCTGGGGGTGTGTGTATCTGAGGTGCCTTTGGATACATCCCCCCTGTTCTGTTTTGGTGCATGTGTAGGGGATGACAAGCATGGTATCAGGAATGACCTGGCACTGGTGGTGTGCACCTGGGAGCCTTGTACCAGGAGTCTGTTACTGCATGGATATTGCTGTACCCCATGCTAAGGACAGTTTCCACTGCATGCATTTTGAGGTTTACACTGCTGCTGTTGAGTAGCATTGCTATTAGTGTCCCATCCCATGTGCTACCTGTGTAGGTGGCTATGTAATGTCAGCCTTGCATACAAAGGCAGTATGTGTGTAGCAACAGCCTCTGCCAATATACAATGGCCCGTGGGTGACAGGTGCAAGCTGTCCCAAGCAAAGCAATGTGGCATGTCCAGCATGTAATCCCACACTGACAGGCATTGGATCCCCTTTGGATGTCACTGAAAGATACGTTAAGTGCAGAAACCGATGATCCTGTCTACATATTGTGGCAGCATTCATGGTGAGGGTGAGATGCTACCCAAAGCCAGGGTCATACCAGCCTGTGCCACAACCTCAGAGAGCCCCTCCATGTCCCCTAACATGTAGTCCAGGGAGGTGCATCAGAGGTCATACACACTGGCACAGACAATGACTGAGTCATACTGCTACATGCCTTGGAGTGACTGCTTTGCTTGTGTTATGTGGTGGATCATAGTGCCCGATGGGCAGCTCAGCGTGACCGTCACCTTGTTCAGCCTGGGAGCAGGACCACCGTGTATGTGTCAATAGAGGTACCTCATACAACCATAGCATGTGTGTTGTCTAGCCGTGTGGCCTGACACTGTTTGGCAGACAGGCTTTGTGAGCTATGTGTCGCATGTGCTCTGCTCTGGCATAATGTTTGCTTGTGTGTCTGCTTTGCAGGTGTCAGCTGCTCAGGCAGGATGCTATTCTGAGAGCCCAATAATGTACCTGTGTGTGTCTGTGTTTGGACTGTGGTCGTGGCAGGTCTATGGGAGCCTGGTACTGTATTCACTGTAGTATCCCACCCCACCTGACAGGGAATGCCAGTGCTGTGTAAACAGAGCTTAGCCCCAGTTTGGCTATGTGGTTGCATCTCTCACATGTGTTGTACATGTATGGGAAGGGGAGAGGGTTGTCTGTGTACATGAGGCAGCTGTAACATTGCCACATGACTCACAGATTCACCAACTGGACCTGAGAGTAGATCGACAGGTGACCTGTGCACATGCTACCATAGCATTGTGACTCCCATACTAAGTAACGACACATAGGGCCAATGGGGAACAAGGTACTCAAGGTGACTATGTGAGGGTGTAGTGCTCCTGAATTGTTAGTGCTGGCATATATGAATGCTGTCTTGAGCAAATGTGAGGTATGTCATATGCAATGTGTTACAGGCAAGCTACATGCAAACAGGACAAACAGTGACGTTCTGTCAAGTGACACATGGACATCAGTACAGTAAGCAACACAGATGTCACTAGGGATCCACAGAGGCACTGTATATCTGCACCGCAGGTGGAATCAGTGTTTCAGGAACATAACAGGCAAACATGCATACAAACAAAGCTACAGTCAGCAGGCCTGTATGTAGACTATGCTACAACAAACAAGGTGTACGACTTCCAGTATGCAACAGTACATATATGCAGGCACTCTAAGCCAGTACCCAGACATTCCCAGGTCAGACAGGCTGAGTCCAGCCGCAACCCCCACAAGTGTATAGACCACGTACCTTCGTAATGTTGAATAACTGGCCTGATACCCAAGTTCTCATACCTGCAATAATACACATGTCAAATAACAGACACTGAGCCCTCACTCAGCAGTTCCAGATGTAGTATGATGTATGCTACCTGTCCTGGCACCACAGTATCCTTGACATCTATGGACACTCTCCCTCCTGTCATAGTTAGATCTGAGTTTTGGTGCTGTTATGCATGGTATGAGGTGTGACTTTGTAGTGCTAGTGTGCTCTTGTGAGCCCTGAACCTGCTGTGTAGTACTGCACAGATATCAACATCCTGAAACATCTGCATTGCAGAGTCGTGTGTGGACAGCATGCAACTCGCAGTTGACATGGCCATCGAGTATCAATATGTACATTGTTGTATCCCCTGTGCTACCTATGTAGGTGGCCATCCCTTCACAGCCTCACCACCAGTATGCAAAGATGTGCAGACAGAACACTGTGGTAATTAGTATGGGTGTACAAAACAATACAATGACATTCATAATGTAACTGCATCAGGCATGCTGGTATATACCCACAATGCTATAATTACACTGTACTGTTGTCAACATCATACTATTACAATACGTCTATGTAGTCACCCTGTGCATCAGCACCATGTTAACCTGTTCCTGCACCGATCTTACAGATTGCAGGAGGTGGCACAGTTTCATCATATGCACAGGGTGTGTACCTGGTATGCCTGAGTCTGCCACTGATACAACCAATTGACATGTCTGTGTGTGTGTGTTGGTGAGGGACAGCAGTACAAGATGGGGCAATGTTGATGCAGTGTGTGTATGTATGCGGTAGCCCTAGGTGTTATCACTTTGCATGTGTGTATGAATGCACACAGTCCCACCTCATGGCTGCCATATACAGGTGTTTGTGGACAGCCGCAGACTGTACCTGCCAGGACATACAGATCACTGTCTGTGGCCACGGACATGGTACTTGTGCCTGGCAGGGGTGCTACGGACCGTATCAGGTACCAATCCAGACTGGGTACTGTCATCAGAAGCAGGTGTTCGTTGACTGGAGACAGGTCCCTGTTGGGACTGTCCAGCACCATGTGCACGTGGTCTCCTGGGGCGGTCCAATGACAGCACAGACCCAGCATTGCTGGGGCTGCTGCTGGCACTATGTGAGTGGCCGCGGCCCTGTTGTCGTCCACGATGGCTGCCAGCTGCTGCTGTTGCTGGCATACGGCCACGTCGATGCCTCAACCGTCCACCATTGCCTTGGCTCATGGACATATAGTTGTGGAACAGATCTAATGTGTCCCCCCAACATCTGTCAATGACTTCGGTGAAGTTGCAGATGGCAGCCGCAACATCACGCATACTGTCACTCATGGCTGGGCGACATGCTCTCAGCTCCCTCAGACCCTGTCTGGTGTACCGTTTCATACGTGACTGTGCCTGCATTACAGCTGGAAACATAGCTGGGGTTGAAAGACCTCTGTGGGCACATCTGACAGGGGCGGTACGCCCACGGATGCTCCCACGAGAACCCATGGACGTCTGCCTGTGTGGTATCGTGTCAGGGCCCTGGCCATGGCTGCAGTGTGGGGATGCATGTGCCACCGGTACCACATTACCCTGGTCAATGCCCACTGTATCCTGTCCATCACCTAGGGACATTGGTGACAAAGGATGTATTGGCAGGATGACTGTGCGCATTGATGGGGTCGACAGCTGTATAGTGTCAATTGGCTGACCAATGACGGACCCTGGCACACCTACATGTGCCATTACACAGGTATCATCATCACTATCCACAGCAGCTGATTCAGGTTCCCTGCTGCATGACACCAGAGCAGCACCAGAACCTGTGGGAGTAAGACAGGAAACACAGTTTACAATGTGTACACAATGCCACCACTGATGCACACATGCACCCATGGGCACATGCACACATGCATACATGAGCACATGCACACATGGGCACAGGGGCACATGCACACATGGGCACATGCACACATGCACACATGGGCACATGCACACATGCACACATGCACACATGGGCACATGCACACATGCACACATGGACACATGCACACATGGGCACATGCACACATGCACACATGCACACATGGACACATGCACACATGCACACATGCACACATGGGCACATGCACACATGCGCACATGCACACACCTCAGTATATGAGATATCAACCCACAGACACAAACACACCTGCAATCAAACACATAGCACTACTGCTTCAGCCTATTATTACTATTAGTATACAGAGTAGTGAAGGTAATAGTATTACACACTCACCAGCATGGATAGGCTGCCTTGCTGTTACACCAGAGGGAACTGCGGAAAAGAGACATTTATCGTCAGTGGGCACAACTGTGCCATTGATACTGTGAGCATGTTACAGTTCAGTAGTGCAACAGTTAGCTTCCACAGGTGTACTGCAGATAATGAGGTTATCACTAATGCACAATAATTACCAAGATAACAGCTACAAATCAAGGACACACCCCACACATGCAAAACCTAACAGTGTACAGAATGGTCACTATACACATGGCATGTTACCTGCATGCTCTGTGTCCTGCTGCTGTGTGGCTCCAGCCTCCATTATTACACATGTATGCTGTTGTTGTTGCTGCTGTGCTGGAGCCACAACACTCAGGAGTAGTCCCTCCACTCTGGTGAGGGGGGGGTGTCTAGCCACCCCACCACCTGTGGCAAGCTGCTGCCTGTGGATATCCGACGCACGCTGATGGACATTTCTAATTAAATCACTGCAGTGATGGCGTACCTGCTCATATGTCCGGTTATGTGTGCCTATGTCATTTACCCGAAGGATCAGGTCTTGCCACAGTGAAGCCCTGTCCTGCTGGTTCTGGCTGGTGTGGGAAAAGAGTACAGCGAAATCCCGCACCAGGCTCTGGTGTATCTCCTCCTCTTCTGCAGCGGAGTAGACTGGGTTCCACTGGTGAACCATTTCCCTGAAAAGGAGAAGGGAAATATGTCAGCAATATCTGTCAGCAGACTATAGCATACATAATACACATTATACTTGACTGCAGTGATATAACTTAGGCACCATATATAGCATCTGTCTGTCTATTGGGGGATACACATGTACATGACCAGATATCAGTGCTCATCCGACAACTCTGCAACAGTACCTGGCACACTCCATACAACAGACTAGTATACTGCAGCAGTCAACGCACTGTTTCAGGTACAATACACAACCTCACACTGGGGGTTTGAATCAAGGTACTGTATGGGGAACATTATCAGCCCATGCACTGCACACAATGCACGTTACATATTTCACTGGTACTGCACACTACTCTTACTTGCCATAACCCTACCTACACCACAGTGACATACAGGGTAACACAGCACAACATATGGCAATGTAGTATGTGTTGATCACAATACCCCGCACACCTGTCTCTGGCCTCACACCAAGGACACACACTACCATGACAGACAGACAGTCATGGTGAGCAATCACACCAGTACACAACATGCACCCAGTCACTAGCACACTCATTCCACCTCACATATTCCATTTGCAATGTGTTAATGGGTGTGCATTGCATCCTAGGTAGGTAGTGTGCTTTTGGCCCTGGGCCTACAGCAGCATACTGTTATGCTACCCTGCCCCTTGTGACACATGTGTTATGATCGTACCTGCTCCTTACAAGCAGTTACACAGGGTGACTCATGTGGCATATTACCTATCAGCATAACATTCAGCAGGGGTATGTCTAACATCTACTCATGGGGAGGCTTGTTTCTTAATTCTGTGTGGTCTACTACAGGGTATGTCATATCTGTGGGTAGGGTCCCATACCTCCACCATGTGCTCTATACTGCAGTGACAAGGATGACAGATGTAGGTAATTTGTGTTGTGGATGTTGGAGGTGTTACCATGGTTGGGAGACAACTGTCTTGGGTGTGACCGAGCTATGTATATCCAGCAGTGGTAACCTCTATGTAGGTAGTCTGTGTGCACTCTGTGGTGTTTGAGTGCATTGACACAGTTACTTGCACATGTCTGTGTCCTTCACCATATCTGTAGCTGTCATGGGAGGTACATACCGTGTAGGATATTGTGGGGTGTGGAGGGGTACAGTGACCAACATGTCCATAGCTGACACACCATGTCCTCTGACACATTCCATGTACAGGTATTACAGGAATAGTGTGCCACTGTGTGTATCGATGTGGAGCCTATTGTACACTTGTTGACCCTGTTCCCCCCTGACACATGCAGTGGTGGGCAGGCATGTACATATGTGGTGGTTACTGGTGTCAGTGTTTTTGAATGGGGTATGGTACTCCAGTATCCACACTGGTGTTCACTCCATGCCTGTGACACCAGGCATCTGTAGCAAGACATCTGCACACATGTGCCTCACACAGTTTATATATATATATATATATGTATATATATGTATTGATATATTTATATCTGTATATGGATATATATCTGTTTGTATATATGTATATATCATATGTATATATAGATGTAGATATATACATATAGATGTGGGGAGAGAGTGAGAGAGAGAGACACAGGGTGAGTGTGAGTGTGAGGGAGTGGGACAGAGAGTGAGAGATAGTCATATACAGACATATCTGTTGTCAGTCAGATCTATCTGTATATGTGTAAGTCTCTACAGATATCTATATATGTATGTGTGTATTACATATATCTGTACATACATATTCTACCAATCTCGATGTCTGTGCAGTAAGTGAGAACCTGTTTCAAGGCTCCTGAGAGCACACCAGCAGTACCAGGCTATACCCCGTATCATGCATTTTGGCCCCAGGACTCGGGACAAAACAAAAAGGGAGGAGGTGTGTCCATATTCATGGAGGACACACACACCTCCAGGTTAGTGGCAACACATGAAGCATCTCAGACCATCCAGGTGCAGATAACCATAGGCAAACCTGCTATACAACTGGTAGCATGTTACAGACCACCCTCCCGATCTCAGGGACCACAGTCGGCCTTCCTGTAGACATTGGAGGATATGAATGTCCCACCACATACCATCATATTGGGATAGTGCGACTATCCTAACATACACTGGGTGCATTATTCTACCCCAAACACCCTAGCTCAAAGGTTCCCGGAATTCACTATGTCAAATGCAATGGAACAGCCAGTCACCTCTCCCACAACAGGAGATAATATACTAGACCTGATCATCACGAACATGGGGACAATGTGCTACACACTGGAAGTATATCCCTCAGTAGTCACATCTGACCACAGACTAATCACCCTGGATATACATATCCCACCTCCCCCACAACACAACAGACTACAGTGGGAAACCTCTCACATGCCGACTTTATACATCGTATAACTGAGTTGGTACCCTTAATGCCCACTGGGCCAGTGTAATCCACTTCCCACAATGCAGACACCCTCACATATGCTTCTACAGACATCTCCAAGAATGCATGGATCATGCAATCACAAATGGAACCATGACCCTCTCCACCAAGGGCAGGCATCCTGTCTGGTGGACCCCAGCATTGAACAACTTGTATAACAACAGATGGTAGCTACTGCACGGCAGAGCATACTTCCATAGAGCTACGGCATCTCTCATCAGCAGTAGTAGAAAGATAGGTTTTGTAATACAAACATGCAAGGCCAACAATGAGAGGGACATCGCTATGGTCACTACAGATAACCACAAGGCCTTCCTCTGCTATGTTACACACCTGGGTGGGAACCCTCAGTTGTGTTCACAGTTAGTTCACAGTGACATACGCTACACTGAACACACAGACAATGCCAACAGTCTGGCAGACAGGTTCAGTGCAGGTTTCTGCACTCCCTCACCCACACATGTGGAATTACTTATCCCAGCTAACTGTAACCTCCCTATCATCTCAGATGTCCAGCTGGGAACCACCCTCAGCGGAGCTGTAAACACAGCAGCAATGGGACCCAACGGTATTGCAGGTTGCTTGCTACGTGAACTGCAAGAGGAGCTACACATGCACATTACATGCTATTCAGCCGTAGCCTTACTACAGCATATGTACCTGGACACTGGCATACAGCAACAGTAGTCACACTCCACACAGACCCTGGTAACTACTGCCCCATAAGCTTAACCAGCCTGGTCTGCAACACTATGGACAGCATCATTATGGTACCCATACACAGAGACATTGGGGACTTAGACACTTGATCCCACCCGGTTTGGCTTTGTAGAGGGCAGATCCTGCCTTATGAACCTGGTTGACCTTTTCAAATCAGTCACTGTAGCCATTGCTGAGGGCATAGCGGTCCATACAGCCTACCTGGACTTGCCTACAGCATTCGACACAATACCACACTCTGCCATCATAGACATGATCAACAGCTAACATGTAAATCCATATGTCACAAGATGGGTTGCAAACCAGCTAACGGATAGAAACCCTATAGTCAACCTCACTGGTGCCATGTCAGACTCAGAGCCAGTCACATGTGGTGTCCCACAGGGCTCTGTCCTGGGACTGCTCATGTTCGGCATATCATTCTCAGATGTGGAAGCAGACATGGGAGGGTAGTGGCTGACAATGTTCAAAGATGACTGCATACTAAGCACCATAGGCAATACACCTGCTGACACATACATCCTACTGACAGGCCTCACGGACACCAACAGCTGGTGGCAGAGTCATGGCCTGACACTGCATGCCACGTAATGTATACTCATACCCTTTTGGACGGACAAGGTACCTACATATTATCACATAGACAATAACCCACTGAGTACAGACAAAGTAATCGGAGACCTGGTGACACTGTGCAATGCTGACCTCTCATTTGACACCCACGTTGCCGAAGTGGTTGGATGGACTTCCTGCCTTGCCCACCTTATCATGAAGGGATTCACATCCACATCAAAAGGGGTCATTGTACCCTTATACTCCTCCCTTATCAGGCCCATGACTGTGTACTATGCCCCATTTGGTATGTACCTCACCTGGCACTTGCAACAGCTAGTTGGACCCCATGAGTACATCACCAGGTGGATCAAGGGTCTGCAACAACTGTCATATGCTGCCAGACTAACGTAACTCATGCTCTATTCCATAGCATACTGCCTACATAGGGGTGATCTGTGCCTGATTTAGTAGGCCATGTCCAATCTTGTAGTGATGGACATGTTCCACCTCATACAATCCAAATCCATCAGAAGCACGACAGCTACAGATTTAAACCTCGCCACACATATGAATAGGACATACTGTAGGGACAGATCCATCACTAAGAGGCTTCCCATACTGTGGAACAGGATCCCAGTTCATGTTAGGCAGAGACCCTCACTGACACTCTTCATGTGCATTCTTGACAAGTGGATGGGAGATCATAGGTTTACAGCAGGGGTCTTCTCTGTGTCACTACTAGACAGAGGCACAGTACACTAATGCTATTATGTAGGGGGTCTTCACTGTGTCACTACTATACAGAGGCGCAGGTTTCTAAATCTATTCTATACACTGTCTGCAGATAGCCTAGTACTAAACTATGCCACTGTGAAACTATATCTGTCTATGTATTTCTACATCCCTCTCTATCTATGTATACACATATGCATATTATATATATATATATATATATATATATATATATATATATATATATATATATATATACATATCTCGATATACATACGTATACACATGTTATATATATATATATATATATATATATATACTCCTTTTTAGGTCCACATATGTATACACACAGTAACGTACTGCTGAACACCCATTACTGTACCACCTACTTGTACATTGCACTACAACCTACATTGCTATGTGCACATAGCTACCATCACATACATATGTATGTGGATCCTTCAGTGACAATTTCAGTATGCCCCCGTCCCTATGCACATCCTCATATACATAGATACAGACCAATAACACATCTGGAGAATTCACAGTATGTAGAGTATTATAGTAGTACTTTGCATTACCTGTGTTTGTTGCAGCTGTTTGTGTAGGCTTGCAGTTGCTTGGCCTGATGTCTGCCTCTTTGCCTTGATGTTTCAGGTTTGTTATTTCTTTCTCTTTCTTTCTTTCTTTCTGTCTTTCTTTCTTTCTTTCTTTCTTTTTTTTTTTTTGTTTTCTCTCTCTCTCTCCCTCTCTCTCTCTACATCCAGTGGGTGCAATGACAGTATTGCATGTGTGGACTGTGAGTAAAGGATGCTTTTGTAGGAATCTGCACATGTCCATGTGATGGCCTCTGCACCAATTGTTAGCCAGCATTTACTAATTGCATGCAGCCTGTTGTGTAGTGATTGCAGTTCTCACTGTGATTACAAGCCTGTGCTATAAAAAGGTCTGTTAGGTAGGTGTAGCCCTTTCAGATTATCAGGGTGGGGACCATGCTGGTTTGCTGTGGACACTGTTCTGTGAGTGTAAGGGTTGGTATGTCTCTCATATTTCAGGCTGTGTTGTAGACACTGCAATGCATGTTGTTCTGTAAGCTACTGTTAGTACATTTGGCAGGGTGTCAGTGGGGCACAGTTGACATTTGTTTTCACATCAGGGACATCCCTGCAACTCAGTCACAGCTGCTATGTCTGAACTCTTAACTATTCAACTATGGCTGTGTTTATCCTGCTCTGAGTATGTATGTGGCTTGCCAGATGCTACTGTGACATTATTACCTAGTAGCTACCAACTAGCATGACTGTTTCTCAGCACACAGTACTATTTTACAAATCCACTAGATTTGACAGTAAATATACATGACATGCTTTGTGTACTAGACTTGTATATTCCCTTTAAATTAATTCCTACTATTTTATGATATATTTATTTCAGCACAATGCTCTTGTATGGCACTCATGGCTTAGTGGTAAGTCATGCAGACTAGAGTTTCCAAGGTCCTGGGTTCGAGACTGAAGGCGGTATTTTATTTTGCTGCTGAGAAAACTACAAGCCTTGTCATTCAGAGTGACTAAGGAACTTTTAAGCAGTTATAAGCAGGTTAGCACTGGTTTGCGTGGCGGTCACGCATGCGCACTGCCGCTTAGCTTCGCACACACCCGCTTACTACTGCTTAAAAGTGCTTACTCTCGCGCACACCCGCGCTATTTTCTTTGAAAGAAAAGAAAATGGGGAGATAGGAAAGTGGTGAAAAAGGGGTCACAAAGAGGGTAGGACAGTAGGGAAACAAGCTCGAGTTTTGCAGGAGGGATGTATGTAAGGCACATAGCTGCCCATTTCTTCGTCAGCAACAGCTGTGCATATATTTGTAATTTGGTGTGACATTTGAAAACTTCCACCCCTGAGAGAGGTGTAAGGACAACAATAATACTTGTTGTACAGCCAATTGTAATTGCCAGTTTACATGTCCAGCAGACATGTATGCAAAATGGGCAGCTATGAATGGGGCGTAATTTTTTTGTGGGTACAGAGTGCCCATTTTTTTTTTTTTTTTTTTTTGTTTTCAGGAGAGAGTGGTATGTCAGGTACAGGAAGTCGGTATAGCTGGGGAGGTAGGTTGGGTAGGTTAACAGACAAGACAAACAAGACGCATACAGGGGTGGTGTATGACACATGTGGGGGGTTACACAATTGACAGGGACGGATTTTGGATATCTCGAGCCCATGAGCCCACAGATGGCAACAGTGGAACTGAGATCCCCACCCATGGGCAGTTGCCACTGTGCCTTCACTGCTCAGGATGGGGCTGTGCTGGGGGCTGTGTAGGCTGGGCAGCAGACACGCCCATGAGTTGTGCCACCCATGCCTCAAGCTGGCGTAGGGGCCCAAGCACAGCGTGCCGGATCTCCCTACGCACCACAGTCCAGACACTACGGAGGGTGAGTGGATGTTCTCCTCCGGCAACGCTTGCAGAGAGGGGACAAGCCCCATCCCCTGCAGTGCTTCCACCCACAGGTGGCACAGGGCCACCGGAGGAGGGTCTGGCCTGGGTACTACTGCCAGGTGCACTCGCCAGCTGAGGTGGGAGAGGTGGGTCCGCTGGAACCCGCCTTTCCTGTCATCCTATGTTTTGCATTATGTTATGACAGTTTGGGTTAGTAACGTACAATACCATTCACAATTAGTTGTAACAGCATGCATTAGTATTCCCATTAACCAAACACCCATAAATTCAAGCCATTGAACAGCAAGCATAACACATGCATAATTTGAACAGCAATACACAATCCAGCAACATGCAGGGTTGATTGATGGCAACAGGCCATCAGGTTTGGATGTATGAACAGGGCAGATGCATCAACGTACATGCAAATATGTATGAACCAACAGGACAATTGTCCAGGGGTGTTAATTGTGATTGCACATACCAATTTCACGTGGAATGGATTATTTGTGGTTATAGGGTAGGGTGAAGAAATATTTAATTAACAACTTCAAATACCAATACATATGCTGTACATTTCTACTAGCTGCAGATATATACACACTACAGTTCTGCCTACAGTTTCCTATGTGATAACTACTTCAGGTTGGTGATAGGAATGTTACTGCTACATCCATATACATTTCGTATTTATTCATACACATTCATATCTGGCTCTGTTCAGCTACATCATCCTGCTACAATTGCTTTATATAGCTATAGACAACTGTGGATGTTTGGTATTTCAGACAACCATACTATCTGCATATTGCAGACTGAGAGCAACATATCCAGATTTTGGGACACACATTCCAGCTGCAGTATTGTTTTCAACACATGTTGCTGTTTGGTTCTGCCTGTCACATTCATTTCATTCTGTACTGACTGCAGTATACTTTATTCAGGAGTTATTACTACTTTATTGGTGGATTCATACCTCTTTCTCACACTCTCTCACTTGTTTTATTTTTACAATTCAGGTTGGTACTTAATTCTAGGCTTTATTGACATGTTTTACCTTTAGTTATAACAATCCTTTCCAACAGTCTCACTTATGTCATGTTTCTGAATTTCAACAGGGATATATTTCACACATGTGTTTTACTCAGCTTCTGCAGCTGTACTTTTCAGCCTGCTGCAGGTTATGTACTATTATATTACAGGTGGGACATCTTTATTTCAGACTTGTTTCATTTTTATGTTTGGATTACAGGCTGCATCACACTTTTGTAATCAAGCAATACTTGCAAACCCTCTTACACTGTTACTTGCACATTTTATTAATTAGTGACTACACTGCTCTCTTTTGCTAACTGTCATACTTATATATTTATTTACAGTTACAGGGAGAGAATTACTGACCTGCCTGGTGGCGCAACGGCACCAGCCTATCGCCATAGGCTCGACGGTTCACAGAACGGACACCTGCAGCTGTAATATAAATAAAGTAATATTGGAATACACATCTCCATAATATCAGCTAGGTTAATTTCTTACATAAATAATTACATGTATCTTACTCAGTAGTGGGGCATTGGGCATTTGCCGGGCCTCCTGGATCCAACGGTTCAGTTGGTCCTGCTTCCATCTCTTCAGGTCTGCATGGTGGTGATGGACCTGCTAACCAGTCCTTGGTATTCCTGTGGCACTGGTGAGATCATGTGCCAACCGGTCCCATGCCTCAGCCCTATATGCTCCCCACAGGACCTGGCCCTGCATGAGTTGGGCCTCATGATTATGGACAAGGAGCCAAACCATATATTTGGACTCCTCAACGCCCCACCTCTGTGCTTGGAAGCAACTACCCTCTCCTACACCTGACATCCTGGCTGCAAGTCGGTTCTACAATCGGTTATGCTGTGTATTCCCGCCTATGGGGCTTATATATGCCATTTTTCCCGCACTTATCTGTGATTGGCCATTTTGGAATTGTATCAGCTTCACAAAACCTGCTTTGTCATGCTCCTCTTTCTATTCATTCCTATATATATGCTATTACTGCATTTCTAAGTACAACTGTCATGGCTTAGTGGTTCAGTACTTTGACTATGGTGCATGGTATCCTGGGTTCGAACCTGGCCATTGCTTTTTATATTTTATGACTGTCTACACAGGCTAGGAGGTGTGTCTGTGTAAAGGCAGTTTTGATACAGCTTGCTTAACGTTGCCCGTCAGTTAGCTTCGCAAACGGATCACGCTGGTTTACGCGTGGTTTGGCTGTCAGCACGCATATTACGCTCAACTCAGCTACGGGCACACAGTTTCAGCGTGTTAAAACGTTGCTCAACCCCGGGCATTCATTTTACACCTATTAAACCACTGCTCACCTACGGGCACTCATTTTACACCTGTTAAAACACTGCTCACCTACAGGCAGCTATACTCAACTTGTTAGACTGTAGCTCAGCTATAGGCACATCTGACATTTTTTTTTTATTATCTCATATTTCTTCAAAATACATGGCCCATTTCATTACATTTTACATAAAATATTATTTTATATATGTACATATCTGTCAGGGAATTGTTTCGTGCTTATTTCACTAAAAATAACAATTGATGTTGTGGGGGCTCGAACCATGACTGCTTCCTCTTCAGCCAACATCTCTACCGCTACATTATTGCTTCTTGGCTTACTTTGCATATTTAATTCTTATATGCTTTTCCACTGACTGCTAACTGTGGCTAAGCGCCGGGCACGCCCGCGCAAATGAGAGCACTCACGGGCAAACATCTTTACAACCTATAAAAAAAAATATAAGATGTTCATTTATACATTTTATGTTCATAGTCTGTGGGGGCATGTGTTGTGTTGTGTTTATTCACATTTCCACGGACTCTGTCGTGAGCGTTTACTTTCGGGACTTTTACTCTTCTGGGGGCGTGTCCGTTTGCAGGGCTCGCCCTACGGACATGCCCCCTACTGTCTTACATGGACCATGTTAGCCTTAGGTGTGACTCAGCATGCCCTCATGCATATGCATGACATGCTGACGTCACACCGTTTATCTGCAGCCTCCGTGTAAGCCTTGTAACTCTTACACGGAGGCTTTGTGAATCCTGCTCAATGTTATTATGGGAAAATTTGTCAGAAGGAGTGAGTGAAGCCATTAAACACCTGGTAATTAAAACAATGGTAGCTTTGCTTAATGATGTTTAGTATCATTATGGGGAATAGATTAATGTCACTTTGGTTTTGGATAATGTCACTCAGGAATGAAGATAAGAGTGCAATATCACAACAGTAATGAGCACAGGTGATGTCCTCCTGTGGAAGCCTGAGGAACAAAATATAAACTTCAGTGTATTACATAAGGACATCAAGGAACTTTTTCAGGATCCTCAAAGCAGATGATGGGAGATTCCAAGAACAATCCCCATTGAATGGAAAATCCATGATGCCAGAATAGTTAAGGTGACATATATATTAATGTCCAAAAGCACAGGTAAGCTACATGTTCCTTGAAGAGCCATGAACTTCTACTCAATTAGGGCAGAACAATATAGACACCACTTTAAATGCTACCGAGCATCTGTTCTGGTTATCTTTTTTCACGCACTACTCAGAGTGCATGACATTCATTTAGAATAAGCAGTCCTATTATGATTTCCAGTACTTCTGCTGTGAACACTGATATTTTTCTGTTTGTTCTTTTCATCTGACTAACGAGAATGCATAATGTTTCTAAACCATTGCACCTGTGCTTCCTCACTTATCTGCATACATTAGCACCTTGATCAAATGTGCTGCATACCTTCTAATGCATACCTTTGTACGCTTTGTCTCTGAGTTGCCAGTGCCCACTCAGCATTCGTGCATGACACCAATATGGCTTGTTTAGCAAATAAATTGTTTCTGTATCCTACTTTCTGGGTGTCTTATGCTTTGTTGATTTAGTGCTTTATACACATTATTCTTTGATGTTATAGTGCTTTATTTCATAGTTATATGTGCATTCAGTGTAAGTACATGATCCCATGTTTATTGTCCTTTATTTTAGGAGATGACTGTGAGTATATAAGTAATGATGGAAGGACATTAGTTCTGCAAAGATT
>NC_056731.1:1759715678-1759755678 GCF_019279795.1 Protopterus annectens | reverse complement strand
ATTTGCAGTACATCAGCTACAATGCACATTTTGCCATGACTGGGTAGGGAAAGTAAAAAACAAGAAAGATGGCAGGTGGATGCATGCCTAATAATGGGAGGGGATCCAGGTCTAAAAGTGAATTAAAGGGCAACAGATTAATCAAGGCAGGCAAGTAGATCTCCACAGTAAAGGCTCCACACTTGCAGTACTCATTGCAAAACCCATAATTAAGACATGCTGTAGCTGAAATAGCTCATACACACGCACTGACATCAGCAGCATCCATAGCACAATACTACAAAATATGAAAGCACCTCACACACATTTGTGTATTCCAATACACTCTGCACCAGTGGCATATACAGGCAGGGAACTTTTATTATGTACATGTTAGGGGCTGCCATAGCTTTGATCCACCAGCATGTGTTGGAGACTGAAGGTGGTGTGGAGGATGATGCACACAACCACCTCAGGCACCAGAGGAGGAGGAGAGTGTTCAGACCCACGGTAACCTACCAGGGGCTACATTATCTGGAGATAGTAGAGCATTACAGGGTGGACCGGGACATCCTACAGCAACTTGGGGAGCTGTGCTAGTCACGCCTCAGAGCCAGAACAAACAGAGGGCAACCCATCCCAGTGGATACAAAGGTATGTGTAAGCCTGAGAATATTAGCTACAGGTACCTTTCAAAGACCAACTGGGAATATCATGGGGATCTCACAGGCATCAGCATCTAGGGTACTACACCAGGGCATTATCATGGATGTTTGTGCTGGCAGCCCTGGAAGCTATCACAACTCCCACATCTGGCATGCCTCACAGCTGTATTGGTTATTTGCCAGGGGGGACATCCCAAATGGCCACCTGGTGGGGGATGCTGGCTATGCACTGGAACTTTGGATGATGACTCCCATCAGAAATGCACACACACCCATGCAAGAATGCCAAAATGAGGCACACGCACAAACCAGAATCATCATAGAGCGTGTGTTTGGGATGCTGAAATCATGGTTCCACTGCTTGGACATATCTGGTGGAGCCTTGCAGTACTCTCTCGCACATGTGCCCACATCTTCATAGTGTGTGCCATGCTACACAATATGGTCCTACGGAAACAGCTGCAGCAGGGACCGAATGGTGATGGCTCTCACAGCCCACCACTATTGCCAAGGGCCCCACAGGCACAGAGGTACTCAGACCACGAACACCTTGATCCAGCCCCAGTAGGCAGGTGGAGGCATGCCCAGTATGTCCACGCCTTGGTAAAGAGGGAATGTATAGCACACACACTGACAGTGTAGGCACCTAGGGAATGACACATTTCTCCACCTGCACACACAGTAGAAATGGATGGCACACACACAAGACTACCTGTAAATTGTCATGTATAGGCAGTTTACTGTGTGCATCCAACATAGGCAGCCCTCAACTATTGCATACACAACTGCCATTGGCACAAGGTAAGTCAACACCTGAACAGTAAATTAAGCTATCAGCATATGCAGATACTGTATGTATAGATTCATAGGTAGGTACTTGGCCAACTGCCAGAGGCCATTCATAAGCCCAGACAAAATGTGTCAGCTTTTGCCACCCCATTGATTCATTAACTGTCCCTCTGTGGAGCAGAGCCAATGGCGGGATCCCTGGGGTGCATCTAATGTTCCCCATCCATGCTTTAAGGTTTCTCTTGCAGAGTGTTAGTAAGGGACTCTGAAGAATGTAGTTAGGGATGTTGTTCTAAAGTATGGGAAGTGTCTGTGACAGGAAGCTGTCCCTCCAGCATCTTACAGTTATTGTTGTGGCAAGGTTCAGCTCACTACAGTGTGTGGCTCACTGTGACATGGATTCCCATAGGTGGAGCATATCCATCAAGCCTGAGTTTGACATGGCTGTGTTGGCCAGTGGAGATTATCTCTGGGTAAATGAGATGCCACTGAGTAAAGCAGGAATTTATTCAATCCGGCTGCATAGGCCATATGTTGGAGGCCAGTATTCCCCTTGGTGAGGTACATTTGTGGGCCTCCTAGCTATTGAAAGTGTTTTCTGAGGTACATCCCACATGTGTTATTATACCCTATGATGGGACTGATGAGTGATGAGCAAAGGGGCACTATACCCCAGTATGTCTAGATGGGAATCATTTAAGTAATCAGATGGCCTACATAGAAGGATGTCCTAACTACTGTGGGGATATGATTGTCAAAGGGGAGATCACTATCTACCTTAGTCCCCAGATACCTCATTACCTCATCCGTATTAAAGTGGATGCCACTTATGTGTTAATATGTGGGTGACAGTTCCATAATGGAATGACCATGCATTTAGTTGCACTTGGCTGGAGGCCATGATGTGGGCACCCTGTGACATTCCCTGTGAGGCCCCTTGAGGGATGTCTGTGTCAGCTGGACTCTCAGTCATGGCTCCCCATTCGTAGTCATTGCCAAACATGGTCTGCCGTAGTCCACCTGTGTTTGCCTGTACCTCTGAGATGTATATGCCAAACAGTTGGGCTCCCAGGACTGAGTCCTGTGGGACACCAGTCATGACTGGTCAAGAGTAGGATCTGGAGACCACTAGTCATAACATGTGGGTTCTGTGTGTAAGCCTGTTAGCAACCCAACCTGTGATGTATGGGTGTATGTACAGGCTGGTGTGTTTAATACCTGAGTGGGGCATGGTGTCAAAAGCCTTGGCGAGTTCTAGGTAGTATGTGTGAACCACCTCCCCTGTCATCTAACATCTTGGTGACTGTATGTAAGACATCAGGTTCAGTAGGCATGAACTGCACTCAACCAAGCTGACCTGGGTTGGGTCACGTGTTCGGAGGTTACCAATGTCTTTGTTAATAAGTGCCATGGGGATGCGAACCATACCATTGCAGACCAGGCTAGTCAGGCTTATAGTGTGGTAGCTACCATGGTCAGTTGTGATTCCACCTTGATGGAGTGTAATAACTGTTGCCATGCGCCATTTGTATGGGCATGTAGCCTGTGGAGAGGCTGAGGTAGGAAAGCTTAATTAGGTGAGGGCAGGTTGTCTTATACAGTTTGCAAGATGCAGTCTGGGACAACATCTGCCTCCATTGACACTATGTTCTGCTGTTAGAGAGGGCCATTTCAACCTGTGTGTCTATGATGTGTGGGATACTGTACCTTTTGGGTAGTGTTGTGGGCTCTTTAGGGGGTGAAGTATGCACTGAATGTATCTACAAGAATGTTGGCGATATCAGTAGGGTCAGCATATTTTGTGCTATATTTAACCGGCACAGTGCAAATCTGTGTGTCACCATGTAGATTCTTGACATAGCCAAAGAAGACTTTGTGGTTATCTTTTGAATCCTTCTGTATTCTCCTGCTGATGTTAGCCTTGGATGATGTCATGGGGGACGTACGTATCATACTAATAATGGCCACGGATGTCTGCCCTTCATGGGATTTGCTGTTTGTCTGGAAAACTTTCTGTAGTATAGCCTGTTTATTGCAGATGTCCACCAGACCGGTGTCCTTGTCTAGGAGGAATGAGTCTTGGTTTACCAGTGATGGCACAATCCATACATCCATGCAGGTGCTTATAGACTGCATTTTTAAAACTGTCTGTATCTTGAGCAGTGTTTCCCCTTAGCGTGGGGGCTGTGAAACCCCACACCCTTGTCACCAGTAGTGTAAATTTAGCTGTAGGAAAGGTTTACACTGTGGTATCCGTGGGTGGGGGAGATGCTTGGGTGTGAAAACAGTGAATAGTTCATGGTCAGATCTAACCAGTGACCGGTTAACCTATGCTGTGGTGCACTTGCTGCCCATGTTGGTAATGACCACTTCTAGTAGTTTCCATCCCACGTTAGGGAGGTTACCACCTGATACAGGGCATATGAGGTGATAAAATTCCAGGAAGCGCTGGGCCTAGAAGTGAGTACCAGGTAAGTTTCCCAGTTAATGGTAAGGTAGTTGACATCGACCAATGCCAGGGTGTGCGTTAGGACTGTCATGTTCTCCACTGTCTCCAGGTAGGTGGAGTGGTGGTCCTGGGTCATGGAGGGTGATCCTTAGCAGGCCACAGTTTACATTACAGTTGTGGCTGATGTCAGCTGCACATGGATGATCTCAGAGGAATCATGCTGCCCCACTAACCTGGAGGTGTAGGTATCCCTGATGAATATGGATACAGCCCCTCCATGTCTGTCAGTTCATGTTCTGTGGCTGAAATGTGTGGTATGGGTTATAGTTTGGTAGTGCTGGTGTGCTCTCAGGAGCCTTAATACAGATCTCAGTTACTGCACAGATGTTGATGTTGTCCATCCTTAGGAGTGCTGTGAGTGCATGCATGTTGTGATCACAACCCCTGGTGTTGAGTAGCATAACCCTCATTGAATCTGCTATTGTGCTGTTTACAGAGCTGGTATTCACCTTTGAGACTCTCTTAAATAAGGCACCATGGGGGTGCCAATAGCCTTGGACAGTATTCAAAAGCCTAAGGATGATACATAGGCCGGTATGGTATTGTTGCATGCATGTTCCCCATCTGTGCTTGTTTTTCATCTCTCCTGTAGGTAACCTACTGGTAAGCAATAGAAAGCCTTAAACTTATACAAGTCTTCTTGCTTCCAAAATAGGCTTTTGCAGGGACTAAGTATCAGTGTTCTGTATGTTCTTGCTGTACTTAACTGTTTTATGACTACATGGTGATTTCTCACTGTATGTTGTGATCTGAAGGCCTGTTTATTCACATATTATGGCTGTGATGGCCTGCACATTAGAGGTTCACAGAAGCCTACTACCTATCTGCCCAAGGGCAATTAGAAGCATAGCTACAATGTGTTGGCATTCCCTGCACCATTGATGAAGTAACTGAGCCTCTGTCAAGCATAGCCAATGAAGCAATTCCAGGCAGAGTTGCTGGAAGCTGTTGAAAACCGGGGTTGTGGAGGGTGATAGAGGCACTTAGTGATCTAAAAATGCATGTTAATGTGACAATTCAACACCATTCAATTCCCCCAACAGGTCTCACAGCTATCAAACTGGACAGGCTGTCCCACCCCCTGGCTGTATGGTTCTGGGATACATGATCCCAGGGGTGTATATTCTGTTACCCATTCACACAACAAGGTTTCCCTTGAAGTGTGTCAGTGAGGGGCTATGCCTAATGTAGTTAGCAATGTAATGTATTGTCTCACAGTACATTTGTTATATGTTGTTATTTCAAGAGTATGTGAAGCTCGGTGAGTTTGGGGGCCCTCCGCCCTTTGCTTAGCCCAGCTTACACATAGAAATCATCTAAATAGGAAATAGGCAGAAGCAATGTTAATGTCAACAGTGTAATGGTTACAGCATCTGCACAGTATCTGTGCATTTGAGGTTCCAATCCCAGTAAAGGCAGGGATGTTTATCATGTTCAAAAGTATACCTTATTTATTTATTTATTTAGTTATTTATTTATTCCAGTTTGGTGACCGGGGAGGTCCACTGGGCTAAAAGCCCATTTTCAGTGGAGGCCCGGGGAGAAAAGCTCCATAATACAATGTTACATGACATAATAATCACACAATTACAAAAAGATAAATTGATTTACATACAAATTAAACATTGGATGATTATAGAAATAGTCCAGGAGGATGATAGGCAAATTGCATAGGGATGGGAGAAATTGTTAGTTACATTAGCAATGTAAGACAAATATGGAAGGTATTAAGGTTAGCCAGGTGAGAACGAAGAGGGGAGCTTGGCAGGTATAGAGCTTGCATATATAGGTAGTAATCATCTCTATAATAAACATTCAAAACACCCATATAAACCCATGTGTGCTGGAGAGTACAGTCAACAGAGAATGTAATGTTATGTCTGCACATACTGAGATTTTACTTCACTGACATGTATATATCCTGAGTAGTTAGAGGATGTGGCCGTGTCTGCGAGCACAGGTTGGGGTGTCCAACCTTTTGGCTTGCTGGGGCCGCATTGAGTGAACAGAAATGGTCTTGGGGCCGCATATAAAATATATCATATAGATAACTCTTTCGTTGCTCTGGAAGACCACAGTCGACCTCCTGGCTGTACTGTAGGTGCATTTGAACAATGAATAAATGTAATAAATGCCTAATATTTGCCTTAAAAGTCTAATTCTCATTCTAATTCGCTAATCTTACAGTTAACTCTAACATCTTAGTTAATACATATATATATATATATATATATCTATATATATCTATATATATATATATATATATATATATATATATATATATATATATATATTTTTTTTTTTTTACAAATAAACAGATATTCACTACAGCACTAGCATTTCTCACTGGGAAAACCATTCCAGCAGTCCAACTACATGAAATGTCAACATCAGTAGTCCTACAATACTATAATCCACAAAAATAACCCAACAAATTTGCAATAAAGTAAAGAATTCACATTACTGACTTAATAAAACAATTCTGAATAAGCTACAAGAGGGTCTCACCCAAACAAATAACTGGTGCCAGAAATATGGCCTCAAGCTAAATGCCAAAAAATGCATCATCATCCCCTTTGAGGAGAGTGATGTCCCCACAAATTATCACATTAATAACAATGTTGTAAGCATGCAATAAGTTGTATGGTACTTGGGCACCCAGGTTGAGAGAAACCTGACTTTTGACCACCAAGTTGTCTCCGTTGTAAGGAAAGTCTTTTACATGGCCCACTTCATTAGTAAGGGTATCTCATCCAGGGACAAGGAGGTCATAACATCCCTGTAGTCTTCCTTTACAAGAGCCATTATTGAGTGCAATGCCCCTTTTGGCATGTGCTTCACCAAAACACCCTGCCAAAAGAAAGACTACAACCATTTCTGACAAAAAAGGTCAAAGGACTAAGTTCACTTAGTTATCCAAACAGACTAAAAAGCTTCTTGCTTTCGTCTGTCTCTCACTGGCCCCTATAAATTTAATCATTGGCTTGCTTTCCAGGCTAAGAAAGATCCTGCCTTAAGAGACGTCCTCTACCTCAAAAATACTGGTTATACTTAAAACACTCACTACAAAGACCACAGCCTTCACTGCAACATAAACAAGCCACTTCTTATGGACAGGTTCTTTACACAAAAACCTTCAACTTCTGTAAAAGGCTCCTCTCATTATCAAACAATGTAGTTCAGCAACACGATGGCTGGATGGATAGCCATAAATGTGGTCCTTGGGTAAGTAGCATAGCCTTCATCAAACCAGATGGAAAATCCACATACTAACCTTTCCCAGCTGGATGGCTAAGATCTAATATTGGTTACTCAAGTCTAGTTGCTCAAGAAGAGAGGCATGTTTAACTAAGAATTCCATTTGCAAAATTATATTCAGTATACATATTAAATCTCTCTGTCTCTTACACACACACACACACACACACACACACACACACACACACACACACACACACACACACACACACACAAAAAAGCCCCTACTTGTAAAATAGGCAACCTCAGTAATCACATGACACTCACTCACTGAATGAAATTGTCTGGAAGTCAAAATATCTGAAAAAAAAATCACAATATAGATGGATTTATCCATGCAATTTCCAACCACCAAAAGGACCATCAATAAATCAACAAAAAACTGCTCAGCAAATAGTAAATCAATAAGAAAACCATAAACTATAATGTTACATACTGGTGTAAACATATAACTTGTGCCAATCCCCATGTTAATCCATACCAAAAGATTGTTTCAGAGCTTCAGCTATGTACAAACAGCTTTCTCCTAAAAACTTAACTCATTGATATTTGCCTTGCTGTAATTATAACTGTAAAAAAATGTTTTAAGTTTATTCTGTACTTCAGTGATTCTCACTGTTACGAGATGTAATCTCTGCCATATTGTATGAGTACTACATCCATAATTTGCTGTCTCTCTCTCTCTCTCATGTATTGTATTATATTGTTTTGTGTTATTTTTGGAGCTTTTCTCCCCGGGCCTCTGCTGGAAATGGACCTGTGTCCAGTCGGACTTTCCCGGTAAACAAACGTAAAATAAAATAAATAAAAATAAACTTCTCTCCAATCTAAAGCCATTTGACATTCAGACATTTTAATTTGTGCAGAAGTTACTCAGGGAATGACAGTTTACTGAGCTGTAATGCTGACCTTCGCTTTTGAAAAAAACAAATTCCCAGACTTTGTCAATAGCTCAAAGTGTAGAGAGGATTATTTATTTATTTATTATATATTTATTTATTTTTGGAAAACATCTTTAAAACTGTTAAATTGATTACACACCCAGAAACACAGAAAAGTTATTGTGATTATGTAAACCACAGGCTGTTGTAAGAAATCAAAGTCACATTAGCACTCTATGCTTATGTCTGAACAGATGAATCATACCTGTCAATTCCAAAAGAAGTGAAGTAGCTTAATAAGAAGGTTATTTGCAAGGTTACATGGCAGTTTATATTGGAAATAAGCAGAGATATTAAAAAGGCTCTGTTTTTCATAATTATGCCGAAAAGTCTTCCAAGATACATACAACTTCTGATTTAGTACCATACCTCTCAACCTTAGAGCAAGAAATCTGGCCAAAGCGAAAAATAAAAGTGGGACACAGACCCAAAAATAGTTATGCATCACAGACACCATTGAAACAACTGTAGCTGCAAACATTATACATCACTTATAATCTTTCTATCTCATTATTGTCAGTTAAACATTATATGGCTCATTCAGTCCTGCCTTCTTTTGCATCAAAGAAAACCATGCTTTGAAATGACAAATGCATTAAAAATAATAAATAAAACACATTGCATCAACATCCTGCAACTTCCTACCTGCAAGCAACCACAGAGCTTTCACTGAAACTAGGGCTGCTTGTTTCCCCAGAATGGCAGCACTCCCTAATTAAGTCTAATGGTATACAATCTACCAGCATCTGGACTACCTGAAATAAATTAAATTATGGCCTGTAAATTGAAAGTGCACTTTGTTTAATTAAACTATATTTCTAAGCCCACTTACTATATTTTTTCAGTAACATCCCAATATCCATTTCCAGGTCACTTTACAAGACATTGGCAGTGGTAGACTTGGCATCCTTCAGAACCCCACAGGCCCACTCTAATACATTGTCCATTAAATGTAAATATCCATCCACTGTAAATGGCAAGAAGCTATGTCTTAAAAAATCTACTTCTGGCATGCATACCCAAGTATTAGGTTTTGAAACAAAGAAACATATTCTCCACAGTCCGTAAGTCTCTGTCTTTAATAATCATCTACTGTTGCAGCACTCTCAACACATAAGCACACACATACACACTAAAATACCCAACATTTAAAAAATGACATTGTGCCCACTTGATTTGCCAGTATTGATGATCCGCCAAAGCTATGCTTACTGTTGTCCAATCTACCACTGCTTAGAACCCACCAATGAAAAACAGTACTAGGTGCTTTTTTGTTTGTCTGAAAAAAACAATACAACTTTATATGCTACAGTCCCACATAGTCAGTCCACTACTGACCCATTAACCCTAGGCTGCTGTCTCATTCTTACTCCCTGGAACTGCATTACCTTGAATGACTACTTTTATTTCCTAAGCAAAAGATACAAATTGGAAGATGAGGCAAAAATCCAGACATTCTTTGAAAATCCATACAGTTAAGAGATTATGTGTTCATGTTCAATACAACACTCTCCCTGTCAGGAAAGCTGCAATTTAATGAAAGTGTACTCTTAATGTATGATGTATTTGTGAGCTAACTTGTTTGTGTTCAGTAGGTAGACTGATCATTGTTAGCCTCTTTGTGCGTGCATCTCTCTCTGTCATGCACACATATACACGCATGCACACACACTCTTCTTCTACTTTCACACACACAATTCTGCTTTTATGCATGCACTCACTCACTCTGCACTTACCTATTAACAAAGGTAATTGCTGTCCCTTTCAAAGGCAACAGTGGCAAATCCATAGATGAGCCCCTCTTCCGCAAGAACACACACGGATTGTTTGGCGCAAAATAATGGCGTAAACACACTGACCCTTTTTTGGCTCAAAAACAAAACTAGAAGGGTGCTTTGACGCATGCGCACACCGACATTAGCATTACAGATCACGGGAGCAAAAAACACAAAACAAAAAAAGTGTTTTGGGGCATGCGTACATCGATGTTGCAGTTAGAGGTTGAGGGCCACATGGAAGAGCTCTGAGGGCCGCATGCGGCCCTCGGGCCGCAGATTGGACACGTCTATACGTTACAAAGCTGGTTTAACTGTGTTTAACCGCTGCTATAATGTCACACAAACACTTTTAAACAAGCTTACAACTGCTTAAATGAGCCTTATTCTGGAGCAAAAAACATTTGTAAAGCATTGCAGGTGTTGAACCCTGGACCATGAACACTACTGGCATGGGACTTACCACTAAGCCATCCAAGGTGTACACATGTTTCATGGTCTTGAGACTACACCTTATACCATATGCATTTCACTGTAATGATCACAAATGGGGCAGTCACTTTGTGTACATATGTACAGTACATTGTAATGTAATGTAGTTTGTGAACCAACACATTCCAGTCAACATATGTATTACTGTTGCAAATTAATACAAAAAAAAAAATATATATATATATATATATATATATATATATATATATATATATATATACATACATGTCAGTGATGTCTGCAGACACACACACACACACACACACACACACACACACATATATATATATATATATATATATATATATATATATATATACACACACACACACATATATATATATATATATATATATATATATATATATTACACAGTTACATCAATAGCCATATATATAAACATCTATGAACACACTTCGTGACACAGAAGCACGCCAAAGGAATTGGAGTGTACACAAAACACATGCAGCTCTGGTATTATAACAATTAATATTAACCTAATTTACCATAGAAGGGGTGGTTGTTGTGTATGTGAAGATTGGGGTGGGGGAGGAATGATGGGTAATGCAATTATGCATCAAGGAGGGCCTGGATTGGATGTCCAATAAGAGAACCGGAAGGGTATACATGGAATATGGGGACAATTTAAAAAGGACACAAAGCAAGAACCTTTCTCATTCATAATACTCCCTGTCAAGTCACATTGCAACACCTAATTTCACAAACATATCAACATTAACATGTATCAGACATATGTACACCAACTGACTGTCACATTTGTTTTCAGTAGTGAGGAATGTCTGTAGTACAATGTATATTCTAAACACCATAACATTTGTACATATCTCAGATGCCTTAGTGGTAAAGTCAGTAACTGTGGTGTTCATGGTCCAGGGTTCAAGACCTGCAAGGGCTGTTAGGTTATTTTGAGGGCTAGAATAAGGGCTGTTGGATGCAGGTGGATTAAAGCACTCTTAAGCAGTTGTAAGCGGGTTTCCATGGGTTTGCGCGATGGTAAGCGGTGCTGAAACATGGTAAATGGAGAAGCGCTTCACAGGTTTAACCTTTGCTTAATGTCATGCAGACCACAAGCAAACCTGCTTACAACCGCATAAATGTGCATTATTCACACTTTCCCTACCAGTGCCTACTCTGAGAGGTAAAATAATAACACCTTCCAGGAGTAGAATCAGAAACCATGTACTACATCTTCAGAGTAACCTAACACTAAGCAACCTGGGATGTACCTATCCCAGTTGTGTATGCAGACAGGTTAAAACACAAAAGAGAGGAATGTGTTGAAATAGGGCAATCTGCCATGTACCCAATTAAAGGTGTAGTCTCAAATATAGATATATAGATATATGGAGAGAGAGATACATAGAGACATGTCGATATAAACAGGTCTACATATATATGTAGATATATAGATAGGTTAAAACATCTACACATCTATGGAGGTACAGATAAACGTATGCAATAATATATATATATATATATACATATATACACACACATATGTATATATATATATATATATATATATATATATATATATATATATATATATATATATATACATACATGACATCTGAGTATAACATGGAACATAGCAATCATACATTCCACCTCCCCCCAACAATATGGACATAACATATGAAGGCTATTTGCCAATACACTATTACAAATATGTTCTATGGACACAAGCACCATCACAACTGCAATGACTGCAAATATCCATGACAGAAATACACAGACAGCTTTCATTTTGCAAAACTTTATTACATTCCGATGTATTGCCAAAAGGATTCAAGGACTAACAGTACCTGCATGCTATACAGGAAGCATTTAATAGTGCCTTAATGAATCAGCCTGCAATTACCATTGTATTAGTCCACTAAGGGATAGGTGTTCACATAGGGAAAGAACACTTACACACATATAGACGTTGTATAAAAGGGGTTCCTACACACCTGCATGTGCTATGTACACCCACCAACATCTACCCCACAACCAAAATAATTACATCAATACATACTGTCATACCATAACCAATTATTAAACTACTGTACAATATCTGCTGAAATCTTAACATACCTGAACACAGACACACTGACATGGCCCTATGTGAAATAGTTGCCATTATACAATTGAACAGCTGCTGATATTACAGGGTTTATATGAACTAATCCTGTTTCAGAGGGTTGAAAGGTTCGTACACCAGGAAGTGTTACCGAGTACTGATTATCAGCACAGTATGATACAAAGTAACACCTAACTATATGTGTCTGGTAAGCACACTGTAAACCCCCTAACATTATATGCATAGCTATGCAGCCTTGAGTTGGTCAAACAACCTGATCAGACTGAAACATATGCAGAAGTATTAGGTACAAACAAACCCGGCACAAGTAGCAATGTTCAGAAATATAATAGCAGTACTCACATTTAGACCAAATCCTCTAGGCATTACACACAATATATTACTGTTCGTCTCCATACAGCTGTTGCAATAGATTCCAAACAACACTTCCACGCTGTCTTCCTCACAAGTAAGGCAAAGGGACAACGCCTAAGTGGAGTACTCAATTATACTCCACTGTAGCCATGGTATTGGTTAAGGCAGTAGCAGCACAGCTGATGTGCATGTAATTAGCTACTTAGGAACATCAACTGCTTATCGGGATAGCACATGTTACTGATCTGTAACTATAAAAGTTTGCCTTGTCACACATTCAAGCCATCTGTATCTACCTGTAGGACGGTACAAAACACTGAAAGACGAACCGAAAATGAGCATTATACTAGTCAATAACACCTCCAATTACTAAGAAGGTATGTATAACATGTAGTATATCTGTGTATGTAGTACCTGTACTGTAAGAATTACAGTGTAATCAATGCATATAGTGGAAATAGCTAACTTGTAGCGATGTATTGTTGAGCAGTAGTAATGCTTGTAGTATTCTATTTGTGTACTGCTGTAGGTCACATGGCACACTCCACATACACCACAAGGGATGATATGGGCTTGGAACCCACCAATTCGCTTCCAGCCACTGTCAGTTTCAGGACTGGTCCAAGTATGTGCTATAAGAGGGGATAGTATATGTCAATATTTTGTAACAGTCGACATATATATGGGTGTACAAGTAAGATGAACATTTTAAAGGTGGGCTTACAGTGCAAATATGGTGTGCATTGTGGTATATTGTGCCAATAACTGTGTAATGGACAGTATTTTAGGCAGATCTGTATTCTATTCTACATAGCAGTTCTGTTATGTTATGCAAACAGTAGTTATGTCTATTGGCAACTACAATACTCAATAACAGGATACATATCATTTGTATTCATCTGATAGTTTAGCAGCATGATAACAAAGTTAATTGGAAGAGTCAGGTAACTAACCATGCACATAACACATGTAATATCCACCTCTCTAGTATCTTTTGCAAGCAATAACATCTGTGCATGTGTACATGTTATGCAAATGTGTAATGATCCTTGTTACAGGGCTGGACCTCTCTAGTATCGTTTGCAAGCAATAACAGCTGTGCATGTGAACATGTTATGCAAATGTGTAGTGACCCTTGTTACAGGGCTGGGCCAAATGGCTATGTGCACACCTACATAGAGTGGATATTGAGAGTAGATACACACTGGTTGAGCTACCAGGTTTGTGTAGCACAAACTCTCATTGCCAACCTAACAGCCACCTGCACATACTGTATGTAAGGTAGTACACAGCACTGTAATGAAACAGGTTGCATATCATCTTTAACTCCAGTGTAACATCTGCAGTAGGAGTGTAAGATGTAGAAGACAGCTGCCCATGTGTAATAGCTACTTCATAGGTGATGGCTCACACTATCTGATTATATCCTGATCATGTTGATAGTGGCATCAGAGTCTATTGATACATGATGCTGTTTGGAGAGTGGGTGTCTCTGCCCAACAGAGCTCATGGTCCTGGTGGATATGTGAATATATACCCAGAGAAGGAAACAGACCTGTAGACACTTGCATCATCTGTAATCAACTAACAGAATGTGATGTGCTCCTCAGAGGAGGATTGCTGCTAAAGGTAGCTACAACGTTTCCATAATAGCCAGTGCTGTCACATCCATAACACAATTATTTACATGTGAGCATCACTGTCTAAACCATCTTCATAAGCAATAATAAACTAAATACAGTACTTGGTACTTGTAGTACTGAATACTCATACAGGTATGTCCACTTGTCAGCGACTGGTGTTTACTAATGTCAGCTTTGTGTATGTGGCCATCCTGGTGGAATGTAATCTCTATGCCATTTACACTGCCAACCCCACCTAACACCATGCCTCACACATTGTTTGGGATGCAGCTACAGGGGTAACCTGGAAAGCAGCCCAGTCTACAGCCATGACTGGACTGGTCAGTCATGAGGTGTAGGTTAACACATGCAGCTCATCAACACAACCAACACATACCCTTACCAGAACACAGTAAGGACACCCACACACACTACCAGAAATCACACACACATTCACAGACGCTTCTAAGTATCTGGCCAAACAAGTGACTCCCCCAAGCAGGAAGAGACAGACACCAAAATACTCAAACTGCATGACATAGTTTGCATAATTGTGCCACACTCAGAACACGTGACTGGAAACATGCCCAACAGCACTCATTTGTGAATGCAAACTCTAGCACTATGTTACCCACCAACCTATACAAGGGCATACATACTGTCAGCTGCCTGTCTGCCATGATTAGCCACATACCCATACACTCAGACCACCTTCTGAACTATACACATGGCTCTGGCATATTCTATGTTGTTCTGCAGGACCTGTGATGCAGTAGCCTGGACTGTATGGAAACACATGTAGGAACTGTCAGGTCTTGTAGCCCATGCAGGTATGTCCCAAGGCCTGGGTAGCATTCTGCCATTAGCCAGAATGATACTGCAGTACAGGGACAAAAGAATTGCATTCCACAATTGTCTAGTGTAGTGGTGCAAGTCAAAGGGTATCCAGTGTCTGTCTGCCTGGGATAACATGGTTGACAGATCATGATGCTTTGCAAGACAGGGCCTGCACCTGTCACCCCTGGGAATCTGGATACTGCCCAGGGCTCATGCTTCCCCTATAGTGCCTTCATCATGCACAGTTCAAGTGAAGTTCCACTGCTGTTACAGGGACAGCCAGGTAATAAACTGCGGGTCTCGCTACACAATGATACATGTCAGAAACACTATACGGACACACATATGTCAATCCCTAACATGGAGAACATAAAAAACAAAAATCCAAACTAGCAAAACCGGAACAAGAAAAGAAAATGAGCAGGCAATGGAATATTCAACTGTTTATTGCACGTAAGCGCTTTCACTAAACAAAATACTTCAGGTTCTTCAGACAAGTAAAAACTATTCACTTCCCAGTTTAAAAATCCTTAGACAAACCTGCTGAGCCAATGAGCTACGGCAGCCCAAGTACATGATGTCATGCAGCATAAATCATTTAAAGCAACATTGACTGTGTAAACCATGTTGCATAAACGATAGTCTTAATCATCTAAAAAAGGATAGTAATAAAGTTTACCATTTCCAACCCAAGACAAAAAACAAATACAAATACAACTGGGATGGTAAATGATGCCTAAAAATAGACCATTATTATATAAAAAATAATAAATAATAAATAAAATGAATACTATGTAAGTATGTAACATTGAAATACGTTATATTATGTTATAATGTATTATATAAAATTAAGTTACATTATATTGATATGAAAAAAACAAGATGAGTATATAAATACATCATACAAGACTCATTCACCCTGCCTTGTGATATGATACATATAAAAACATAAAAAATCCTACTCACAAACAAATATAAAAGAGAAAGAAAAAGAAGAAGGAACGTCGGTTAGATGTTTTAAACATTTATGTGAAACAAACAAGCTGCCATCCCTATCTTGCCAGGGCTTTGAGATTCAACAAGCTCTTAATAGATAAGGCTTCATTTAACCCTGGAAAAGAGTAAGCAGCCATTGCAATTTGTCATTCCACTTCAGCCTCTTCTAATTTGAGTTCCCAGGGCCCCCCTCTTTTATTGTGTTCTATTTGTTGTAAAACCACAAATGAGAAATTATGACTTGGAAAAATGAGGGTGTGTCTAGCTAAAGCACTAGTACTAGTTTTGTTTGTGATGCTGTACTCGTGCTCATAAATCCTCTGTTTTTATTTCCTCTCTGTTTTCCCACTATAGAATGCTTCGCACCCATCACAGAAAGCTCCATAAACAATCCCTTGAGAATCACAGTTGTATCTATCATGGATGTAATATACTTTATTTCTGATTTTTACTCTGTTAGTTAATTTAATGAACTTGCATTGACGGCATCTCCCACATTTTGTCATGCCTGTGTTGAATTTAGAAATCCTTTTTGGCCTTTCAACCAAACCTTTCAGGTTTACGCCCCTCCTAAAAGTTAGTTGGGGTGTCAGGCCTAAAGAACTTCTAAGGTGGGGATCATCCAAAATGAATGCCCAGTTCTTACTGAGAATTTCTCTAACGACTCTAGAGTCAAGTGAGTAAGTTGTTAACAGTCTGGTTGATTTGTCTCCCTCCTGTATGTTTGTTGAAGCAGGAGATACTAAAATGTTAGTGTGTGACTCTGGCATGTTGTAACCTTTGTGTAACAGAGGGTGAGGTGACCTGATGACCTTTTACTAATGACTTCTTCAAATACAGTGGCCACAAAGGCCATAGGGTACCCTCTCCTATTAAACATGGATCTTAACAAGTCACATTCAGTTATAAAATCATTGAAGTCACTAACCATTTTGGCAGCCCTTACTGCTTGTCCCTTCACCACTGATTTTTTCTGGTGTAAAGGATGACAAGTGGAGAAATGCAGAAAGGCATTGGAATAGGTTGGCTTACGGTATATAGTGGCTCTAAATCTATGGTTAACAAGGTCCTTTGCTAGATGAATATCCAAAAAATCAGTGTAATCTGTACCTATTTGGAAGGTAAAATTCAAAAAGGTAGTATAGGTTTTAATCTCACTGATGAATTCATCAATCAAATTCACTTCACCCTTCCATAAAAAGAACATGTCATCCTGGTACCTTGTGTACCAGACCACATTGTTCTTAAAGGTAGGGGAATTAAACAAATAGGACCTTTCCCAGTAAGCCATAACGGTGTTAGCAAAACTGCTGCCACATGCAGCTCCCATGGCAATGCCACTTGTCCGGAGGTAAAATTAATTGTTGAAAAACAGAAAATTATTAAGTAATACAATCTCAAGGAGTGTTTCAATGACATGCACCTTTTGGTTGTCCATGCCTCTCATGTGCAAAAAATCCCTAACCCACTCGATGCCAACTAGTTGAGGGATTACAGTATACAAATCCTTAATGTTCACTGTAAGAAACACTAAATTGTCATTAAAGTCCAAGTTATTAATGGACTTAAGAAAGTGCCATGAGTCCTGACAAATTTGTTGTTCCAACTTGAGTATTGGTTTAAGCTTAGAGTCAACATATTTAGCACAAGCATATGAAATGGAACCACAACCATCCACAAACATGGAGAACATATCTGTGCAATGGCTGAGACATGCTTCAATGCTCTGGAGAGCACACCTGCATGACCATGTTATAACACATACCTCACCTCTTGCCCATTATCCTTTATTGGAACACATGGGCTGCAGGTGTGTCCATATTCCTGAAGGATATGTACATCCCCATGCTAGTTGCACTTGCATAACTTCAGATGCATTATGCTGAGCAACTACTTTTGTGCCAAAGTTGAATTCAAATTGCACCTTGAGACAGATCACCCGCCAGGCCACGGATTTCCCAACTGTCATAATGTGCTGTAATGGGGCAAATTAGGTCTGAGACAGAACCATAATAATGGTTACTCTCAACTACTCAGTTATGAACTGGGAAGACTCCTCATGTACCAACACCTGTGCTCAATGCATGTTGGATTCCATCGACCCCACTGACCTGGATCACAGTAGTCACACAAACAGGGCTAACAGTATGCTACACATAGTTAGTCTCCAATGCCAATGTTATGTTTCCTAAAAGCAGAGTGTTGACTGTCATGGCACCCATGCAGATGGACAATGCATGTGCAAATGCTGAATCCTACACAAATGAACCTTAAGCAGTCACATACGTGCAGTGATTGTACCATTGAAACAGAAGCAGAATTCAACCCAACACAAACAAGAAGACAAACTGGTAGTACCATGCTTTAAACTGTACCACAGAAGGTAGTAACTGCTGCAAGAGTGAACACACATGAGTATAGGTGATCCCTGGTCAGCCTCAGTAAGATGCAGATACACCATATAAAACCACACAAACCTACTATGAAACTAATCAGCCACATATTATGAGGCCACGCACAGAGCATTCTAGAGCTGTGTCATTAATCATAATGGCAATGACAAGACCTGCTGTGCTGCCCAGCACTATGGCATGGGAAGTACTGCACCTACAGAAATAGCACCCGTTCATCCATATAGAGTCATGGAGAACCTAAACCCACTCCCACACCCCCCAACAGGTTGTTTTTGTTTGTCTTTCGGCTTTTCCCAGTTAGGGGTCGCCACAGCAGAACTCTGGTCTGCTAATGATTGGCAGTAGGTTTTCACGGTGCTGAGTTTCCAGCTCGATGCCCAACCTTCAACGAAGGCACGCCCATTCATGCATGTCTTTCGGAATGCCACTCGACCACAGGGTGGACATGCAGACTCCACACAGAAGGCACTCCCCGCACTCCAGCCAAAAATTGAACTGGAGAACCTCTTGCTGTGAGGTAACAATGCTACCACTGCACCACTGCAGACATACACTTAGTAATATATCTGTGTACACTACAGGGCCCCTGTAATAATGACTATGCAGGTACAAGCTGCACTCTCTAAAGCCACACATACAGCTTTCATGGGACCTGATAACATCCCAGGGTGTATCCTACACATATGTAAGAACATTCAGCTATTCACATACACATCATGTTCAATCATAGCTCCATGTCAGGCTGTGTACACACCAAATGGTGCACAGCAACAGTTATCACACCCTACAAAGGGGGAGACACCATTGATAATGGGAAATAGTGCACAACTACCCTGCTGAGTCTGGTCTGTAAGGCCATGAACTGTGATCAACGTATCTGATGTACGCAGTACAGATGTAGATGACAGTAGGGTTGATTCACACTGCATATCATGACCTTGCCAGGCCATAGGACACCATCACCCATACTGTGTTCCAGCTAAACTCAGTAAACTAGTTGTATATTCCTATGTCACAGGAGTGGTCGGCAACTGGACTGCTGGCAGAACCAACACTACAGAAGGTGTCTGACGAATACACGCACATCAAACCAATGCCAGCCACAGTAATACAGGGTTCATTCCTGGTACTCCCCCTTAGTGTGTCAGATGTGTGGTGTGTGATGTATGGCCACAATCTGACAGCTAAGTATTGCATTGTCATCCCCTATGTTACAAACCCTGTACCCATGAACTACCACCTAGGCAGCAGTCAACATAATGGCAACTGTGTGTACTGGATGCAGCTGGACAGTACTGTTTCCTTTGATAGTTACTTCACCATACCAGACAGGTATTCGTATGTGGCACCCCTAATCCTGACAGGGTGTCATCCAGGAATATAGAGATAATTGCTCAGCCATACTCAACACCCATGTGACCCATAATAGATCACATATTTCCTTTAAGGGTTATTGCCCATGTGTAGATGGCCTACACTGCCCTTCCCAATCCCTAGCTGCACTATATAGCATGCAGACTACCCTGAATAAAGCTATGTCCAACCCAGAGGTGTTGGACATGCTACACCTAACACATCCTGATTCCAAATAAACACATACTTCATGGACATCCACCTTTCTAGTACAATGATCAAAACATGCCTGACAGATTTCTGTCCCATACACTTAACATACGCTTGCCATACTATGCATCCCTGTCCAGCAAAGCTGCACATTGCCCCTCTCTGTGACATGGAGTGATGACAACATGCCAAATATATCAGTAACCCTGTGGATCAGTTCTGTGGCACTGCTTGAACTGGCCACTGAAACTTACCTGTCTGTTGCCTACAGCTAGGTAACCTGTCTGCCTAGGCTCATAAATGGCCCAGGGCATATAGCCTACTAAATCATTATGACCATACATGCTATAGTTGATATCCAACCCTGTAAATACCATCAGGCTAGCTATTGTCCCATGTGTTACACATGTGCAACACAGGCAATACATGGCAGGATGCTACACAGCTGTACAGTGCCATGTAGATGTATATGGCAAAACACATACATGCTTGCAAGTCTGCAGAGTTAGGGGTCAAGTCCCTAATGGCTATGTATGACTATATATGTGACATATACACATCATTAAGGTCAATTGCATTAATGTGAACACATCCAGGCATGTGCTGATAGATAAAGACACCAGTACAGGCAAACAGACATGCCCACATCAAGCCAATATCCACAAGTTGTATGAGTAATGTCATCATATGACACACACATATATGGCAATAATATCACATCACCAGTAAGTGTCAAATGTGTGTGACTTATACATGTCAGTGGTGTTAGTGTCATGTAGATTTGCAAAGACGTATTTGTAATCTTAATAAATGTGATACACGTGTATGTTCAGTTGTACTGCTGCACTTCTCTGTGAGTTACTGTGACCTGTCTCCATCATTATGTCTTCCAGGTTTGCCATGTAGCAGACTGCTGGCATACAGCCACTTGGAGGATGAGGTCCTCATCCCATACCTCCTCAACAACCACACAACACTCTTCAGGTATGTGCTACAGGATGCACAGCAGCGGGATGCCCTGTGGGAGGAACTCTGCAGGAGGGTAAATGATGTTGGTGGTCACAATTGCACCTATCAGCAGGTGCACTGATACTGCACTGACCTCATAAGATGGGTGAAACAGTGTGCTAATGCAATCACCAGGGAACAAGGTGCAACAGGTGGGGGGCCACTCACCCAGCCCCCACTCACACATACCAAGGAGCTCCTGGCCAACCTGGGGACACCTGCAGACCTCCATCCACAAGCTTTAGCTGGTATTGTGGAGGTGGCTGTCTCTCAACCACCAAGCCTGGAGTTGCCTGGTAAGTCACTACTGCATGTATAACACAACTATATTTCACATATTTACATGTGTTACTGTACAATATATAATGTAACATCATATGCAAGGCATGTATGCACACATGCCACATACTATAGTCTGCTACTCTATGTATGCACAGATGTGCATACTCCATAGTATAGTGTATTGTACTGGCTTATGTGCTAACATGGACATTGCACCCTGTAGCTATCACATAGGTGTGGATAATGACCTTACTGCAGTGACACTCCTGTTTAGATAACTCTGGTGTTTTGCAGTGACAGCAGCCTGTGTCAGGTGAGATTGTTATTATTTACCAGGCTTGATAATGCACGGAACATATTAATTGCATGCTATCTGCCATAACACACTTACACATAATGTATGGTGGTCCTGTTAATGGACACTGGTCAGACTTGCAATGCATCACAGTGTTTACCCATGTTAAACAATTGAAGACTATATGAAACACCTACACTAAACCTTCCAAACTGTCATTGCCAAATGTGTGGACAACAGTGAATACAATGGTGGAGGTGTTTTTTTGTTCCAAAAGGGGTTTGTTAAACCTGCTTTTCACTTCCTTTCTGTGAGTTAAAAATTTGTTGAACCTGGGTTTCCAAAATAAAATTATGTCTTCCAGGTATGCCCAAAGTTTGGGCAAAAAAAATTTTTTTTTTTTTTTTTTTTTTTTTTTTTTTTTTTTTTTTTTTTTTTTGGGGGGGGGGGGGGGGGGGGGGGGGGGGTTTTTTCAATTGGAATGACCCTACAACCTTAAAACCACCAAATTTACCGTGTAAAATGGGTGTTGTGGGAGGAATTCGGGGTTAAATGGGTTTGATGTACGAAAAAATTACCCCCTTAAATGGGGTTGAAACGGGTAATAAAACCCAGGAACAAGGTTAACCCTTTAAATTCCCCAAACCCCCCAAATTTACACAAAAACAAGGGGGTTGCCCGGGGGAACAGGCTCCATAATTTTACCATTTTGGGGTTTTAACCCCGCCCTTTGTGGAGCTTTTGAATCTATTTTCCCAAGGGTACATTTAGGGAAATAAATGAAAAACATTGCAAGGCATGTACACTGCCATTAATTTCCCAAAACGGGGCAACCCATAAAATTTGTCGGGTTAATGTTCATGGCTTGACAAAACCCATGGTTTTGGTAAGGGGTTATGCAGTGAAAAAAACCCCATACAGCCTGTGCAAGTTGAATAACTGAAACCACAAAATTTAATTCATTTTTCATACCATAAAATATGGCCAATAACGGGAAAACCCTAAACCACAGTTTCAAGTTCTTGGGGTTAAAGAAAAAACCCAAAAACATGCTTCCCATGTTTTACAAATGGCCAAATAAACATACCCTAAGTTACCTTTGGGAGTACTTCAGTTATGTTGCAAATGGGGGAGGGAGTTCAAGTTACCCCATGTTTAACCCTTTTTGTTTTCACACATTCCACATTGGGGGTTTATGGTATAACCCCTCATACCGGGGTACATTCCACATTAATAATTGTTGTAACTGTCTGGCTATGAACTGTGTAAATGTCACACTGTATAAATTTGGCCACAACCCTGCAATGTGCACAGCCAAGTGCAGATGCCCAAGTAGGGGGGACAGAAAACTTGACAGCTGAACCCATGTTGTTAAAATTGCATTGGGACACCATTACCTACTTTTGGAAAGAAACCCCAAACATTACATGTCATTAAACTTACAGAAAATTTCATACATGTGTTTAACATGCCCACACACTTACTTAAACCTTGCGGGTTTGTGGCACCATTGCAAAGTGGGACACCATGAAAAATGGGACAAACTCCCAAAGTTAGCCAGTCAGGGGTAGGCAGAAAAATGTTGAAAGACATCACTTTTTGGGGAAATAGCTGGCCACAAAATAGTATGAGTGACATACCCTATGCTTGTCCTCACATGTCCCAAAAAAGCACAGTGGCAATGTACAAAGGGTCAGGATGGTCTGAAACTGTGGGTGGCAAAACTTGGGTGCTGAAGGGTGAAAACATGCATTGGTTCAATGGGGAAAACATAACACAAAGGGGAAATACAGGTATGTATGCAACCAACTTAATTGTGTGGTGCACCTTGCATAACACATGCACTGTTGTGTAACTCAGGGAGTATAACACCACTTAATTGCAAGCTGAAACTTAAAATTGAGTAATCCTCTGCCATATCACCATGGCGTGGGCTGTGGTGTGTGTGTGTTGTTGTGTTGTGTGTGTGGTGTGGGGTTTTGTGTGTTGGGTTGGATAACTTTAATGTACAGTTTTGTTTTCCCCACATTTGTGTAGGTCTTGCCCCTGCTCCCCCTGATGTTATTCCCCACAATGCAGTGAATGATAGTATGATTGACACAGGGGGTTGTCGGGGTGTTGTGTTTGGTTGATTATGTCCCCCTTTCTCCTCACAAAGTTCCCTCCCTACATACCCCACACCCTCCCATGAAAGGAATTTGGGATTGAGCAGGCAGGGGTGTGGGCTATGGAAGGTTGCCTCCACCTGTCCCATCAACACGGTATGCCCACAACTTTCCCACTGCCGGGGGGGCCCATGGAACACCCCTGGACAAACAATCAGCTGGAGTCCCATTTTTTCTGAAACACGGGCATGGCTGAAGGGAAAACAAGAATTGAGCTTGGGGGGCTGCCCATTCATTAACTGACAACATCCAGGCACTTGCAAATGCTCACCATCATCTTGCAGATGTTTTGGATGAAAAGGGGACATGGTGGGAGTCCTTGACTGGCATGTCAATCCTAGCAAATGTCTGTGCTGGAACATCTGGTGGGAGTGGGCACATGGTGGTCAGCTACATACCTGTTGAAGGTTTTAAAAACAACGCACATCCCCGCCCCAAAATGGCGTAGCAGCGGGTGCTGGTGCTGTGCAGTCCACCCAGGACACAGCGGGCCAGCACATGGTCCTGTTTTCAACAGGGACACATTCCAGTGGACATTGTCATCAGACAGTACCCAATCTGGACCTCTGCCTGGTAGTGCCTGAAACCCCCTGGCAGGTGCAGGTCAATGGCTGGGGCCCAAACATGAACTGTAAAACCTGCCACAGCTGACCAAAACCCCCTGTGTAGGCCAGCCACATGCCAGACCTGTGTGCATGACACCCACACGGAAACAAATGTAGGGCACCTCAAACACACCCATCTAAAATGAAAATCCCAATGAAAGCCTAGGCCTCGGGAAACATTATCACCCTGTGCATATGATGATGCCTGTCCCACCCCTGTCATCCACACCATTGCGGGGAAGCTCATATGGTCTGATGCAAGGGTGAACATCTAGGTAGACAATTGTAGATTAATATTGTTGAGTAGTTTGACAGGCAGCAGACATACCATGTATTACAGTTTTAAATGCATTTTGTTTACAGTATGTATCATGTGTAACAACACTAACAGCAGGGATCTTGATGTTCTGCCTTCCTCTTTCAGGTTAGTTCATGTGCCAGGGATGTCGGTGTTTGGTTAGTGTCCCATATGTACATGTTGACTCCCCACAGGTCAGTATGACAATACCTGCATGCACTTTTGTTTCCCAAATCACAGTTATATTCTCCCATGTTTCAATTATGTTTACTGTTCTAATGATCCAAGGATGATGCTGTGTAGTGCTACTGTGTTCAAAATCACATCCATAGTGGGTGAATCACAGGTATAGTTACCTGGAGCGGGGGGGGTAAAGAGTGGTATCCCGGATGACAAGGGTAAAGGCCAGTGGAAATAGTGGCTTCTCATTGGGAAGCAGTAATACCCACTGCCATGACAGCATGCAAACACAGACACACCCACAACTCAGGGATTCAAGACACAGTAACACACACACACACACACACACACACACACACACACACACACACACACAAAAATGCCAGTGTTGGGATGAGAACCCTGCCTATTGCATATCATCATTATAGTACTCCCAATTACAAGATGTGCCACAGAGATTACACATGTACAGGTTTGGAATGGCCTAAGATCGAGGACATCAAGGGATACTACAGTGCAGTGAGTGTTTGGGGGGGGGTCCATCGGGGCTATGTAAAAAAGGTCACACCCCAGGGTGTACATGTTAACAGGGTTAGAATGCCTGACGATTGATGATTCAACAGGGATGTAGATTGCATTGAGTGGATGGGGGGGGGAAAACATTTCACTATGGTAAAATACAGCCCCCTCCAGGGACGGACAGCCATAAAACAGACAGCCATACACACACACACACACACACACACACACACACACACACACACACACACACACACACACACACACACACACACAACACACACACACACACACACACACACACACACACACACACACACTGTGGCATTAAAAAGATATACCCTATGTCACAAAAAAGGCATTTTACATGTGTGAGGTTCAACCACCTGCCTATGCCTTTCCAACTTCACTCTGTACTGGTGTCAACAACAGTGTTCAGGAGAGTGATAACATGTGGGATGTATTCCCAACCATATGACATATATGGACACACACACACCCACATCCCAGTACGGGAATCAAACCCTGCCTATCTCATGATGGGTTTTGTACAGCACTATGCATCAAAAGCTTACTGACTCTTTCCTTTGAACTGTGCTGATATATGCAAAATATACAGGGGGGTTTACTGTTACAGGTGTCATGAGTTTGCCTTCAGGTCACCACGCATTCTACATTGTCTGTCCCACTTCAATTAAAAAACCTACCTTACAGTTACACAGGTTATTGTAGGACTGGTTGTAACACACCGGGGCTGTCCTCAGTAATCATTCATCTGAAAAGGGCCCCACCACTTAGTAGTCATGTCCAAACATCTGTCCATACCTCATGTCACTGCCCTTTTACCATATACAGTTGGCAATGGGGCTGTTTGCAACAGCATGATGTACTAAGACAACAGTCACCTTCAGACATAGACACTCACACACATGGAATCTACAAAACATTAAAACATAGGGGTCACACAGAAAGGGCATTAAAAGAGGATACATTCCCCCCCCACCATGTGTGAAAAAAGCGAGCATTACACCATAATGGATGTTGTATTCATGTACGGGTAGGACACCACCACCCCCAAATAGCCAAGTGTACATATATGACAACAGCACATATCAAGACACACAGCATTATTCCATGTCATGCTCCTAAAACTGTTACTTGACAGTGCCATGGGGAAAGGGACTGAAGTCAACAGTGAGCACATCATATTTGCACAACCCCCTGTTTACTGGAAGAGTGCCAAATGTGCTCTGTTTAGGCAGTACACTCATTCATGTGAGGTCTGTGGCTTGTAAACATCTACCCCAGCATGTACTGGCTATTGTGGTACTAAGCTATTTCCAGAAGCACACAGCATGCATGGCTTGCAATTGTTGACATGGGGTATATGTAGGACTGTGGCCCAAAAGGGTGTAAAGTCATGAACATATCACCTGTGAAATAAAAATCAAAAGGGGCTGGATTTCCCCGAGTCTGTCAAACAGGCCTTGTGTAGGTCTATGATCCTGTTATTTGGGTATGTTTGTAGGCATTGATTAGGTGGACATGTCTAAAAACATACACCACATGGGGTGTTGTATGATATGATAGGTGTCATTGACCAGTAAAAGGGAAAATTTTCCTCTGTTAACATAGATATAAACCTTATGTACTGTTAGCATTTCTGCCATGTCTTTTTAATGACTGTAGCCACCTGTATGTAGAAAGGATGCTATGTAATGTCATTTATGTTGTATGAGTGTGGGGTGTACATATCCGGGCAGGTACAGTTAGGTCATATCCAACCATGAGGGTGTTGTTTACTGGTGAAACAACAGTCAACCATGTTATGCTGACAACATCTGAGGGACCCTGGTATGTGTACAACTGAGCTGGTTAAAACAGTGGGCATTGCATAACACATTATGCAACGGCTGCATGGGTTTTTAAGTTGATGTAGGCCTTAAATCCACCAATTGAGGGTTTTCTGGTGGTCTACCATACTATTCATACCACATATGGATGTGTGTTGGTAGTTGGGGGCAAGGTGGTGGATGTTTTGAGGATACAACCTAGAATGGGATTTGCCACTGTCACCTGTACCTGACTCATCTTTTGGGTGGTTATTAGAGTAGTGGTCTTTTCATGTGTAGCCTTTATGAATATGTGAACCCCCACCGGAATGGTCCATACCGTTATGGCCCACATGCTGGATCTGAGTTATATGGTGGTAGTCAATTGTGCATTGAGCCTTCAGCCAGGTGTTCCTCACTGCACAGATGTCAGTATTCCCCCTTGTAGGTTCTACATTGAGCAAATGGATTACTAAAGCCCACATCTAGCACTGGTTAGCATAAGCATCCAATGCAATTGTCTTGTAGGTGCAGGGTGTTACTTCTGGGGGAGGACATTTGCTTTTTGGGGCTTTTGGGTAAATACCTTTATCACAAAAATGTGAAACATGGATAGGGCCCGTGTTGAAGGCTTTTTTCAGTCATGACAGCCGAATGACAGACACTGGACAACCTCATAATAACAGGGACATTGGCTCATTGTTTTGGTTTTATCAAACAGAGGGTTTAATGGGGCTGCCCCATGTAAGGTGATGGACAGCAGCAGAAATTGTATATGACCAATGTGAGATATACTTAGGGGAGCAGTCCTGCTTTAAAGACAACTACTAACACAGGGAAGGTCATCTTGACACCTGCACCTCAGTACCATTAAAAATGTGGCTCACATTATGCTTAACCCCTGTTCCATATAATGCATTTTTCCCCAACCTGCTATCAATGATGCCTTTCGGGGAGCAATGTTTACACATGCTGTAGGTAGCATCCACCTTTTGGGCCCCGGAACCTATTGTCGTCATGTCCACATGCATGAATGTGTATACTTAACATATATATGTCAACTTTTGTACATGTATTTTATCACACAGCACAGACACAGATATATCATTTACAGGCCACATACAGGTATCAGGTAGTAAACCAGTATGATTTCATATATACTGACAGTAAGATTTCATAGCTGTAAACCTGTGTGTTTACAATGGGGTCCATTACAAAGTTTTTTGTAAAAATGCACACTGTGGCCTTCTGTGGTTAGAATAGTTCCCCCAGCCCTGTGTTACTAAGTGTATGAGCATGCCACTGTAACCCTGTATAGTGATAGTAGGGCCATTCCACAGATATACTCCAGTTCAGGTCCCCGTTGTGCTACAACTATCCCCTCAGGCCTACTGCAGATGATGTGTCTTGTTTGTGCATACAGGTTGTAATGGAACCCACTTTAAAAACACAGGTTTACAGCTATTCTTTTACTGTCAGTTCCTGTTGTTGTCCTCAATCTTAGAAGGGCAGTCTGACTGCCTTTGAATTTTAATCTCTGATGTCTTGTAACTTTTAGTACTGTAATAATCTGTAGATAAAGGGGTTCTGATCCCACCACTGGCAACTGTGTGTGTGTGTGTTTTTTGAAAAATGCCCGGGGTGTGTCTCACAAATTTTTTGGCTAAAAAGGGGGGGTTTTTTGTGTGTTTTTTTCTGCATCCTTCATGACAGTGGGGTTTTTCTGCATTCCAAAGAGAATTTTTTTTTATTTTTTCTAAACCTCTCTTTCCCCCCCCCACTGCAAGTAATGGGCCTGTGAAGTCACCCCCAGAAGGGGAAAAGTGTTAAATGTGTTCTGTACATACCCCAACTACCCCACTGTTTCCTTTACATAGGCAAAAAAGGGACAATACTGGCAAGTGTGTGTGTGTGTGTTGTTTGTGTGTGTGTTGTGGGTTTTGGTAATTTTGGGGGCTTTTGCAACCCCTAGCCCCGGGGGCCGGGGCTAAAAGTATTACATAGTTAGAAGGAAAGAATACACAGTCCAAAAACCCGTTGGGGATGTTTTTTCCTGTGCCCTGGGCAGTGACACAGAATTCCGGGTTTAAATCCATACCCATCATTCCCACCCCAAATCCACAACCCGGGGAGTTTTTGCCACCCCACCCCAAACTCCACATACACAACAACCATCCCTTCTCTGGTGAATTTCTTGATTTAAATGTTATAACACAAGAGATGCCTCTGTTTTTGTCACGTCAGTTCCCTTTTGGGAAACCCTTTTGACAAAGGGTGTTCAGTGTTTAAAAACAAATATATATATTTTTTTATATATATATATATATATATATATATATATATATATATATATATATATATATATATATATATATATATATATATATTATATAAACAAAATATATATTATTTTTATTAAAATATATTATATATATATATATATATATATTTTTAACAACAAAACCCCAAACAGACACAAAATGTAATATTATCCCCCTATATTAAAATTATAAATTTAAAAATATATTATAAAAATTTTATTATATATATTATGTTTGACCTTTTTTAAATTAGGGCTGTTGTTTTTTTTACAGGTACAGACATTCAAGGTATTAAATGCTTTCTGTCCCCCCCTGTCATCTGGGATCTGTAAAATAAATGGCATTTTAAGATTTTTTTGAAAAATTTTTATTTTTTAACCCCAGATGGTTTGTGGTCTTTAAAAATTTACCTTTTAATTAAAACCCCCCTTTTGGTCCGGTTCAAAAAAACCTTGGGGGTGTGTCCCCAATTTTTTGGGCTGAAGTTGTGAGGTGTAAATGTTGGGGGGTTTTTACCAAGCAAGTGGGTTAAAAAAACAGGGAAAAACAATTACAAAAACCTTTGGAATCCTGCTGTTTTCACCCACCTAAACCTCTGGGACTGCTGCCCCGTAATCCCTTTCACTTTAACTGTTTGCTGTAGTGTGTAACTAGTTGGTAGGGTTCTACCCAGGCAGGGGGGGGTTTAAGTGTGTGGTGTGGGAAACCCGTTTTTTTTTAGTTTTTTGCCCAATTTATTCACAAACCACCTGGCAATTCTGCCGGGGGGTTTTCCCACCCACCTGAAAACCTGGGAACTTTAACCCCACTTTGAATACTTTCTGAAAATGTATAAAAAAAATTGTAGTAGGGGTTTATCCAAGAAAAGTTGGGGTGTTCGTGCAGAGGGCATGGCCCCCCTTTTGGAAAAGGGACATTTTAAATTTTTACATTTCCCCCCTTTTGCAACTTGTGGGGCCACAAATGCCCGGGATCTGAACTGTGCCCTGTATGGCTGATGATACACAAGAATCCCTTTCAGACATGGCAGGGTTGTGTTTAAAGGTTCAACCTGTTTGGTTTGGGTGCTGTGAAAAATGCCCAAAACCCGGACATTTGGGCCCCATTTTTAAAATTTAATTTATGTTACAAGTACCTCAGATTTTCAGAATAAAAAGAAAAGGTTAAAAAAACACATTTTCAAACTAAAACAATTATGAATTCATTACCAGATTACTTTTGGGAACACAAATTCCAATGGTCTGTTTTTAGTCTAATGGGCAAACCCGTGTGATTTTGGGGGTTTTATTTTTAAAAAGGGGATTTTAATTTTGGGGAAAATTCCTTCAAAATTTTTTGGGTTCCCTGGATGGGGTTCAATTTGTATTAAATTTTTTGATCAAAGAAAAGGAAAATGTTTACATGTGCCTGGGTTTGGACTTGATTAACTGCCAGAATTTTTCAGGGTATCAAATGTGCAAGGTCAACGCTGTTTATAAGAGGTGGAAAAACCAGGGTTTTATAAATTTGGGGATAATAGCTGTAACCACAAAGGTTTTCCAAAAAAACCTTTTTTTTAACCCTTTTAATGTTTTTGTGGGGTGCAAACCCGATTTTAAACCCAATGTTTTCTTGGAAAATAAAGGCCTTTTTAATTTTATAAAGGTGTAAAAAATTATTAAAAAAAATTGGGTTTTTGGGGATATTGAGGATTTAATTTTTTAAATGAAAACATTTATGGGTGTATGGATTAAAATTTAAGGGCCCCTTTTACAGTATTGAAGGAATTAAAAATTGGGGGGCAAAGGAATGATCATCTTTGGGAGGGGTTTGTTCTCCCCCCGGGACACCCAAATTTCCCCCATTTGGCTTTTTTTGGAAATTTTATGGTTTAGAAAATTGTTACCCCCTTATAGAACTGGAATATTTTTGATTTTTTAGGTTAACCCGTGCATATTTTAGGTTTGGGCAAACCCTTAAATAGTTAGGTTTTTTTGGGGGGGTGGCAAGTTGGTTTCAATTTCCAATTTTTAAGTGGTGTGTTAAAAGGTCTGTGGAAAGTTTTGTGTTCCCCTTTTTGGAAAAAATGTATTTTCGTTCAATAAAATGGGTTTTTTTTAAAGAAAAACCAACATTCACTTTGGGAGAATTCCCGAGTATTGTAAAAAAATGAAATTTATTAAAACAGGTTATGTTTTGTTTGGTGTGGAGATAGTTGGTTAAAAATTTTTGAAGGTAAATTTGCCTTTTTGGTTTCCCCCAAAATTTCTGGTGGTTTGGGAGTTTTTTTCAACCTGCCCTTTTTTCTTTTGGTTTTGTTTGTATGGGGAAAAAGATCGGGTGGCCCTTTTGGCACCCCATTTTGGGAGTTTCCTTTTTAATTTTAAATTTGCCCTCTGTTAACTTAATTGTCCAATAGTGCAGTTAACCTTGTAACTGATAAGCGGTCTGAAGGGTTGGGGTTGAGGCTTTGTCCGTGCTTTCGCACCTGGTCTGGCGGTCCTATCTTGGACAGTGAGATTACTGCCAGTCAAGAAGAGTACTGGGCAGTACCTGAATAGGGGATATAATATGTTAGATTAGTACCGTTTCAATTGGTAATAGACAGGTAATATTACAAACAAAACCAGAATTCTGTTGGCCCCTGAATAGTTATACCTATTATGTTGTGGAACATGCACATCCCAGGCAATGTCCATGTTAAGGACTATCAAACACAGACATGGCATGCATTGCAAAGCTATGGCTGTACACAATGATAACCAGGATGTCAGGACAGTTCATACAATACACATCTGTGTGGGATATTGCAGACACTACACCCCTGTACCACACTGGACACCATTGTCAGGTGGTGTGATGCCAAGTATTACCCCTCACCCGGCCTTGTACAGTCATCTTGCACAGCCAACCATTACACGCCCATGAAGCAATGCACACATGCATGTCAATACTGGCACCTTGTGTCTGCATGTGGGGTATGATGCTCCCAACCACAGTCACACCCAGTATAACTCCCATTGGCATACTGACTGATGTCAGACATGTTCACATGCCTTAGCCCATAGAACCTCCGGATATCACCTGTGGTGCATGTAGTACCTGTGCATTACTGTAGTGTGGCAAACTAAGTAGTTAGGAAGTGTATTTGTGGGCCTGGCAAAGTGTGTCAATGTGAGTCCATTAGAGAGTGTGGTTGTGTTGACAATGACATCTTTTCATGTGGACAGCCATGTGTGTTACACCTAATGTATGTCTACTATATCTCTGTTGCAGATGTCACTCACCAGCACGCATATATGTTCTTACAGCAAACCAACAGGTCAGCTTTGTGGCACATGGAATAACTGCATGTACTTGTAATAGTAATGACTAGTCAGTCAGGGGTCTGAACCCCTGTACTGGTAGGTGTGTGACAGACTATGCTTAGGTTTTAGTCTCCAAGCCCTTCTCTGATGTACTTTGCCTCTGGCTGTCCCTCCCACACAGTCTCTGGTGGATGTGGAGTTGTACACCTGCTTAGTATCAGCTTGTGTTTTGTAAGTGATGGTCATGATCAGGTGATGGCTTCTGCACCTATTGCAGTCCTCCTCTAGCTGATTGCATGTGGAACAGCTGTGATGATGTTCCCATAGCCAATCGCATGGAAACACAGTACAATATCTAGGAACATCATGTTGGTGTTTGCCCATGAGAGTCACTGTGAGTGGTACCTGGATCTGGTGTTTGGTAAATGGCATCACAGATGATATCTGGATGTTGCTCAAACAACATATACAGTGGGAAATAGCCTAAAGACAGGAGGGTGATCTGCCAGACATGACTACAGCATGTAAGTGCAGCTATGCTTCATTGAGACTACTGCCAGTTTAACAAGTTGTGTGTGGTAATGGCTATTCTGCAAGTTTTAAAACTGACAAGACAGTGCTCTATTTGTGAGGGACCCCCATCTGTAGGGCCATCTGTGGAATGGTCAGTGTGTGGAACCATTTGATTCCTGTGTTACTCACTGAACACACATCTGTGAACTGCAGGAGCATAGTGTGAGGATTGCAGTCAGTACATGGTGATAGTGATGAATTACTGCCATTGCATCCCTGATTGGACATATGTCACATGAAACAGTGGTATGACAGACACTGTCTGGGGTTCTCAGTGACATGCCAATAATGAGCCACTGTTCATAGCTGCAGTCACAAGTCTTCTACACTTTGTACAGATGTCATGCAGTATATATGCATGTGTTGTGCTCCGTCTGCAAATGTATACCATCTATTGTATTGGGTTGATGGTCATATCTATGCATGCTGTTATAAGTAATCCTGAATGCTGTTGACTATTACTAAGCCATATCTGTGTTTAAACTGCAACACCATAGGCTGTATGGGTTTGGAGGTCCCGGCAGAACCTCCTGTCCCACTTCAGCTGGCCATGGCACCAGGCACCAGCACATCTGGGGCCCAGACTTGGACCTCCACCTCTGTTGGCTCTGCACCACCTTCTGGTGGAACCGCCACTGAGGATGGGACTTGTCCCCCTTGGGAGCAGGTCCAGAGAGGAACATGTCTGCTGTCATACAGTCCTGGACCTGGTGCATAGGGGGCTCAATAAGGGGTTTTGAGGCCAGAGTGTCACATTTACAGGGTGAGCCTGCCCGTCCTAGACAGCCCTCAGCACTGCCAACTTTGCGGCTGTTTTGGTGCACTGGTAGCTGCCTAGGGCTGAGGATCTCCATCCCACTGTTTCCGTCTGGGGGCTCATGGGCTTGTGACTGCCGAACACCCCTCCTGTCCAAGGTGTATCCCCCCACATGTGTAATATACCGACCCTGTATGCTGTCTTGTCTGTCATCCTACTCAACCTATCCTCCACAAGCATACCTACTCTCCTTCCCCCACATCCCACTCTCACCCTACAGAAACAAAAGGCCAGTCGGTGCCTAGAACAACATTTGCCCCATGCATAGCTGTCCATTTCACACATGTGTCCACTGGAAACATATAACCCTTTTAATATGCATCATAACATACTCCAGTTGTCCTCACCCCTGTCTCTCAGGCACACGATCCTGGTATGCACAACTCCTAAAGGTCTCAGGTACACATGATGCAGACGACCCCATTGTACACTCAACACTACCTATCCCTCTGTGGTTACCCCATTTATCTTTTTCATGATGATGATGTTGCACACAGCACCTTGCAAGAGTACTGTTCTCCATAATGATTGGACAGGAACTGTTGTGTTAATGTACATAAAATGCACAGAGTGATGTTTTTGGCCAACGTACAAATGTTTGCGTGTATTAATGACACATGTCTGTCTGAGGAAGTCTTGATATTACATAGGACAACACCACTACATAATACAGGCATTGCTGGTGTTTCCCTTTTCATTCCTTTGTAATGCTTTGTTGTCACATAGGATGTTCTTGATTTATCTATATATATGTATGTATCTATATCTGGACATAAACACACACACATACATCTACATGATGGAATACATTTCCTATACTGTTGAATGACTGCGCTGGATGATATGTTTGTGATACGATCCAATGTCTGTATATCTGCCATGGCTTAGTGGTAAATCACAATAGCTGTGTGTGCAGGGTTCTGGTTTCGAGCCTTGCAGAGGCCATTTATTTTGTTGCTGGGCAGAACAAGTCCATTGGATACGGAGTGATTAAGGCACATTAAAGCATTTGTGAGTGGGTGTGCGTGGCTTTGCACAGAGCTAAGCAATGCTAACCTCCAGTTACAGTTTCTTACACTCAGTTAGCCTCTACATTGTTTCACCAGTGTAATACTAGCATACTGGCGGCCAAACAGGCTTACACCTGCTTGCTCCTGCACTTGCAAATACACTGCATTTGGTGTTTGCATCTGACACTCACACCCCTGGGTGGGAGTGAGGACTACGATATTACATTGTGATGCCTATTACATTGGATTACATGCCTACAGTATCGGGAATGGCTGCCGATTAGGCAAAAGCATGCCGTTCGACTGTACGGAATCCGCAGCCTGTCCAGAGTTTGATTCATATTATTGGCGTGTTCCTCTTACAATCTGCACCTGTCTGGCTAATACATGGGAACTGACACTCTTCAATACAAACAAGTAATTGGGTTTTGGAACCCACATCCTTCAGCCGAGTCATGCTACTGCATACCTAATATTCTATCATCTTTCTAAGGTTGTCAGTGGAATATGTGCTTTCTGACCCTATCAGACCTCTCATACAATTGGGGAAAAATACCAACTGAATCAGGGACACTTCATAACAACAGCAGGGACACATTTAAATTATTAGTGCTATTACCCTGACACATTGACAGACTCAGAGCATATGAATTCATACACATTTTCTGAGGTAAATGCAGTGGCAGCTGGTGACTTCAAATCAAAGGGGGGGCTGCAGGAGACAGCTGAATGGGTGGGGCCAATTAGAAGGGGTGTGGCCATATAGAAAAGGGTGGAGCTGTGCTGAAAACTGCAAAAACTGGGACTTTAATTAAATACGCCGCCCTGGGTGCCAAACCATCATTATGAGAGTCCAATCAAGACAAAATGAAGTGTAGAAGAAAACAAGTATTTCAATGCATCAGCTACATGACAGCTTACTTAATATCTAGACTGAAACAAAAAGGTTGTGAGGCTTGAAAAAATAAATTACTTTTTAAATACATTACTGGAATGCCAGTCAAAATCAAGTATAAAAAAAAAACAAGCAGCACTCAACTCAAACCACTTCTCCTTGCCCTGCAGTTCTAATTATAATTTATATTCAATTTTACAAAAGTACCAAGTAACATGCTGAAAGCAGCAATCACTGTGATACCCCCCACTTGTAAAATTGTTTCTTATCCAAAAAAGACCTGCTGCTTAACAACAACTACCTACTTGTTTTGTGGGGAAAATCAAAGCAAAAAAATGAACAGCAAGCAAGAAACAAACTCAAGATAAATTGCTTAAAGGATTACTGCGCAGGTTATGGACCACACATGATAGATTGCATTTTGTTTAGTTTACGTGGACGTGTAAAGCCTGCAAAGATGACTGCAAGTTTCCAACAAATGTAATGAGGTTCTGAAAATACTGTAATCCTGTTCTTTATTACAAATACTATCATATGCATTTCAATACCAAAGGCTTATACGCTATCTAGTTATGTAAATATTCTCTGCATGGCAACAACAAAAAGGCTTTCAATGTTGGTAATTCTTTAACAGTATGCTTATTAAAGCTTACTTGCATCTTACAATCTCAGACAAGCTTACCTGATGGTCATTAAAGCATTGCTAGTTAAACACAGACCAACAGGTACTGCAACAACATGCATTTTCTAAATAAGAAGCATAAATCAACAGTATGAAAATATGACAGAAAACCAGAACATTATACAAAATCAAGGATGGATGAAAAGCCACTGTAGTACTTGTGCCTATCTTGGATGGGGGGATACTTGCACACTTACACTGCATAACTGCTCCTTGTCTTGCTTGGACACATCCAGAGTCACTACATGTCACAATTTGAAATGTCTCTGGCTGACGGTGATGGCCCTGACATATTTGTCATATCTCTCAACCTCAGAGCATGAAATCTGGACAAAACCATAAATAGAAGTGGGATACAGCATTTTAAAAGAGGCATTATATCATTGTATAGTTGTGCTCATAAAATAATTGGTCTCTGTAGTGATCCATCACTGAAGATGTCTGCACGATGCAGTGCATAAGTGTATTCCCATGAAAATGGTGATGTAGACCTATGACATTCTTTTACAGTGTACTTTACACCACTGGTAATATGGCCAAAGCACTTTGCATCAGTGGTCAATTTTGTGGCTTTAAGGTATCAGTGGGAGAAGTACATTTCTTTTGGTGGGTGTGCCATTCTGGAGGATACTGAGTACAGGTACAGATATTTTTATTTTCTTAATTTTCTTTGCAAGCTTGCAGCCAGTATCCAATTGGAGGCAAGCACAAATATATTAATTATGGTTTAGAATGGTGTTTTTCTGTAGGTAATTAAGTTATACATTCTTCTTGTAATTCTGATTTCCACTTTTTATATATTAGTAACATGCCATAGACAAAGTCTAATTTCCAAGAAAGTCCATTATGCTATAAGAGGTAAAATCTGTTTTCTCTCATCAATGAGTTCAGTATCTGCTCTGAAATGTAGATCAGTGTAACTACAGGTAATGAAACTGAAATCCTCCTAGTTCTACTGCTGCAATTCATTTGAAAAGCCAGCTGCCCTGCAAATTAAATTAATTAACAATTAGCTGCACCCACAGGTAGCTTCTTGTAATTCTGAAATGTGCCTTGTCTATGCACTCAAATACTGCTGAACACATTCCACATCTCTTCTGCCCCACATTGGCACCAAGTGCACTTTCACAGTGTATTTCTAATACAATTTTAAGTTCACGTACATGCATGTGTCAAGTACTTTGCAAACCCCACCCATGGAGTTGCTGTACTGCACTAAGATGGATTATAAATGAGCTCTGATTATGCAGTGGTATTATTTTAAAATGATAAGACATTTCTTTCCAAAATAATGTCATTGTATAATCACAACACACTATGGTAGAGACATGAGCAATTCATACTTTTATTCACAGTGGCGGGATCTAGCTTAATCACTCATGCTACACCCATATGATCAAACACCACTCTGTACTGTAGGCAAAATATAAAAAATATATGAATTATGCAATAAAATTATGTTAACATTCAAAAATAGGCTGACTGGACAAACCAATCAATGTGTTAATTGTAAATTCAGCATTCCCCATTGGAAGAAATTCTGTTTTTGGCATTGCTATCAAAGAATTAAAAAAAAGTCTACCAAATTAATACAATATTAAAAATGAAAAAAAAAGAAACTCACAATTTTGATGCCGGACGTGTTTCTACAGGAAGCTCTCAGACATACCTCTTACTGCCAAAACCACACCTCTTTCATTATTTATTGACTTCATTCCTCAATAATATGCAACTTTGACAAGAACAGACCAAAATTATGAAGAAAATATCTTCAACAAAAATCTAGGCACACATATTGTACATGACTCTCTACAAAACATCCCATAGCCAAGTCATTAAAAAAGTGGAAGCAACAACAATGTCCTGTGTAGTCATAGAGCATGCCCAGTACATATCTTGGATGCCCAAGACTATCAGAAACCAGTGGAAGACCACTAAAATCCTTTTGTACAGTGACATTATTAATAAAAGTTACAACTTCTTTTCCTTAAATAATATCATTGCATAATACCAATAATCTACATCTGGGTGTGGATAATGCAGGATTTATTCATAATTCCATTTATTTAATCAATCAGGCTTCACATTTGTGATCAAACAGCTTCAGCTGTTGGTAAAACTTGACTTGCCCACACCTGTTTGTGATTATTTCTAAATTATCCATCTTGTGCAGTGGAGTGTTGCTTAATTAGTTCCTTTTAGCTCTTTACATTTAAGACAATTCAGCTACATTTTGAATCAACCTTTCAGTTTAATTCATGGCTTTAATGCATTTTTCTAAACTAATATGCCTGTACTTTCTGCATCCTTTCTATACTATGTATTTAAGATAATGTATCTTCATTTTAAATCAACCTTTTACTTTGATCTATGTTTTAATAATGCATTTTTTTAAATTTTTGTTAATATGCTCTGTACTTCTGCGTCCTATCTGCATGATTGTATAAAGAGATCAAAGAGGTCATACCAGTGTATCTCAGAAAGAGAAAAATCTTCCCACTTTTTTGAAACTCTTAATTCTTAAATATTCAATTTACAAAACATTGACTATAAAAAATGCATTGATATAAACCTTAAACTTGAGGCAATTTTAGCAACACATTTAACTTTACCCCCTCCACTAATGTTAGATAATAAATTGGTTCATTAAGTAGTTTGTATGTTAATTAGTTTTCTTGAAGATGTAACTTTTTTGTTTTAGGGAATGAAGTGAGTATGCAAGTTTTCAATCCAGACTTGTAAACTCGTCATCTTATTTTGGAGCAGTAGCCTGTTCAGAGGGAGTTACTTAACTGTGGACAGCTCTAGTTTAAAACAGTAGTGTGAAAAGGCAAGATCTGTTGCAACAAATTAAGATTTTGTTCTGAGCATCTCTCAGACAGAGTGTAGTTTTCAGATGGCCAGATGTTTCTGGTAACATTATAGCAAACAGG
>NC_056731.1:1759665678-1759710678 GCF_019279795.1 Protopterus annectens | reverse complement strand
GTTTTTCTCTATTTGAATGAATTTGATGTGTAAGATACACTTGGTGGAGGGCAGCGATGTGCAAACACGCTGCGCTTTGCTTAAACCTTCGATATTGCAGCAATTCAAATGTATAATAGGGACACGGGGAATCTAACTGTGAAAGTTCTAGGGACAAGGCTCAACATTCCACTACGTGCTTGTGTGTTTACTACTTCAATTTTATTTCACTGTTCGTGGACACTCTTGTATGCTTAGCATACATTTCGGTATCCACGGACACTGAATTGCTGACTTACTATTAGAGGCGGGCTCTACTAGTAGGCATAGTAGGTTTTGCAACTGTCGGGGCATATTTACGCCTCCGTAGAGCACTTGTACATGCCCCCTGCACTCGCACACATTTCCTGTGCATGTCAAGGGTGCGGTGGCATGCCCTCATACATATTCATATGGCACTGCTGTACCATCTGTAGTAAGGACGCTCGGTGCAAGACTAAAACCGTCCTTGCGCCGAGGTTCTTGAATCTCGGGGATGATCTATACAGGAAATAGTTTTCTTCAAAACAGTTACAGATATGGGACAGAAAAAGAATCAGTTACAGAGCCATTTATCAGCTAATAATACAAGGATCTGTGGAAAGATAGATATAGCAAGGGAAAAGGGAAATGTTTGGTGAATCTTATAGAAAGGGGGTTCTGATAGCAAAATCTCACTACTATGAAAAGTAAACATCAATTCAGATGAGACATTAATGAGGGTATGCTTAAAAACAAAGCCAAAGCAAAAAAGTATAATGTTTCTAGTAAGGCCAGTGTGATGTTGATGATGATGTGGGGGGGCTTGCCCATCTCCACTTTGGGGGGTACAGAGGGCTTGTACTCCTGCAAAAAAGAAGTTTGTAGGAAAAGAGTAACGTTCAATATTCACTTTTTCAGCAGTTTTGGTAAATTGTTTCCACATTTATGTGTGTGTGTGTGTGTGTGTGTGTGTGTGTGTGTGTGTGTGTGTGTGTGTGTGTGTGTGTGTGTGTGTGTGTGTGTGTGTGTGTGTGCGTGTGTGCGTGTGTGTGTGTGTGTGTGTGTGTGTGAACACCAAACATCAGTATTCGATCCAGTGATAATCAATGACTAAACTTCCAAATAATGTTCAGAAATACATTATATCCACAGGCCAGTATCAGTCCTTACTATGCAGCTTCTTGTGTGCGATGAAAAATCGAGTTGCAAGCATACCATTTTTTAAAACCAAAGCATGTGATAAATTTCTGCCAACAACTATTTGTCAATAAAAGGCAAAAAATAAATGGTAATGGCAAACAGTGCCTCCAACCATCAGTCAATTCATAAAAGTAGAAAAAGGAGGCACCAGACCACGGCTACAAATAACATAAAACACTTTTTTAATCCAGTCTGATGAAGTGGCTTAGTCCACGAAAGTGCTCACCTGTTATTTGTCTTTGGATTAAAAAGTGTTTTATGTTATTTGCAGCCGCCGTCTGGTGCCTCCTTTTTCTACATTTAAGAACTATTTGTCAATGTTCAGTAAATTCTTACACAAATATCAAAATAATATTGAAGTGAATAATATGTATCACAAAAGTAATGAACAAATAACTTTTGATTTATCAAACAAATCATAGCTGCTCATTAACACCTGGTGGACATAAAGCCTGGCTTGAATAATTTATCATTCTTCCTTATTGTTAAGTAACCTGGACAAACATAAGTCAGAGGTTTGAGAATAATTACTACGTCAATACCAATAAAGGTAAATACATACAAACTGTCAGGCAGCTCCAGCTTAGCTAACTAAAAGACGTCTGGGTGAAAATCATTCAGAGGTTTACTGACACCAAAGAGTACACTCTTCGGAGGCATTTGAGGATTGACAGAAGGCTTCTGCTTTCCTTTACTGGGCAGATAAGTTCCCGTTATAGAAAAAAAAAAACTTCAATTTTCTTAAATATGTTGTAGTTTTATTTTATTATTGCTTTCTTATTCAGGAAAGTTATTTTAAAGCTAGGAGTATTGTGTTTTAATGGACTGTCTCGAGACTGTAATGTTCTTTTAAACAGAGCACTCATGTTTACTGTCAGATTAAAAGTAGTGTAAACTAACTGCAAACATGTTTAAATGGAGAAATTATTTTTCAATTGTGAGACTACCATTGCGAGACTAACACACACACACACACACACACACACACACACACACACACACGTACACACACACACACACACACACACACACACACACACACACACACACACACACACACACACACGCGCGCACACACACACACACACACACATTCACTTTACATGCTTGATGTTTTAAAACGTCAAAATTCATATACCCGAGATGTTTTAAAACATTGAACCTGTAAAGCAAAAACAAAACAAAAACATTTTTTAGGATGCTTTTGTAGGGGGGCAAGCCCCATTGCACCCCCCACTATTTAAATATACCAACTCTGAGATTGCACTACAGCAAGGAAGAGGGAAAATTTCCAGTTCCTTGCTGTATGGAGATCTCGGCTTAACATGTTCGATGTTTTAAAACGTCAATTATATGGTCTCGGCCATATGAATTTCAACATTTTAAAACGTTGAACATGTAAAGTGAATCCATATATGTATAAATATATATGTATATATATATCTATATATATATATATATATATATATATATATATATATATATATATATATATGTGGCTGTACTTTTAAATACCATAATTCCAGAACAATGAAGACCAAAATACAGAGACAAGAATCATGAAACATAAAATGTCAAGCCACGTAAGTTTTCCCAGGCAAGTAAACACTTGCCCAACATGGGACTTATGCCCTTTCTTCACTGTAGTGTGATTCTAGAGTTGGTATATATAGTTAGGGGGGTGGGGGTGCAGTCCTCCACTTAGGTGGGTTTTAGATAGTGCGGTGTGTTTTAATGTTGTGATGTGCAAGTGTTTACTTCTCCTGGGAAAATTACACGATTAGGCATTTTAAGTTTCATGATTCTAGTCTTGGCATTTTGGTCTTCAGTATTGTTGAATTACAGTATTTAAAAGTAGTATAGGAGAATGAACTACTAGGATCTCGAAGTCGGGTAACCAAGATTTATTTAACAGGAATTATTTAAGCACTTTCGTTCACTTCATTTATTTGGTCAAACTTCTTCAGAAATGAAACATAAAGGTTGTGGTTAGGTTTCTTAACACTGGACTAGCTACAGACTCTTGTGATGACACTTCTTGTTCCATTTAAGTATACATTTTACATTCAGGCTATCATTAAGGCCTGGAAGTACGTCCACTCTAAAGTGAATTTGCTATTTTAATTATTTTACTTCCAGTAGGGGGTTGCAATCCCCATACAAAGTGGTTACTTGTTCTAGCACAAGAAATTTAAAGCAGGAGAATTGGGGGCATGTAAAGCTGTGTTTAAGTGCATTATTAGTGTCTGTACTCCTGATGGCTTGGCAGTGCTCCTTAATTCGATCACTAAATTTTCTTGTAGTTTTTACCCATGTAGAACACTCCACAGTGGGAGCAGACCGCAAGGTATACTACATTGGTTGAACTGCAGTTGAAGTGGCCTCAGACATGCACAGTGAAGTTCCATGCCTTGAGAAAAGACTTTTTTTCCCAGGTTAATGTACTGGCAGCAAATGCATCACTCACAGGTGTGCATATCAGGTGGGTTCATGCTGGGAGATTCTTTGTTTGCCTCTCCAGATTTAAAAAGGGTTTGAGTGAATTGGTCCTTTTGTAAGATAAGGTTAGGGTGGGACCTAGGGCTCTGCTAAGCTCCTGGTTGCTTTGTAAAATGCCCCAGTTTCTCATTAGTTTCTCTGATGCCAACAGAGTCGAGTGAGATGGGAAGTGGGAACCGGGTATAGCCTCTGATGGTTCATAGGTTCATAGGTTGTACTAGGCTATCAGCCCTAGGGCCTATATAAGCCTAGCCATAACAATTCCCTGGCTATTTCTTCCCACACTATTTACTTCTCTGGACCCCTGTCTAGCAGGGTGACCGACATGATCCCCAGGGTGAATTTCCTTTCTCCCATCCAATCATCAAGGTTCCTTTTGAAGAGGGCCAAAGAGGTGCTCTGCTTGACATGTATGGGCAGTCTATTCCAGAGTCTGGGGAGTCTCTGGGTCAGGAACCTATCCCTCCAGCATGTTTTGTTTATTGTGATGACAAGGTTTAGATCCCTTGAGTGTGTGGCTCTGACGGATTGGGATTTCTTTAAGTGTAGCATGTCCAACAGCTCTGGGTTTGACATGGCCTTGTATGTTAAGCAGAGATCGCCTCAGAATAGATGATATGCAACAGAGTATAGCTGGAGTTTTTTAAGGCAGTCAGCATAGAGCATCAGCTTTAGGCCTGTGATTCTTTTAGTGAGGTATTTCTGTGGCCTTTCCAGTTGTTGCAGATGTCTTGAGAGGTACATACCAAACGGGGCATTGTATTCTATAAGGAGTCTAATGAGGGATGAGTACAGTGGGACAATGACTTCCTTTTTTCGGGATAAAAAGCCCTTAGTGATGAGATGTGCCACATAGAAGGATTTCCTTACTGTTGTGGTGATGTGGTTATTGAAGGTGAGACCACTGTCCACCTGTGTCCCTAAGTCTCTTATCACACTTTCAGTGTTTAGTGTACTGCCACCTATGTGGTAATTCACGGGTACATGTTTTGTCTCAAAGGGGATAACTATACATTCCTTGGCATTGAGCTTGAGCCCATGGCTCTGGCACCAAGCATCTGTTTCTGTAAGGCCCTTTTGTAGAGTATCCACATCATTTGGGGATTTATTAATGGCTCCCAGTTTGCAGTCATCTGCAAACTTTGTTAGCCAGAGTCCCTTAGTGTTGGTCTGCACTTCAGAGAAGCAGATGCCAAACAAGAGAGGTCCCAGGACTGAACGCTGAGTACTCCACTTGTCACTTGTCTGGAGCTGGATTTGGAGTCAGCTACTTTTACAGTGTGGGTTGTGTCAGTAAGCCAGTTGGCAACCCATCGGGTGACGTAGGGATTAATGCCCAGCTTAGTAAGTTTATCTATGATTCCAGAGTGGGGGATGGTATCAAAGGCCTTGGCGAGGTCCAGATAGGCTGTGTGGACTGCCTTACCCTCATCCATGGCTCTGGAGACTGATTCAAAGAAGTCAATCAGGTTCAGGAGACAAGATCGGCCCTTCACCATCCCAAACTGGGTGGGGTCCAGTGTTTTAAGGTTGCCAATGTCTTTGTTTATAAGTTCCATGATAATACGTTCTATGGCCTTGTAGATCAGGCTCATCAGACTGATAGGGCGGTAGTTCCCGGGATCCAAGGTGGATCCCTCCTTGTGGAGTGGGATAACTGTAGCTGTGTGCCACTCAGTGGGCATGATGCCTGTGGTGAGGGTATGATTAAACATGACACTAAGGTTAGGTGCCAGTTCATTTTGTAGTTCATGTAGTACACAGTCCGGGATGTCATCTGTTCCCATGTATGCTGTATTCTTAGCTTTGGAGAGTATGTTTTTTACCTGTGTGGCTGTTATTACTAGAATTTGGCAATCATCCGGTATTGAGATTGGCCGTTTAGGGGGTGAGGGGGGGGTGAAGTTGGCACTGAATCGATCTGCCAGGATATTGGCAATATCCTTGGGATCAGTATATTTAATGCCATCCTGTTGTAGCTAAGAGCAGATCTGAGCATTGCCATTTAGATTCTTGACATAGTTATAGAATGCCTTGTGGTTGTCCTTGGAATCTTTGACAATTTTATTTTCGTAACTAGCTCTGGAGGATTTTATGAGGGATCTCAGCTTCTTACTGAGGCTGGTAAGGGAGTTTTTTGCATCCTGGGATTTTCCTCTTTTCTGAAACAGTTTCTTCCTTTTGTTGTAAAGTTTGTTTATGGCAGGGGACCACCAGATTGGCTTCCTTTTTTTGGAGGAGAGCATCTTGGTTCTATTTGGGATGGCACGATTCATGCATGAGTGGATGTGCTCATACAGTGCCTTAGTGTAGGACTCAGCAGTCAAACTTTCAGTTCCTGTCTGCATGGGTGTCATGAAGTTTATAACTTCTGACTTGAGTAGCATGAACTTGGCTTTGGAGAAGATTTTTTTATGGAGGTTTCCTTACTGGTGGGTGGTTGTGGGATTTGGATGTTTAGGGTGATTAGCTTATGGTCTGACCTGACCGATGAGGGGGTGACCATAGGTGTGGAGCATCGATTTCCCATGTTGGTAATGACCAGGTCTAGGATATTGGAGCCCCTAGTGAGACCATGGATTAGTTGATCCAGGGCACTGGAATTTATGAATTCCAAGAACAGTTGGGCAAAGGTGTTGGTACACAAATGGTGATTTTGGCCTGTGGTATACCAGTGCTTAAGGATGGGTTGATGATGAGTGGTTCTGTCCTTTTGACACTTGGTTTTGGCTGGGATTGATTAACTCTTCAGGATAGTGTCTTTTCAGGAAGAGTTGTTTCAGGGACTGGAATTCTTTCTTGTAATTAATGTCATCACTGGTGATGTGGCTAAGTGTAATGAATTGGCCTTTGGCGATGTTCCTTTTCATGAAGGTGGTGTGTTGGCTGGTGTAATCTAAGTAGTTGTTACAGAAGGTCTTTTTTCTGTAGACAGTGGAACTGAACTCCTTAGTACACTGTCAAGATGGAGGGTAATGTTTAGGAAGTGGACTGTGTTGCCCTTTCCTGAGATGGTGAATACGAGGAAATCAATGCTGCTGCTGATTCTCTCCAATAATTCATTATGTTCATTGGAGATGCCTTTCCAATGGAAGAATATGTCCTCTATATCGCATTTGTATAGACTGACTTTTTCAAAACCTGGGAGTTGGGTTAAGGTGTCTGCCCCCCAGGAGCTGAATACTAGGTTGGTGTAGGCAGGTGCCATTTTGGCTTCCATTATTACTCCTTTAAGTTGGTGGTAGATCTTTTCGTTGAAAGAGAAAAAAATATTTTCCAGTACCAGTCTTAAGAGTACGCTGAATGAGTGGACTCTATGTGAGATTGTGGGGGTGTGTTTGGTGAGATAATCAACTACAAAGTCAATGGCTTGGTTGTGAGGTATGTTAGTGTAAAGGGCTACAATATCTAGCGTAACTAGCACACTTTTGGCTGGGGCCCCTTGGCACTGATGGATGTGGTTTAGGAAACGCAGGACTCCTTAAGGTAGAACTCCAAGTTCTGTGCAATTGGGTTTAGGGAAAGTCTAGAAATTCCGAGATGTACTCGGTTTTGGTTTTCTTAGAAAACACTATTCGTCTGAGAGAGGGATTGGGTTCATCTTTGTGCATTTTGTGTATACCAAACAATTTTCCCTATGTGTGTGTATGTGTGTGGCGGGGGGGGGTGTTCAAGTTCCTGGTCAGTGATGTGGTCTTTCAGAAAGAGGTCATGCAGAACCAGGTCAATGTTTAGGAAGATAGATGAGACTTCATTGGGCATAATGGGTCTGTAACTGTTGAAAATGGAAAAATGCTTCTAGAGATGTGAAAGAACAAGTAGACATGAAAAAACATTTAACTTTTAGTGCTTTCATCTTTTATTGTTGCAGAACTTCATCAGAAAGAGAATAAAACAATTCAAAAGGTCAATGGTTTTATACCAAAAACAGTGTTGCAATAGAGCCAATCAAGCATGAATAAGGGGGTAATAGTCAAATCAGTGAGAGACCTACTGGACCAATCAAGAACAACAGTTCAGTATTAAGAAAGAACCAATCAAATAATGAGTAGAAAAAACACTGGACTAATCAGTGAAAGAGATTAGGATCCAATTAGAACACACCTGTACAGTTACAGTACAAACTTACAGTTACTGTGCTAGAGCCAATTAAACAGTCCAAATAGGAAACCTACTGTACCAATTGTGATACAGACACATATTGCATTCCACCCAGTGAGAAGAAATGGGGTAACATGATGTAGAAACAGTACGCAAAACAGTAATGAATTGATGGTACTGATGGAGCGCTATCTGTAGAATTATAATGCACATTTAATGTTATAGATTCATAGGTTCATAGGTGTTTATTAGACTAACAACCATTAGGATCTTTTTAAGACTAGCTATGTATCCCAAATCTCTGATAAGTTCTGACACCCTTGATAAGTGTAAGCAAGCATTTATAAGCAGGGGCCTGGGAGATGAACCATTTACAGGTTGGCTATATCCATTAGAGACATAGGTGCCAAACCATGGATGAATTCCCTGTTCCCCATCCAATTGTCCAAGTTGCTTCACATGGAAGGGGAGCCTGTTCAATAGATGGGGGAAGTCTCTGGGATACATACCTGTCTCTCCAGCAGGTCCTATTTATATCACAGGCAAGATTTAAGCTATCATTGAGTCCTGGAGCAGTTTTGGAGTTGGGTAGCAGTTGCCACCTTAGTTCATGGACATCAAGAAAGTTGTTAACATCACCTATGAAGTCTTCGATGCATTCAAAAATTAAAACTTTAAAGCAGGGCTGGACCAGGCAGGTCAGGCAATGTTTTGCCATCATGTTTAATCTTGTGTATACCATCCACCAGCCCAGTTGCTGTTGTGGTATTAAAGCTTGCTGGCCTGCCTCAAGTATAAATTTGATATTTGATACTCCCCCTAGTCCCAATGTAATAGCTCATTCTACTGTATACAGTGAAATAAGTTGTGAAGGCCCACACCTTTCATAGGTTCATAAGGTCACCTCTGAGCAAGCGGTAGCGCATGTTACTCCAGCTGCTGCAAGTGTCGGGTCAGATACATTCCGAATGGGGCATTGTACTCAATCATTGGTCTGATGAGTGATGAGTATATCTTCTATGCTCAGTGGATTGCCACCTATTTTTTTGGCATTTAACTTTAGGCCATGGCTCTGGCACCAGTTATCCGTTTTGTGAGACCCTTCTGAAGGATATCTGTGTCAGATGAGTCATCTGCAAACTTTGTCACTTGTCAAGCTAATGGGCCGGGTATTTCCAGGTGGTCTCCTTTGGGGGGGGGGGGAGTTTCATCATTTTGAACTAGTTCTGAGCATAACTGGGAGGTTCCTCCCAGGTTTCTAGGCCTTATGATTGTCTTTTGAGTCTTTAGCTATTTTTCTCTCAAAATTTGCTTTGGATGATTTTATGAGAGCTCTTAGTTTTTACTTATAGTGATCAAGGGTGTCTTACCTTTTAAGGATTTTGCTCTATCTTGTAGTAGCTTCCTCCTTTGTTGTAGAGTTTGTTTATGGCTGGGGTCCACCAGACTGGGCCTTGCCTTTGGTACAAAGAGTCTTTGTTTTGCTTGGGATTGCCTTATCCATGCAGTCCTGCAGGTGCTGGTAGAAGGCATTTGTAAGTGATTCAGCTGCTTGAGTACTGTTTTCTGCGGCTCGGGGCCTTAAAGGAGACCACACTAGTCTTTAGAAGTGTGAAGTCGGCTTCGAAGAAGTCTCTTACTGTGGTCTTTTTATTTCGGGTGGGATGAGGACCTCCAGCGAGAGATTAGTTTGTGATCTGATCTCACCAGTGAGGGGTATGTGTTGAACATTGTGCTCCCATGTTCGTGATGATGAGATCAAGTATGTTTTCTCCTCTTGTGGGGATGGTGACTAGTTGTTCCATGGCATTTGAGTTTATGAATTCCAGGAACTTTTGGGCTAGGGTGTTTGGGCTTGAGTAGTGTTCCCAGTCTATATTAGGGTAATTGAAGTCACCTAGTATGATGGTGTTTGGTGATACATTTATCCCTCTAGTGTTTTCAGGAAGGCCATGTGAGGTTCCTGAGTTTGTGAGGGTGGCCTGTAACATGCTACAATTTGCAGAGCAGTCTTGCCTATGGTTAATTGCACCTGGATGGTCTCCGATGCATCGTATTGTCCGGATTTTGGGGCCGAACGCATGATAAGAGGTAAAACCTGATAGTGCTTTCTCCATACTGAGAAGGGCCTCGAAAAGGCATTTTGAGATTTAGACTTCTGGCATTGAGCAGCATTACCCTTAGTTTTTTCCTTTTTGTGTTCTAGGGTGGTAGGTTTAGAATTTGAGCCTTGCCTAAAAAGGCACTATAGGGTGGCAAGAGCCTGCCTAATCCGGAATCCCAGTGACAGGGTGTGCAAGCCCCTTCCTTTGCAAGCAGCGTTGTCCAGCATGTCATCCCAGGCAGACAGACATTGGATCCCTTTGAATGACACCAGAGTTTAAGCCAATTGTTAAAGCTGATCATCTTATCTCTGTATTGTGGCATCATTCTTGGTGGTGCTTGCGTTATGTGGCGGATTCTAGCACCGACAGGCAGCCTGTGACCGGACGTCAGTGTGTCTGACTATGGAGTCACCAATGACTAGTGTGTCTGGCATTGTGTTTGGCCTTAGGGGCTGTGACTGTGACGCTCTGACTGAGACTGGTCTATCTATTGTTTGTTGTGTTCTGAGGTGGTGGTTGTTTGGGTGTCTGCTTTGGTGGCCTCTGCTGTTTTGGTAGATTTTTGATCAGGCCCACTGATGTTTGTGTGTGTTATGTGTATGATTTGAGGTTGGATTGGTACTATGAGACTATGGGTCTATCAGTGTGTGGTAAATGTTGAGAGAGCTCAGCCCCAGTTATAGTTGCATCTCTCGCATGTATTTGTGTTTTGTGGGGAGGAGGAGGGTTGTCTGTGTATTGAGGCAATTGTAACATTGCCTCAATATTCCCAGGTTCACCAGCTGACTTTAAAAAGAGATCCGGGGATGTGTGTGTGAAAATGGGGTTTTTTTTTTTTTTGGTGGTGCTATCTATAAGAGTGCCGTATCAAGGGTACTGTACAAGTGCTAGGTAGGTTAGGTAGATAGAGAATAGTCTACTTGGAGTCAAGCTTCTCAACCTTGAATTATCTTCTCTCTTCACTTTCTACTAAAAAAAAAGTGCCTCTTCCTACTTCATTTTGCTGCTTGTGCTTAGGCGTTCAACTGCATTTAATTTGCAGCATTTATTACTGCTTGTCAGAAGTGTTATTAAACTGCTGACAGTGGGCAGGATTCACGAAGGCTTGCACGGAGTCTAAGAGTAGTGTAAGACTCCATGCAGCCCTCGCAATCCAGGAACAGCCCGAAATTCCGTGTAAGAGACCAGCTAAAACGTCTCTTACATGGAGTGGGCGTGGATATGCTAATCACCTCACTTGCAGCCGAAAGGCATGCAAATGAGGTAGATTAGCGATCCAGGAAGCCCAAAGCAGCCCGTGTAAGAGCCGTTTTAGCTGCAGAAATGTACTCAGTTGAGAACTGAGTACATTTCTGCAAATAAAACAATGGAGCCATATCAACTCCAAATAAAGGGTAAAGGATATGTGTCAGGCAGCATGCCAATGGCCAGATATGTGGCCATTGGCAAGGTACCCCGATGCAAATATGAGAAATAATTTTTTTTTTCGGCGTTTAAAAGCAGCGCAGCCCAGCGTAAACGGGCCGCGCTATATAAAACATAAAAATGAAGGTTATAAACCCACAAATGTGGGTTTTATGCAATACATGGATTTACAATGCAGGGACCAGCAGACCAAAAACAACATGGCCACCATTTAGTGGTTGCTAAGGGGGGAAGCTGAGTCTAAGACATGTAACTAAGCATTAGTAGGCAATCTGATGTAAATGAGTGTTAGGATACCGAATTCCACTGTCACATAGCAAATGAGCACATTCTGAGTAGTGTAAGAGATACATAAGGGGGAGGAATAGAGTAGGAGATAGGTGACATCATAGGGGGGAATGGCAGAAAGAAATGCAGTTCATTGGAGGTAAGTGTTACATGACAGATGTCAGACACATATCATGGAAAGAGGAGTGCCACAAGATAAGCATGGGAAAGTCAAGAAATGGAAGGTGTACACTGTTGCTTACACCAAAGTTTCTTGCTGGGCGTGCATGCGCATGTGTGCGCACCAGGAGGTGCGAGTAAGGCAGTGTGCACACGTGTAAGGCAGACTGAGCATGTGGGAGCCTGTTGGCAGACTTGTAAGACTGTTTGCGCTGGTGTGCACGTGTTTTAACCCGAATAACAAAATTCTAAACCGTGTAAGCATGTGTGCGCGCGTGTAAGCCACTGTGAGTGTGTTTCTGCTGGTATGCGCGTTGCTCCCCCCTGAGGAAACAGAAAGGAAACAAGAAGCAACAGAATTAGTAGGAAGCTAGCAGGGAATACTGCTGGAGCTAGCAGGTGAAAACAATTAGAAGCAGGCAATTACACAGGCAGAATAGTAGCCCAGCCAAGCACTTAAAACTCTGCAAACAGCAGTGCAGGATGTTTCTCTCAAGAGACACTGCAAGGCAGGAGTAAGCTATTAGAAGTGAAAACTGAAAAAGCTGAACTCAGAGCAGAAATGCTAGGGGCTGCCATAGCTGTCATAAGGAGACATAGGCTACTTGCTGAGGGTGGTGACAATGCAAATGGTGCCAGACAACCCACAGTGAGGAGACGGAGAAGAGTGTACAGGCCCAGGGTCACCTACCACGGGTTACATGAGCTGGAGATAGTGGAGCACTATAGAGTGGACAGAGACCTCCTGCAGCAAATTGTTGAGCTGTGCAGGCCATGCCTCACACACAGAACCAACAGAGGGGAACCCATCCCAGTGGAAACCAAGGTATGTGTTGGCCTAAGAATACTAGCAACAGGTACCTTCCAGAGACCAACTAGTGATATGATGGGGATATCACAGGCATCAGCCTCCAGGGTACTGCACCAGTTCCTGGATGCCATGTCAGCACATGTCGGTGATCATGTATATTTCCCCAATGCCCGTGAGGTATTGGCCAGCAATATGCGTCTCTTCCAGCAAATAGCGGAATACGCTGAGGTAGTGGGTGCAATAGACTGCACGCACATATGCATCAAAGCACCAGCCGGTGAGCAGGGTAGAGCCTACATTAACCGCAAGGGCTTCCCCTCCATCAACTGCCAGGTCAGGTGTGATGCCCAGGGCATAATAATGAATGTGTGTGCTGGCTGCCCTGGGAGCTACCATGATTCCCATATCTGGCATTTGACGCAGCTGTACCAGACATTTGCCAGTGGGGACATCCCACATGGACACCTAGTGGGGGATGCAGGTTATGCACCGGAGCCGTGGCTGATGACACCCATCAGAAACGCACACACACCTGAACAGGAACGCCATAATGAGGCACACGCACAAACACGTAATGTAATAGAGCATGTGTTTGGGCTGCTCAAGTCACGGTTCCGGTGTCTGGACACATCTGGTGGAGCCTTGCAGTACTCACCAACTACATGTACCCAAATTGTCATGGTATGTGCTATGCTACATAATATGATCTTGCGAAAACAGCTGCAGCAGGACCAGCATAGGTCCGGGCCAAACAGCCCCCCCACCATTGCCAAGGCCATCACAGGCAGAGCGTGACTCAGAGGAGGAACAACCTGAGCCGGCCCCAGTAGGCAGAAGGAGGCATGCCCAGTATGCCCTAGCCTTGGCAAAGAGGCAACACATAGCACATACACTGGCTCAGTAGGAACTCTGGGAATGATACCCCTCTCTGACTCACTCATATAATAACAGGGATGCCTAAAATGACATAACCTGCTCTCAAGCATGTACAGGGAGTGTAGTATGTGCATCCGACAGAGGCAGCCCTGCTGCACCACCTTAGGCATGAATACCATGTGTTAAGCAATGTAACACCATGTAGTATATGCACACTTGATGACCCTGACTAACATCCTACCCTCACCAAGCATGATGCCACAATATGACGAAGAGATGATCAATTGCAATAATTGGCTGAAGTATTGCAGTTAGTCAAAGGGGATCCAATGTATGCCAGCCTGGGATGACATGCTGAGCATGACATGATGCTCCACCTGCTAGGGGTGGTGTGCACCTGTCAGTCCAGGCCTTATGGATACTGGCAAAGGCTGTTGTTACCCACAGCGTGCCCTGAATAGGTAAGGCTCAAAACACAAACCCACCTCCATAGGTATCACAAGGGATAAGAACCTAGATGTAATGCTACCCAATGCCAGAAGTCTAAACAGCAAGATGCATGCAGTCTAAACTCCCCCATTATGGAGAATGTTGATATCTGTCCTGTAGCAGAACTCTGGGTCAAGGCTCACAACAGCACCCTAACACTACCAGGTTACACATCATACTGTGCTGTACAGCCTCAAAACATGGAACAAGCTACAAAAGGAGGGTGACTAGCAATAATTGTCAAAGAAAACCACACCCCCATGTTGGTACCACAACAATAAGCAGCATGGACTAGCCATGGTCAAGTAACAGTGGCTAAAACTGCCTCCCAGTTTATAGCCTGCTACAGACTATCGTCCTAACACCAGGAACTGCACTTGGCCTATGTTGGAATACATGAATATATCAAGCCCTCCAAACCACATTATATTGGGTGACTGAAAATACCCAAACATAGACTGGGAGCGTTATACTAGCTCCAACACTGTAGGACAAATGTTCCTAGAATCCATAAACCAAAATGCCCAGGAACAACATACCACTCCCACAAGAGGGGTAAGCATACTGGATGTGATAATCAGCAACATGGGTACTGGATGGCAAGATGAGAAGTGTATCCCTCACTGGTAAGACCAGATCATAGAGTAATCACACCAGATATACACATCCTGACCACAGTCCCTGGCCAGAAAACCAAAGTGAAAAACATGTGTAAAGCAAAAGTTGCACTCCTCCAAACTGATGTGGAATCCATTAAAGGCCCTGTGCAGGTGCAAAATATGGGCCACACCTCAGAACCTGTTATACAGGCATTCCATGAACACTGCCAGGAATGCTTGGATTATGCAATCCCCAAATAAAACCAAGACACAATGCCATACACGCAGGCATCTGGCATGGTGGACTCCAGCCATTACCAAATCATGCAAGAGAATGAGGAAGCTACTACATGATAGAGCAAACATAAAAAGGGAAGTAATCACTGATCAGTAGTATGGCAATAAAATATGTCCACACATACAATCCACTAAGGCCAGCTACAACAAGTTGAATCTGTGAATCTTGAGGCAATGTTACACCTGCCCCAAGTACACAGACAACCCTCAACTCCCCCCAAGAAATACAAATATATGTGAGAGATGCAACCATTTATCCAAACCGGAGGATGACCTCCCTCAACTCAGTACTGTCAAAACTAGTCAGGAGGAGAAGGTAACCACACACACCACAAACCCAGTCCCACATAGACCTATCACAACTGCAAACCAAAGACATAAACACAGAAAAACATTCCCGGAGGCCATAATTACAAACACACCTCATCAACAGAGGCCTCCAAAGCAGACACCCAAGCAACCACTACCTCCAAACATAGCACATGCAACACATAGTACACAAAGCTGGTGTGCCAAACAGTCACAGGCCAGAAGGAGAAACAGCATGCCTGATACAGTTGTAATAGGTGACTCCATAGTCAGACACACTGCTGTCCCGCTCACCAGACTGAACAAGGGAAAGGGTACAGTAAGCTGCCTGTAGGCTGCTACAATACGCCACATAACAGAAGTATGCAGGTCACCCCAAAGCAAGCAGAAATATGATGCAGTCATTGTCCATGCTGGCATGAATGACCTGAGATGTACCTCCCCGGACTACATGAAAAGAGACAAAGATGAGCTCTCCGATTATGTAGTCCAGGCCAGTATGACACTGACCATTTGCAGCATCCTACCCTCACCAAGAATGATGCCACAGTACAAACACAGAATGATCAGCTTTAACAAGTGGCACAATTACTGGTGTCATTCCAAGGGTTCCAATGTCTGTCTGCTTGGGATGTCATGCTTGACAAGCCACGCTGCTGTTCCAGGGATGGCTTGCACCTGTTACCCCTGGGCGTCTGGATATTGGATAAGGCTTTTGCCACCTCCATAGAGCCTTTTGTAGGCAAGGCTGAAAAGACTAACCTACCACCCTAGAAAACATAAGTGGAAAGAAACATAAGGGTAATGCTGACCAATGCCAGACATGTAAACCTCAATATGCATGCTCCCAAGGCCCTCCCCAGTATGGAGAACATTGATGTCCATACAGTGACAGAAACCTGCAGCAAGGCTCCTGACAGCACACCAGCACTACCAGGTTATACCTCATATCATGCGTTATGGCCCCAAAACCTGGACCAAAACATAACAGGAGGGGGAGTATCCATATTCAGCACAGACACCCACACGTCCAGGTAACTGACAATGCACGAAGCATCGGAGACCACCCATGTGCAACTAACCGTAGGCAAAACTGCTGTACTGTCTGTAGCATGCTACAGGCCACACTCTCACACACAGGAATCCCACCCAGCCGTCCTGAAGACACTGGACAGTATGAATGTCTCACCAAATACCAAACAAGGTACTCACAAATTACCACATAGGTGGTAATCCATTATGTATGGAAGGAGTAATCAGGGACCTATGGACACAAGTGGAGAGTAACCTGTTATGTGACACACACATTGCCAATGTGGCTAGGAAGACTGTCTATATTGGACACCATATCATGAAAGGATTCACATCTACATCAACAGAGGTCATTGTGCCCCTATACTGTTCTCTTATCAGACCCATAATCTAGTACAATGCCTCATTTGGGATGTACTTTACCCAACACCTGCAGCAGTTAGAAAGACCTCAAAGGTACTTCACCAAGAGGATACAGGGTCTCAAATATATGTCATATGCTGCCTGGCTGTAGACACCCCAGCTGAATGCAGTCACATACTGCCTACACAGAGGCATTGTATGCCTGTTGTACAAGGCCATGTCCAACACAGGAGTAATGGACATGCTCCACCCCAGAAAACCCAAATCCATCGGAGCTGTGAGAGTGAAAGATGTCAACCTCAACACATAATAAAATAGGATGTACTGGAGGGACAGATACATAACCCAGAGGCTCCCTACACCCTGGAACAGAATCCCACTCCATGTTAGGTAGAGCCCCTCACTGACACTCTTCAACAGGAATCTTGCCAAGTAGATGGATGATCGTAGATGTACACTGGGGGTATTCACTGTGTCACGTCCAGACAGAGGCACACTAAAGTAAATCATAAATGGCCATAATATTCACATAGTAAGGGGTGGCGAAAGCCACACACACTCTGGCTAGGCTTATAATTGCCCTAGGGCGGATAGCCTAGTATGAACCTATGAAGATACAAATTGTACAGGACACCAAGGATAATCACAAGGCTTTCTTAACTGATGGTAGGAACCTTGTTGGGAATTCACAGATATGCTCTGAATCACTTAAATATTACAAACAACATACCAAACACACACACACATATTGCCAACATCCAACCTGACCGGTGCAGTGCAAACCCCTCCCCCAAAAAATGCAAAATATCTATCCCAGCAGAGTGCTGGCCCCCTGACATTGCAGATGCTGAGGTAACAGCCAACATCTACAAAGCAAAACACACAGCATCAATGGTATGAAATGGTGTCCTGGGCTGAGTCCAACATGGACTCCAAGAAGAATGGAATGCCAAATAACACTACTGCTCAATGTCAGCCTTATCACAGGATATGTAACCAAACAGCAGTGTACAACAACAGTGGTCCTTCTCAACAAAGGTGTTGCCTGAATAGATACTGCAAACTACCACCCCAGAATCCTGACAAGCTTGGTCTGCAAAGCTATGGAAAGGATCAGCATGTACCGCAGACATGAAGATATTGGGGACCTACTGACACCGGACCCTACCCAGTGTGGCTTTCTTAAGTGCAGATCCTGCCCCTTAAACATGTTTGACTCATTTGAAACAGTCATTAAGGTCATTGATGAGGGGAATGTGGTCCACACAGCGTAGCTGGACCTTGCAAAGGCTTCCATACAATACCCCATGTGTTCATTATAGATAAGCTCACCAGCTTAAATATAAACCCCTATGTCAGTAGAGGGGTTGCAAACCAGACCAAGGACAGAACTGACATGGTCAGACATGCTGCAGCCATGTCAGACTACAAACCAGATATAACTGGCATCCCACAAGGTTTGGTCCTGGGACCTCCCTCGTTTGGTATATATGTCCCATAGGTACAGGCCAACATGGAAGGACTGTGTCTGAGCAAGTTTGCAGAGGACTACAAACTGGCCACCATATCTGACCCTCCAGCTGACACAAGCATCCCACAAAAGGGCCACATAGAAACAGACAACTGGTGCCATAGCCATGTTAGCAAGCTAATTGCAGAAAAGTGTATAGTCAACCCCTGTGGATATACAGTAAGTGCCCACCAATTACCACATAGGTGTTAACCCATTAAGTACTTAACATGTAATGAGAGACCTGGGGACACAAGTTGATAGATATCCTGTATTGGACAAGCATGTGGCTGTAGTGGTTACAGAAACATACCATATACCCACCTAATCATGAAGGTTGTCAGATCTAGATAAGGGGAGGTCATTGTAGCTCAGCAGTCATCCTACATCAGCGTTACAATTGACTACAATAGCCCCTGTGGGATGTACCTCAGCAGACACCTCCATCAACTGTAAAGTCCCCAAAAGTACCTCACCAGGAGTATCAAAGAGCTTGAACAGATGCCATGTGTTGCCTGATTAAACAAACTACAGCTCCACACACTGTCATACTGCCCACCCAGAGGCAAGCTGTGCCTGATGTATAAAAGCATCCCAAGCTGGAATCAATGAACATGCTGCACCTTGTACAATCTGAATGGCAGTGAGCTAAGCACATGAGAGAACTGAACCCCAGCACTGACATACATAGGACAAGCTGTACTGAATGATCCATAACACAGAATCCACCCCCACTCTTGAGTAAACTCCCAGTACAGGTTAGCCAGAGAGTCACTCATCGACTCTCCTCAAGAGGAATCTTGATGAGTGGATGGGAGATGGTAGGTTTACCCTGGGTATCACTGTTATGTCATGGGTAGACGGAGGCACAGTATACTAACCATGACATATGTCATGGCAAACTCCACTTACAATGTGTGTCAAAGGACAAACACACTCTCTGACTAGCATTAGAAATGACCTAGGGCACATCGCTAGTGTTTGCCAATGTACACCTATGTTGTGGAATACACTACCAATGTTGGACAAGCCTAGTTTAAGTAGTTCATATCTGAACATACTGCAACATGGTCAGATGTGCACAACTGGCCCCTAACCAGTCTGTTGTGCTCACTATGAAAATGTAAAGCAGTGATAGGACTAAAGCCCAGGATACTGTCTACCACAGTGAAAGTACTGAACCAGTACACTATACGGTACTACAGTGTTAGGTCAGTATGAAAGGATGTTGACAACTGTATGCAAAGTATCCCATGCAAACCCTGCAGGCACAGTATAATCCCTGTTGTGTTCAGACACAAAGCAGTTGGACAGTAATTACACAACATGACACACAACACACAACCATAAACGTGAGATATTGTTGAAGTTCACACTCATCCATAAATGTGGTGGGTTGCAGAGTTCAACATATGGAAAGCTCACACTGGGCATGCTCGCACACTTTGATAAATGAGACATATGTCAGACAACATGCCATGGAAAGCCTGAACTGGGCATGCTCACACACTTAGGCCAAATCTCAGTTTAGCAGTTGGCCACACATATCTGGTATTTGTACGTGTTATTCCAGGAACCAACCACATTACAGCAATCTGCCCAGTGCCACAGTTAAATGACTACAGAGACATAAGTGATCTAGTGGATCCCTCTCATATTCAAACATCTTCCACAGATGCACAAGTTGTTCATAGAAACAGGGAATGCTATGGCAATAAAGACCTGCAAACAGTCTATCAGCAACAAATATTGTGCATCTGACAATTAAACATATGGGTGTAGAGGCCAACACTAGGCTGTTTGCCCTAGGGAATGACAGCTTAGCCAGAGTGTGCTTGGCATCTGCCTCCCCAGTACAGTAGGCTACTGTGCCACTGTAAAGTAGGTCACATAAGGCACTGTGTGAGGCTAGTGTGCTGTGCCTCCGTCAAGCAGGGACACAGTGGAGATCCCAGGGGTTGAATTTGCTAAGCCACATCCATGTTGTTGGTGTGTGCTCGAAGAGGGTTGGTGAGGACCTCTAACAGTAAGTGGGTGTCAATAACAGACTGAGGGGAGCCTTATCTGCATTGTCTGGACAATTTCACTGTCAACACTTTGCTGTGATGATTATGAGGGATTGAAGTGTCATGCCAGTACTGTTCAGAGATGTCCTCCCTCTGTGGGCTACTGCTCTGCAATGTATTAGCTCACTCTGTCTGTTGGACAGCTCATATATGGCTGGTGTACACCTGACAGGTGTCCTGTTGTGGAGGCGTCATGGGTATATTTGGGATAGCAAGATCAATGCAAACCTTCCACATGCTCATAGAATGCAATTGTCAAGGATTATGCAGAGTGGCCTGTATACTCCCCCAGCATGGGTCCTTTGAAGTCTTCCATCCCAGTCCTCACAAGTGTAAAGTCTGCTTTTGATAAATATACTTTGTTTGCAGTGACAACCTTGCCTGGGGGTGGGGATGGGATATGGATGTCCAGGGAAAGGTGGGTATGGTCAGATATCAACAATGGTGGTCTACCTCTGGTGTGGAACAGTGAGTACCCATGTTGCAGATGGTCAGGTGCAATATGTGGCTGTGGTGAGTGGTTCTGCCATAGCACATGGACTCACAAATTGTAGTGGCTGTAGGGTAATGTTGTAGAGGCCTGAGTAGTTCCCACACACAATATACCTGTACCTGATGTTAACAACTGGAATGGTGTATGTGAACACCTGCATATATTGGCACTGTTCCCAGGGAAGCAAAGTGTGTGTCCTGGATGTGGGAGGGGTGGTCCGAACTGGTTGTGTTATGTGTTACAGGTCCTGTGGTCACGAAGCATGGTATAGAACATAACCTGCCAGTGCTGATGTGCATATCTAACCCTGAAGTAGATGGCTGCAAATGCATATATATGCTATCCCCCACCTGACAGGTAGTACTAGATGTACATACCTCTGTAGAAATAATGATGTCAGCACCCTATAAATACTGCAGGTGCAGAGCAGATGCCCAATAATTTGGATAGTGCACTCCGCTAATGCGTCCCCCTCAAGTGTCATAATATAGATAGGTAGGGGTCTGAATCCTGCAAATGCTCAGTGTGTGTGGGTGAGCAGGCTTTGTGTGTGTGCAATTCTGTGTGAGAGAAATGTCCCTTTTGGCAACTAGGAGAACACACTACAGGATGCACATTCCCCTTTCTAAACACTGATGTTGTCAGCACCCTATAAGTACAGCAGGAGAAGGAACACCTCCCAGTAATGTGAATAGCGTGCTCTGCTAATGTGTCCATCTTGAGTGTCATACCATAGTTAGGGAGGGGGTTGAATCTTGTAAATGGCAAGTTTGTGTGAGGGGGGGTTAGTGTGTGTGCAATTCTGTGTGAGGGAAATGTCCCTTTTAGCAAATGGGAAAACACACTACAGGATGCACATTCCCCTTTCTAAACACTGATGATGTCAGCACCTTATAAGTACAGCAGGAGAAGGGAAACCTCCTAGCAAAGCAAATAGTGTGCTCTGCTAATGTGTCCGTCTTGAGTGTTTTAACATAGTTAGGTAGGGGTTTGAATCCTGCAAGTGTGTGTGGGGGGGTGGAAGTAGGGTGTGAAAGAACTGACCCTTTTGGGAACGAGTACAACACACCACCTGGTGCATATTCCAATCTCTGGGGTGTGAGAGAACTGACCCTTTTGGCAACCAGTACAACACACCACCTGGTGCATATTCCAATCTCTACACAGAGATGATGTCAGCACCCTACAAGTACAGCAGAAGAGGGCAAATCTCCCAGGTGGAAGTAGGTTGTGAGAGAACTGACCCTTTTGGCAACCAGTACAACACACCATGTGGTGCATATTCCAATCTCTGGGGTGTGAGAGAACTGACCCCTTTGGCAACCAGTACAACACACCACCTGGTGCATATTCGAATCTCTACACAGAGATGATGTCAGCACCCTACACGTACAGCAAAAAAGGGCAAATCTCCCAGTAATGCAAATAGCACGCTCTGCTACTGCGTCTCTCACTACTGTCATAGCACAGTTAGCTATGGATTTGAATTCCACACATGCCACGTGTGTTTTTGTCACACAGAATGCCCATGTGTGTGGGTTGTTGTTCACAATAATGCATCACATCGACTAAACCAGTAATGGCAATGGACACAGATGGGGGGGTGGAAGTAGGGTGTGAGAGAACTGACCCTTTTGGCAACTGGGGGGGGTGGAAGTAGGGTGTGAGAGAACTGACCTTTTGGCAACCAGTACAACACATCACCTGGTGCATATTCCAATCTCTACACAGAGATGATGTCAGCACCCTACAAGTACAGCAGAAGAGGGCAAATCTCCCAGTAATGCAAATAACATGCTCTGCCACTGCATCTCTCACTATTGTCATATCACAGTTAGTTATGGCTTTGAATTCCACACATGCCACGTGTGTTTTTGTCACACAGAATGCCCATGTGTGTGGGTTGTTGTTCACAATAATGCATGACATCGATTAAACCAGTAATGGCAATGGACACAGATGGGGGGGTGGAAGTAGGGTGTGAGAGAACTGACCCTTTTGGCTACCGGGGGGGTGGAATTAGGGTGTGAGAGAACTGACCCTTTTGGCAACCAGTACAACACACCACCTGGTGCATATTCCAATCTCTACACAGAGATGATGTCAGCACCCTACAAGTACAGCAGAAGAGGGCAAATCTCCCAGTAATGCAAATAGCACGCTCTGCTACTGTGTCTCTCACTATTGTCATAGCACAGTTAGTTATGGCTTTGAATTCCACACATGCCACATGTGTTTTTGTCACACAGAATGCCCATGTGTGTGGGTTGTTGTTCACAATAATGCATGACATCGATTAAACCAGTAATGGCAATGGACACAGATGGGGGGGTGGAAGTAGGGTGTGAGAGAACTGACACTTTTGGCAACCGGGGGGGTGGAAGTAGGGTGTGAGAGAACTGACCCTTTTGGCAACCAGTACAACACACCACCTGGTGCATATTCCAATCTCTACACAGAGATGATGTCAGCACCCTACAAGTACAGCAGAAGAGCGCAAATCTCCCAGTAATGCAAATAGCATGCTCTGCTACTGCATCTCTCACTACTGTCATAGCACAGTTAGTTATGGCTTTGAATTCCACACATTCCACGTGTGTTTTTGTCACACAGAATGCCCATGTGTGTGTGTTGTTGTTCACAATAATGCATGACATCGATTAAACCAGTAATGGCAATGGACACAGATGGCGGAGTGGAAGTAGGGTGTGAGAGAACTGACCCTTTTGGCAACCGGGGGGGTGGAAGTAGGGTGTGAGAGAACTGACCCTTTTGGCAACCAGTACAACACACCACCTGGTGCATATTCCAATCTCTACACAGAGATGATGTCAGCACCCTACAAGTACAGCAGAAGAGGGCAAATCTCCCAGTAATGCAAATAGCATGCTCTGCTACTGCATCTCTCACTACTGTCATAGCACAGTTAGTTATGGCTTTGAATTCCACACATGCCACGTGTTTTTGTCACACAGAATGCCCATGTGTGTTGGTTGTTGTTCACAATAATGCATGACATTGATTAAACCAGTAATGGCAATGGACACAGATGGGGGGGGTGGAAGTAGGGTGTGAGAGAACTGACCCTTTTGGCAACTGGGGGGGTGGAAGTAGGGTGTGAGAGAACTGACCCTTTTGGCAACCAGTACAACACACCACCTGGTGCATATTCCAATCTCTACACAGAGATGATGTCAGCACCCTACAAGTACAGCAGAAGAGGGCAAATATCCCAGTAATGCAAATAGCACGCTCTGCTACTGCGTCTCTCACTACTGTCATAGCACAGTTAGTTATGGCTTTGAATTCCACACATGCCACGTGTGTTTTTGTCACACAGAATGCCCATGTGTGTGGGTTGTTGTTCACAATAATGCATGACATCGATTAAACCAGTAATGGCAATGGACACATTTGAGGGGGTGGAAGTAGGGTGTGAGAGAACTGACCCTTTTGACAACCAGTACAACACATCACCTGGTGCATATTCCAATCTCTACACAGAGGTGATGTCAGCACCCTACAAGTACAGCAGAAGAGGGCAAATCTCCCAGTAATGCAAATAGCACGCTCTGCTACTGCATCTCTCACTACTGTCATAGCACAGTTAGTTATGGCTTTGAATTCCACACATGCCACGTGTGTTTTTGTCACACAGAATGCCCATGTGTGTGGGTTGTTGTTCACAATAGTGCATGACATCGATTAAACCAGTAATGGCAATGGACACAGATGATGTATGTGTGTGCCAAATACACATATGTACCTGTGACCTTCAATAGTTCCCATGTCTGACACCTGCCACATGTGAATACATGGTATTTGCACTGGATATCATTATGACTGTGGTCTTCTGTGCAGGTGCTGCATGTGGTATGTGTATATACAGTGTCAGTTGTATATGGTATCATCCTAGCAGTGAGGGATACACATCTGGTCTGGGGCATATAGTCTACATGTTGTTGATGAACAGGTGCTGCATGTTTTCACCTGTTGTGGGAGTGGTAACAAGTTGTTCCATATCAATGCAGTGACTACATGCTAGGAATCTTTCAGCTAGGGTGTTGTAGCTACAGTAATTCATCAGCATTCAGTAATACGTTAGCATTCCTGGTGAGGGTATGATGCCAACCAAGGTCAGGGTCATACCAGCCTGTGCCACATGCTCAGAGAGCCCTTCTATGTTCCCTATCATGTAGTCCAGGGAGGTACATCACAGGTCAGCCATAGTGGCATGGACAATGACTGAGTCATATGTGTCCATGCCTTTGACTGACCTGTATGCTTGTGTTATGTGGTGGACCATAGTGCCCCACGGGCATATCACTGTGACCTTCACCTTCTCCAGCCTGGTGAGTGGGACCTCACTGTACCGGACAATAAAGGTACCTAACACAACTGTAGCAGGTGTGTTGTCTAGCCGTACAGGCTTTGACTGTTTGGCACACAGGATATGTGTGCTATGTGTTGCACGTGCTGTGTTCCGGCTTAACGTATGCCTGTGTGCCAGCTGCAGAGGTGTCTGCTGCTCAGGCAGGATGCTATTCTGAGGCTCCACGAATGGCCCAGTGTGTTCACGTGTTTGGATTGCTGTCAGTGTAGGTCTACATCAGACTGGTATTGTAGTCACTGTAGTATTTCATGCCACCTGACAGGTTATGCCAGTACTGGGTTCAGAGTGCTTAGTCCCCAGTTTGGCTATGTGGTTGCATCTCATACACGTTTTGTACGTCCATGTGTAGAGGAGAGGGATGACTGTGTACATGTGGCAGCTGTGACATTGCCACATGACCCACATATTCCACAACTGTACCATAGAGGTGACTGACAAGTGACCTTTGCACATGCTACCATAGTATTGTGATTGCCATAGTGATTAACAGCACATAGGGCCAATGAGGAACAACGTACAGAAGGTGAGTATGTGAGGGTGTAGTGCCTGTGATTAGTTAGCACTGGCATATATGACTGCTCACATGGATAAATGACAGGTAAGTCATATGCAATGTGTCACAGGCAACATACATGTGAACAGGACAAACAGTGACGTTCTGTCAAGTGAGACATGGAAATACATATAGTAAGCTATGCAGATGTCACTAGAAGTCCACAGAAGCTCTGTAACTCTACATTGCAGGTGGGATCAGTGTTCCAGGGTACCTGCAAGCAAACATGCATGCAAACAAATATACAGTAGCAGGGCTGTATGTAGTCCATTGTACAACAAACAAGCTGTACCACTTCCAGTAGGTAACAGTGCAAATATGCAGGCACTATACACATGTACATGGAAATACACAGGTCAGATGGCTAGGGTCCAGTCTCAGCGCACACAAGTGTACAGACCATGTACCATCAGGATGTACAATAACTGGATGGAAACCCAGGTGCTCATACCTGCAGTAAAACACATCAAATAACAGACACTGAGCCTTCACTCAGCGGTTCCATACTTAGTAGGATGTATGCTACCTGTCCTGCCACCACAGTATCCCTGATCTTTATGGGGACTCTCCCTCCTGTGAAAGTTAGTTTTGTGTGTGGGGCTGTCTAGCATGGTATGAGATGTGAGCTTGCAGTGCTAGGGTGCTCCTGTGTGTCCTGTACCAGTCGTGTAGTACTGCACACATATCAACATCCTCAAACATCCGCATTGCAGAGTCCAGTGTGGGCAACATGCCACTTGCAGTTTACATGTCCATCATTGCGTATCAATACTTTCATTACCTTATCCCCTGTGCTACCTATGTATGTAGCCTTCTGTTGACATCCTTACCACCAGTATGCCAACATGTGCAGATGATACACTATGGCACTTACCAAGGGTGTAGACAACAGTACAAGACAATCATACCCTTACTGCATCAGGCATGCTGGGATATACCCACAATTATATCAGCACACAGTACTGTTAACAACATGATACTATTACTACACGTCTGTGTAGTCACCCTGTGCATCAGCAACATGTTAACCTGTACCTGCACTGATGTTACAGATTGCAGGAGGTGGCACAGTTTCATCATATGCACAGGGTGTGAACTTGGTATGCCTGAGTCTGCTACTGATACCACCAATTGACATGTATGTGTATGTGTGTTGGTGAGGGACAGCAGTACAAGGTGGGGCAATGTTGATGCAGTGTGTGCATGTATGTGGTAGCCCTAGGTGTTGTCAATTCGCATGTGTGTATGGATGCACACAGTTTCACCTCATGGCTGCCATATACTGGTGTTTGTGGACAGCCACAGACTGTACCTGCCAGGTCATACAGATCAGTGTCTCTGGCCACGGACATGGTACCTGTGCCTTGCAGGGGTGCTACGGACCATATCAGGTACCAATCCAGACTGGGTACTGTCATCAGAAGCAGGTGTTCATTGACTGGACACAGATCCCTGTCGGGCCTGTCCAGAGCCACGTGCACGTGGTCTCCTGGGGTGGTCTGATGACAGCACAGACCCAGTGGGGCTGGAGCTGCTGTTGGCACTATGGAGGCGGCCGCGGCCCTGTTGTCGTCCACGATGACTGCCAGCTGCTGCTGTTGCTGGCATACGCCCACGTCGATGCCTCAACCATCCACCATTGCCCTGGCTCATGGACATGTAGTTGTGGAACCGATCTAATATGTCCCCACAACGTCTGTCTATGACATCGGTGAAATTACGGATGGCAGCCGCAATGTCACACATACTGTCAGTCATGGCTGTGCAACATGCTGTCAGCTCCCTCAGACCCTGTCTGGTGTACCGTTCCATACATGACTGTGCCTGCATGACAGCCCGAAATATAGCTGAGGTTGTAAGACCACTGTGGGCATGTCTGACAGGGGCAGTATGCCCACGGATGCTCCCACGAGAACCCCTGGACATCTGTCTGTGTGGTACCATCTCAGGGCCATGCCCATGGCTGCTGTGTGGGGAAGCATGTGCCACAGATACCACATTACCCTGGTCAATGCCCACTGTATCCTGTCCATCACCTAGGGACATTGGTGACAAAGGGTGTATTGGGGTTGACAGCTGTGTACTGTCAATTGGTTGACCAGTGATGGACCCTGGCATACCTTCCTGTGCCATTACACAGATGCCATCATTATCAGCACCTGTGGCACCTGATTCAGGTTCCCTACTGCATGACACCAGAGCAGCACCAGAACCAGTGGGAGGGAAACAGGAAACACAGTTACAATGTCTACACAATGTTACCAGTGATGCACACATGCACAGGTGCACACATGCACACATGCACAGGTGCACACATGCACAGGTGCACACATGCACACATGCACATATGCATACATGCACAGGTGCACACATGCACACATTCACACATGCACAGATGCACACATGCACACGTGCACACATGCACAGGTGCACACATGCACACAGTTGCACACAGTTGCACACAGTTGCACACTTGCACACTGTTGCACACTTGCACACTACTCAGTATGCGAGATATCAACACACAGACACAGACACACCTGCATGCATACACAGAGCACTACTAAGTGAGCCTAATATTACTATTACTATCAAGACTATTAAAGGTATTGTTAATACACACTCACCAGCATGGATAGGCTGCATTGCTGTTATACCGGAGTGACCTGCAGAAGTGAGGAAATTAATGTCAGTGGGCACAACTGTGCCATTGTTACTGAGTATGATACAGGTCAGTAGTACAACAGTTGCCTTTCACAGGTCAGCTGCTGATATTGAGAATATCACACTTGCACATTAAATACTATGATGACAGCTACAAACCAAGGACACACCTCACACATGCATTAACTACAAGTGTACACAACAGTCAACTATACATATGGCATATTACCTGCACGCTCATAGTCTTGCTGCTGTGTGGCTTCAGCCTCCATCATAATGCAGGTCTGCTGCTGTTGTTGTTGTTGGCGGGCTGGAGCCACAACACTTATGAGTAGTCCCTCCAGTCTGGTGAGTGGGGGATGTGTAGCCACCCCACCACCTGTGGCAACCTGTTGCCTGTGGATATCCAACGCACGCTGATGGACATTTCTGATTAAATCACTGCAGTGATGTCGTACCTGCTCATATGTTCTAGTATGCGTGCCTATGTCATTTACCCAATGGACCAGGTCTTGCCACAGTGCAGCCCTCTCCTGCTGATTCTGGCTGGTGCAGGAAAAGAGTATTGCATAATCCCGCACCAGGCTCTGGTGTATTTCCTCATCCTCAGCTGCAGAGTACGCTGGATTGCGCTGGTGAGCCATGGTCCTGAAAAAGGAAATAACATGATATCAGCAAAATATGTCAGCAGAATTTGGTACACATACTACACATGCTACTCGACTGTTGTGATACAACATATCTCATATATATAGCATCTGTCTGTCTATTGGTGGATACACATGTAAATGGCCAGGTATCAGTGCTCAGCCAACAACTGTGCAACAGTACCTGGCACACTCCATACGACATACTACCAAACCCCAGCAGTCAGAATACTGATTCAGGTCCAAAGCACCTCCTCACTCTGGGGGTTTGTATCAAGGTACTGTATGGGGTACATCATCAACTACTGTGTGCTGACCACAAACTAATTGCCCTGGATATACATATCCCACCTCCACCACCAGCACAAACGACTGCAGTGAATAACATTTCAAATGCAAACTTTACACTTCGTAACACTGACATGGTATCCTTTAAGCCCACTGGGCCAGTGGAAGACACAACCCAAAATGCTGACCCCTTCACAAATTATTTCTACGGACATCTCCGAGAATGCATGGATCATGCAATCCCATAAAAGACCAAGACACTCTCCACAAAGGGAAAGCATCCTGTCTGGTGGACCCCAGCCATAGACAGATTGTATAACAAAAGATGGAAGCTACTGCAAGACAGAGCATAATTCCATAAAGGGAAGGCATGTCTGATCAGCACTAGTAAGGAGCTATTTTCTCTCATACAAACATCCATGGGCAACTTTGAGAGGGAAATCAACGGGGACACTACAGATAACCACAAGGCCTTCTTCAGTTATGTTAGCAACCTGGTCAGAAACCCTCCAATATGCTCATAGTTAGTACACAACAACAAATAATTCACTGAACCCACAGATATTGGCAACATTGTGGCAGACAGGTTCAGTGCAAGTTTCCCCCCTCCCTCTCCCCCTAACTAAGACATACTTATCCCAGCTGACTGTAACCTCCCTGTCATCACAGATGTCCAGGTGAGAGCCACCCTCAGAAAAGCAGAAAACACAGCATCAATGGGACATGATGGTATCCCCGGTTGCATGCTACATGAACTCCAAGAGGAGCTAAACACACATATAGAAGTGCTATGTAACACTAGCCTGACTACAGGATATGTACCTGTACACTCCATGAAGAAGGCACCTCTACATACCAATACAATACAACACAATACAATACATTACAATACAATACAATACAATATGCTATTGCCCCTGGGACTACAGCAGCATACTGTTCTGCTACCCTGACCATTGTGACACATGTGATGTGATGGTACCTGCTCCTGTCAAACAGTTACACAGGGTGACTCATATGGCATATTACCTATCTGACTAACATTCAGAAGGGGTATGTGTGACATGTACTCATGGGGAGTCTTGCTTCTTAATGCTGTGTGGTTTATTGCAGGGTATGTCTTATCTGCGGGTAGGAATCTGTACCTCCACCATGTGCTCTCTACTGCAGTGTCACGGACAACACACAGCAGTCATTTAGGTTGTGGATGGTGTGAGGTGTTACTATGGTTGTTGGACATCTGTCATGGGTGTGACTTAAGTATGTAAATCCAGGAGTGGTAACCTCTATGTGGGTAGTATGTGTGTACTCTGTGGTGTTGTCAGTCACTGTGCATTGGTAATGTGTTTGAGTGTATTGTCACAGTGTTGTACATGTCACTGTGTCCTTCTCCATATCTGTAACTGTCATGTGAGGTACATACCATGGCAGCCATTGTGTGGTGTGGAGGGGTACACTGACCTACATGTCCATAGCTGACACACCATGTCTGCTGACACATACCATGGGCAGGTATTCCAGGAATAGTGTGCCACTGTGACTATCATTTGGGGGACTATTGTACACATTTATGACCCTGTTCACCCCTGACACATGCAGTGGTGGGCAGCCAATCACATATCAGGTGGTTACTGGTGTAGGTGATTTGAAATGGGGTATGTACTCCAGTTTTGACACTGGTGTTCACTCCATGCCTTTGTCACCAGGCACCTGTTGCAATACATCTGTAAACATGTGCCTCACTCAGAATATATATACATCTCTCTCTCTCTCTCTCTATATATATATATATATATATATATATGTATATATATATATATATATATATATATATATATATATACATATATATATATATATATATATATATATATATATATATATATATATATGTCTATATACATATATCTATATATATATATATATCGATGTACATATGTTGCTATAGATATGGATAGAGGGGGGGTGTGACAGAGAGGGGGTGAGAGTGACAGAGGGGGTGGGACAGGGGGTGTGTGAGATTGTCATATACAGTCATATCTATAGATAGTCAGATCTGTCTGTCTATGTATATGTATCTACATATATCTATATCTGTATGTGTGCATTACATATATATGTTTCTACATATTTTATCTATCTTCATCTGTCTATGTATTCCTACATCCCTCTCTATGTATGTATACAAATATGCATATTATATATATATATATATATATATATATATATATATATATACATACATATATTGACATACATACGTATCCATATGATAGGTATATCAACATGTTTGTTTACAAAACTGTATACACACACTAACATACTGCTAAACATACATAACTGTGAAACCTACTTTGTACATTGCACTACAACTTACATTCAACCTACATTGATATGTGCACATAGATGCCCTTACATACATATTTATGTACAGCCTTCACTGATAGTTGCTGTATGTCCCCTGCCCTATGCACATCTTCATATACATATGGATACAGACCAATGACACATATGGAGGGTTCACAGTATGTAGACTTTTAAAGTATTACTTTACATTACCTGTGTTTGTCACAGCTGCTTGCGTTGCCGTTTGGTTTGGTGTCCTGCGGCTCCAGTTGGCAGTTGTCAGCTTTCGAGTTGGTTTTGATGACTGGTTTTGTTTGCGTATGTTTTCTCTCTCTCTCTCTCTCTCTCTCTCTCTCTGTCTCTCCCTACCTCCACAGGGTGCAATGAAAGTATTGCATGTGTGGACTGGGAGTACAGCATGCTTTTGTAGGTATCTGCATATGTCCATGTGATGGCCTCTGCACCAGTTGTTAGCCAGCATTTGCTAATTGCATGCAGCCAGTTGTGTACTGATTGCAGTTCTCACGGTGATTCCAGGACAGTGCTATAAAAAGGTATGTGAGATAGGCGTAGCCCTTTCAGAGTTTAAGGGGAGGGACCATGCTGGTATGCTGTGGACACTGTTCTGTGAGTGTAAAGGTTAGTATTTCTCTCATATTTCTGGCTGTGTTGTAGATTAACATTTCTCCATTCATTTCTCCAGTTTCCTGTACTAAGTGTGTATGTACACTGACACCTAAGACTACTACTACTGTTAATGTGTGTGTGCTTTCCTGTGGGACATGTGGTGTAACTGGTATATAGCAGTGGCTCTTGCACTTTGTTGCTATGGCTTCAATATTTGCCCTTTACATTCACTACTTGTATGCCTGCTAGGTGTCTTGACTGTAGTGTGTTGCTGTGGCTTTCCTAATTTCCATGTACATTCACACCTTGGAATGCTTGCTGTATCTGCTAGGGTGTTACTGCATGCAGTGTGGTCTGGCCATGGTGTGGGCCTTGACATCTATTAGTGTATTTGAGTATGCTGCTGAGCAGGCCCCAGAGACTCTCAGGTGCATCTTTTATCTGCCTCATGGAATGGTACATATCAGTGGGGTACACCCATTAAATTGTTTGGTATTCTGCAGTTGTGACTGTGGGATAGCATGAGCATATGTATTACTACACTATTTCTGCCGTGCAAGTGGTGCATACTTTCAGTACTTCATAGTTACCATTGCATGTGTTGTAACACCTTTCTGCCTACTGTTTGTACATTTCACAGGGAGTCTGTGGGGCATCCCTGTAACTCAGTAACTGTTGCTATGTCTAGGCTCTTAACTATTCAAATATGGCAGTGTCAGACCTCTCAAGTGTACAGATATTTACAGGTTGTCCACATTTTTGCCTCATATTTTGGTCAATATCTCATAAACAGCTTTTTCTGGCAAATCACGCTGGGCTCAAGTCAGACTATGGTGACAAACATTTCAGTTTCAGACTTCATACCCTTCCAACATCCAATAAAATGCAGAACCTGTTACTCTCTCAACTGTCTAAGTTTGTTGTAGCATTATTTGGAATGTGTCCCTGTTTTTGGCCCTTTGCTCCACATTTTTTATTACTTAGTCCGGATGTGTTCCTGTAAGAGGTTGTGGGGTATGGGCAGTGATTATCCTGCTGTGAGTATGTGTGTGGCTTGCAAGGTGCTACAGTGACATTATTACATACTAGCTACCAACTAACATGGCTGTTTCTGTTCACACACTACTATTCTAGAAATCCACTACATTTGACAGTAAATATACATGACATGCTTTGTGTACTACACATCCTATATTCCCTTTACATTAATTCCTACTGTTACATGATCTATTTATTGCAGCACAATGTTCTTATATAACAGTCATGTCTTAGTGGTAAGTCATGCAGACTACTGTTTCCAAGGTCCTGGGTTCTAGAATGACAGTGGGATTTTATTTTGCTTTTGAGCAGACTACAGGCCTTGTCATTCAGAGTGACTAAGGCACTTTTAAGCAGTTATAACCGGGTTAGCACTGGTTTGCGCGGAGCTCACGCATGCGCACTGGTGTTCAGCTCCATGCACACCCTCTTACAACTGCTTAAAAGTGCTTACTCTTGCGCACACCCGCGCTATTTTCTTTGAAAGAAATGAAAATGGGGAGACAGGAAAGTGGTGAAAAAGGGGTCACAAAGAGGGTAAGACAGTAGGGAAACAAGCTCGGGTTTTGCAGGAGGGATGTAGGTAAGGCCCATAGCTGCCCATTTCTTCATCAGCAAAAGCTGTGCATATGTTTGTAATTTGGTGTGACATTTGAAACCTTCCACCCCTGAGAGAGGTGTAAGGACAACAATAATACTTGTTGTACAGCCAATTGTAATTGACAGTTTCCGTGTCCAGCAGACATATGTGCGAAATGGGCAGCTATGTATGGGGCGTAATTTTTTTGTGGGTACAGAGTGCCCCTTTTTTTTCAGGTGAGAGTGGTATGTCAGGTACGGGAAGTCGGTATAGCTGGGGAGGTAGGTTGGGTAGGTTAACAGACAAGACAAACAAGACGCATACAGGGGTGGTGTATGACACATGTGTGGGGTTACACAATTGACGGGGATGGATGTTTGGATATCTAGAGCCCATGAGCCCACAGATGGCAACAGTGGAACTGATATCCCCACCCATGGGCAGTTGCCACTGTGCCTTCACGGCCCAGGACAGGGCCATGCTGGGGGCTGTGTAGGCCGGGCAGCAGGCACGCCCATTAGTTGTGCCACCTGTGCCTCAAGCTGGCGTAGGGGCCCAAGAACAGCTTCCCAGATCTCCCTACGCACCACAGTCCGGACACTACGGAGGGTGAGTGGATGTTCTCCTCTGGCCACACTTGCAGAGGGGGGACGAGCCCCATCCCCTGCAGCGCTTCCACCCGCAGGTGGTACAGGGCCACCGGAGGAGGGTCTGGCCTGGGCACTACTGCCAGGTGCACTCGCCAGCTGAGGAGGGAGAGGTGGGTCCGCTGGAACCCGCCTTCCCTGTCGTCCTATGTTTTGCATTATGTCATGACAGTTTGAGTTAGTAACGTACAATACCATTCACAATTAGTTGTAACAGCATGCATTAGTATTCCCATTAACCAAACACCCAGATATTCAAACCATTGAACAGCAAGCATAACACATGCATATTTTGAACAGCAATACACAGTCCAACAACATGCAGGGTTGATTGATGGCAACAGGCCATCAGGTTTGGATGTTTGAACAGGGCAGATGCATCAACGTACATGCAAATATGTATGAACCAACAGGACAAATGTCCAGGGGTGTTAATTGTGATTGCACATATCAATTTCACATGGAATGGATTATATGTGGTTATAGGGTAGGGTGAAGAAAATTTAATTAACAACTTCAAATACCAATACATATGCTGTACATTTCTAATAGCTGCAGATATATACACACTACAGTTCTTCCTACAGTTTCCTATGTGATAACTACTTCAAGTTGGTGATAGGAATGTTACTGCTACATCAATATACATTTTCACTTTTATTCATACACATTCATATCTGGCTCTGTTCAGCTACATCATCCTGCTACATTTGCTTTATGTAGCTATAGACAACTGTGGATGTTTGGTATTTCAGACAACCATACTATCTGCATATTGCAGACTGAGAGCAACATATCCAGATTTTGGGATACACATTCCAGCTGCGGTAACATTTTCAACACATTTTACTATTTGGTTCTGCTTGTCACATTCATTTCATTCTGTACTGACTGCAGTATACTTTATTCAGGAGTTATTACTACTTTATTGGTGGATTCATAACTCTTTCTCACACTCTCTCACTTGTTTTATTTTTACATTTCAGGATGGTACGTAATTCTAGGCTTTATTGACATGTTTTACCTGTAGTTATAACAATCCTTTCCAACAGTCTCACTTCTGTCATGTTTCTGTATTTCAACAGGGATATATTTCACACATGTGTTTTACTCAGCTTCTGCAGCTGTACTTTTCAGTCTGCTGCAGGTTATGTACTATTATATTACAGGTGGGACATCTTTATTTCAGACTTTATTTCAGACTTGTTTCATTTTTCTGTTTGGATTACAGACTGCATCACACTTTTGTAATCAAGCAATACTTGCAAACCCTCTTACACTGTTACTTGCACATTTTATTACTAAGTGACTACACTGCACTCTTTTGCTAACTGTCATACCTATATATTTATTTACAGTTACAGGGAGAGGATTACCGACCTGCCTGGTGGCGCAGCCGTGCCAGCCTATCGCCATAGGCTCTACGGTTCACAGAACGGACACCTGCAGCTGTAGTATAAATAAAGTAATATTGGAATACACATTTCCATAATATCAGCTAGGTTAATTTCTTACATAAATAATTACATGTAACTTACTCAGTAGTGGGGCATTCGGCATTTGCCGGGCCTCCTGGATCCAACGGTTCAGTTGGTCCTGCTTCCATCTCTTCAGGTCCGCATGGTGGTGACGGACCTGCTCACCAGTCCTTGGTATCCCTGTGGCATTGGTGAGATCATGAGCCAACCGGTCCCACGCCTCAGCCCTATATGCTCCCCACAGGACCTGGCCCTGCATGAGTTGGGTCTCATGATTGTGGACAAGGAGCCAAACCATATATTTGGACTCCTCAACACACCACCTCTGTGCTCGAAAGCAACTGCCCTCACCTACACCTGACATTCTGGCTACAAGTTGGTTCTACAATCATTTATGCTGTGTATTCCCACCTATGGGGCTTATATATGCCGTTTTTCCCACACTTATCTGTGATTGGCCATTTTGGAATTGTATCAGCTTCACAAAACCTGCTTTGTCATGCTCCTCTTTCTATTCATTCCTATATATATGCTATTACTGCATTTCTAAGTGCAACTGTCATGGCTTAGTGGTTCAGTACCTTGACTATGGGGCATGGTATCCTGGGTTCGAACCTGGCCACTGCTTTTTATATTTTATGACTGTCTACACAGGCTAGGAGGTGTGTCTGTGTAAAGGCAGTTTTGTTACAGCTTGCTCAACGTTGCCCATCGGTTAGCTTGTTGGCACAGTGTGCAGCTCCGCGCAAATGGGTTACACTGGTTTATGCATCACTTGGCTGTCAGCATGCATATTACGCTCAGCTCAGCTAAGGGCACACAGTTTCAGCGTGTTAAACCACTGCTCACCTACGAGCACTCATTTTACACCTGTTAAACCACTGCTCACCTACGGGCATTCATTTTACACCTGTTAAACCACTGCTCACCTACGGGCACTCATTTTACACCTGTTAAACCACTGCTCACCTATGGGCAGATGCACTCAACTTGTTAAACTGTAGCTCAGCTATAGGCACATCTGACATTTTTTATTATTTTGTTATCTCACATTTCTTCAAAATATATGGCCCATTTCATTACATTTTACATAAAATATAATTTTATATGTGTACATATGTGTCAGGGACTTGTTTCGTGCTTATTTCACTAAAAATAAAAATTGATGTTGGGGGGGGCTCGAACCATGACTGCCTGCTCTTCAGCCGACAACTCTACCGCTACGCTATTGCTTCTTGGCTTACTTTGCATATGTAGTTCTTATATGCTTTTCCACTGACTGCTAACTGTGGCTAAGCTACTGGCACGCCCGCGCAAATGAGCGCACTCACAGGCAAACATCTTTACAATAAAAAATTTATAAGATGTTCATGTGTACATTTTATGTTCGTAGTCTGTGGGGGCATGTGTTGTGTTGTATTTATTTACATTTACACGGGCTCTGTCATGGGGGTTTACTTTCGGGACTTTTACTCTTCTGGGGGCGTGTCCATTTGCAGGGCTCGGCCTACGGACACGCCCCCTACTGTCTTCCACAGACCGTGTAAGCCTTAGGTGTGATTCAGCATGCCCTCATGCATAAGCATGACATGCTGACGTCACACCGTTTAACTGCAGCCTCCGTGTAAGCCTTGTAACTCTTACATGGAGGCTTCGTGAATCCTGCCCAGTATTCTACCAAATTGCTGCTTTATTTGAGCTGCTTTTACTGTTGTGATTGTGGGCTACTGTTTTAAAGCAATTTACCGATTAACTATATTTCATTGCTATCTACTGCAATTCATTACTGTTTAACTGCTTTTTTACTGCATTTCTTTACTGTTTAACTGTATTTTTTCATACTGTGAGTTCTGTTCTTTTGTCTGTAAGTGGTTAATCAGTGCTTCATTGTGAGTTTTTAATGTGTTCTTAACCTTAAATTGAGTAGCATAGTCTAAATACAGTTTTGCTCATCCAGAGCTTCAGCTGCATGATTTTGAATCCTTTTTGAGATATTCCGGCTACAAGTTTTCCCTTAGTAGCCCTTGTGTGATCACCTAGTAGTACTACTCTTAGACCTTTCACCCTTACCCTCTTAGCTCTCTCTGGCCTCTCCCTCAGTTTCTGACAAATGTGGTTGGACAATGTCCTATGTTTTCTCCTGCCAGTCTGGTTGATATGGGTATCCTGAGACAGTGTAGCAACTGCCTCATGTACACAGACAACCCTCTACTACTACCACCTAGGAACACAATTTTTGAGAGATGCAATTACATCAAGCACTTAGTGTCATTGCTCTCTCCCCCACAAGCCAGTATATCTGGCACTGAGAAGGTTTCAACACAAACACCATATCTACACAACACACCCACACATATGCAGAGGTCCTCAACAAAAACATACACAAACAAAAGAGACCTCAGAAGCAAAAACACACACAACTCCACTGCCCATCACACCACACACCACACATAGTACACACATCTGTGCCTCACAGCCACTAAGGCCTAAACATAAACCCAACATATTAGTCATAGGAGACTCCATTGTGAGACATACAGATGTGCCCCTCACCAGGCTGGATAAGGAGAAAGTCACGGTTAGTTGTTTGTCAGGTGCAAGAATCCACCATATCACCCATGCACTCAAGTCTCTCAACAGGTACTGTTATGACTGTCATAGTCCATGTTGGCGTGAATGACTTGAGATGTACCTCCCTGGACTATACGAAGACAGACATGATCAAGCTTGCTGAATATGTGTCCCAGGCAGGTATATTCCTAGCCTTAAGCAGCATTCTACCATCACCCAGAATGATGCCTCAGTACAAACAGAAAATGATTAACTTTAACAATTGGCTTAGTTTCTGGTGTCATTCCAAGGGTATCCAGTATCTGACAGCCTGGGATGACATGAGTGACAAACCACAATGTTTTGCCAGAGATGGCCCACCTGTGTCTCCCTTGGGCTTCAGGCTCCTGGCAAAGGATCTTACCTCTCCCATAGTGCCTTTTTAGGCAATGCCATGAAGTCAAACTACCAACATGAACATTTCATCAACATGTAAATTAAAGGTCATGCTGCTAAACACCAGTAGTCTAAACATGAAACTGCACTCATTGCAAGCATTCTTAACCTTGAAAGATGCTGACATTTGTCCAGTCACAGAAATCTGTCTCAAAGCTGCTCAGAACACCCCAGCCATACCAAGTTACTCATCCTATCATACATTCACACCCCAATCCATGGGCATGAAAGCAAAGGGAGGTGGAGCTACAATATATATATAAAAACATACAAACCTCCAGGCTGGTCAGACAGTAAGATGCACAGGAAACACTCCAGGTGCAGTTAGCAATTGACAAGACCCCTATTCAAATCATAGGTAGCTATAGGCCTCCATCTTTGACTCAAGATGCCCCTCCTCCTATCTGGACCTCTTTGAATCTATCACGATTCAGCTCTTTACCCTGATCCTGGGTGACTTTAACTATCCAACCATAGATTGGAAGAAATATTCACGCCAAAACACAAATGTCCAGAGATTTCTCGATTTCATCAATGCAAATGCCTTGGACAAGTTGGTCGATGCCCCCACAAGAAGAGAAAATATCTTGGACTTGGTATTAACCAGCATGAGTAACCACTGCACCATCACTACAGTGTCATCATCCCTGGTAAGATCTAACCACAAAGCAGTCAATTTCAAAGCCACAATCCCCCCACCCCAGCTAGGGTCAAACAAAAAAACTTCTCCAAATCTGATTACGACCTCCTGAAGGAAGGAATAGGTTCATAGGTTCATAGGTTCATACTAGGCTATCTGCCCTAGGGCATTTATAAGCCTAGCCAGAATGTGTTTGGCTGTCGCCACCCATTTTAAATTTATTTTGCTATGCCCTTTTTCGAGGTTAGTATACTGTGCCTCTGTCTAACAGTGACACAGAAGTGATACCCGGGGTAAACCTAGGATCTCCCATCCACTCATCAAGATTCCTCTTGAAGAGAGTCAATGAGGGACTCTGCCTAACCTGGACTGGGATTTTATTCCAGAGTGAAGGGAGCCTCTGGGTTATGAATCTGTCCCTCCAGCATGTCCTATTTATTTCAGTGCTGAGGTTTAAGTCTCTCGAGTGCGTAGCTCGATGGGATTTGGATTTTCTGAGGTGCAGCATGTCCATTAATTCCGGGTTGGACATGGCTTTATACGTCAGGTGCAGACCGCCTCTGAACAGGTGGTATGCCACTGAGTAGAGCTGGAGTTTCTTTGACCGGGCAGCATATGGCATCTGTTTGAGCCCTTTGATCCTCTTGGTGAGGTACTTTTGGGGTCTTTCCAGTTGCTGCAGGTGTCTGGTAAGGTACATCCCAAAAGGGGCATTCTACTCAATTATGGGCCTGATGAGGGATGAGTAAAGAGGCATGATGACCTCCCCTGATCTAGATGTGAATCCCTTCATGATTAGGTGGGCTATATAAAATGTTTTTCTAACCACTTTGGCCATGTGCTTGTCAAATGAGAGATTGCTATCAACTTGGGTCCCCAGGTCCCTAATTACTTCTTCTGTACTTAATGGATTACCACCTATGTGGTAATTTGTGGACATTTTTTTTGCCAAAGGGGATGACTATACACTTTTTGTCATTTAGCTTGAGGCCATGCCTCTGGCACCAGTTGTCTGTTTCTATGAGGCCCTTTTGGAGGATGCTTGTGTCGGCTGGAGAGTCAATTATGGCACCCAGTTTGCAGTCATCTGTGAACTTGGTCAGCCACAGTCCTTCCGTGCTGGCCCGTACCTCCGAGAAATATATACCGAACAAGAGAGGTCCCAGGACTGAGCCTTGTGGGACACCACTTGTAACTGGTTTGGAGTCTGACATGGCTCCAGCAATTCTAACCATGTGGGTTCTGTCCTTGAGCCAGTTTGCAACCCATCTAGTGACATAGGGGTTTATATTTAAGCTGGTGAGCTTATCTATAATGCCCGAGTGGGGCATTGTATCGAAGGCTTTTGCGAGGTCCAGGTAGGCTGTGTGGACAACCTTCCCCTCGTCAATGACCTTGGTGACTGTTTCAAAGAAATCAACCAGGTTTAAGAGGCAGGATCTGCCCTTAACAAAGCCGAACTAGGTAGGATCCAGTGTCTGTAAGTCTCCAATATCTTTATTTATGAGGTCCATGATGATCCTTTCCATAGCTTTGCAGACCAAGCTAGTCAGGCTTATGGGGCGATAGTTTCCAGGATCCATTGAGGCACCACCTTTGTGGAGAGGGACCACTGTTACTGTACGCCACTCTTTGGGTACATATCCTGTAGTAAGGCTGAGATTGAACAGTAGTTTTATGTTTGGGTTTAGCTCTTCTTGGAGTTCATGTAGGACGCAGCCCGGGCCCCCTTCTGGTCCCATTGATGCTGTGTTTTTTGCTTTGGAGAGGGTGGCTCTTACCTGAGAATCTGAGATGTCAGGGGGCCAGCACTCTGCTGGGATAGATATTTGCCCTTTTGGTGGGGAGGGAGGGGAAAAGTTTGCGCTGAACCTGTCAGCTAGGATGTTGGCAATGTCTGTGGGTTCGGTGTATTTTTTGTCATTTTGGACTAATTCTGAGCATATCTGGAAATTACCACCCAGGTTCCTAACATAACTAAAGAAAGCCTTGTGATTATCCTTAGTGTCCTGTGCAATTTTTCTCTCGAAGCTGGCCTTAGACAATTTTATGAGTGCCCGTAGTTTTTTGCTAATACTGATCAGTGATGCCTTCCCTTTTTGGGATTTTGCTCTATCATGTAGTAGCTTCCTCCTTCTATTGTGTAGTTTGTTTATGGCTGGGGTCCACCAGACAGGACGTCTGCCTTTGGAGGATTGGGTCTTGGTTTTATTTGGGATCGCATGATCCATGCATTCCTGAAGGTGTTCATAGAATGCGTTTATAAAGGATTCTGCAGTCTGGGCAGTATTTTCCACAGGCCCGGGGGCTTTGAAGGATTCCACCTCGGTTTTGAGGAGTGTGAAATTTGCTTTAGAGAAGTTTTTCACTGTGGTTTTCTGGGCAGGGGGTGGGGTCGGGATGTGAATATCCAGTGAGATTAGTTTATGGTCTGATCTTACCAGTGAGGAATACACTTCTGGTCTGGAGCATAGAGTCCCCATGTTGGTGATGATCAGGTCCAGTATGTTTTCCCCTCTTGTGGGAGTGGTAACAAGTTGTTCCATAGCATTTGAGTTTATAAATTCTAGGAACCTTTGGGCTAGGGTGTTGGAGCTAGAGTAATGCTCCCAGTCTATGTTTGGGTAGTTGAAGTTGCCCAATATAATGGTGTTTGGAGAGACCTTCATATTTTCCAGTGTTCTCAGGAAGGCCGAGTGGGGTTCCTGGGTTTGGGAGGGTGGTCTGTAGCAAGCTATAAACTGGAAGGCAGTTTTACCCACTGTTAGTTGCACATGGATAGTCTCTGATGCTTCGTGCTTTGCCACCAACCTGGAGGTGTGGGTATCTTTGATGAATATCGATACTCCCCCTCCTTTTGTGGTTCGGTCCAAGTTTTGGGGCCAAAAAGCATGGTATGAGGTATAACCTGGTAGTGCTGGGGTGCTCTCGGGAGCCCTGAACCAGGTTTCTGTTACTGCACAGATATCGACGTTCTCCATGCTAAGGAGAGTTTTGAGTGCGTGCATCTTGAGGTTTAGACTTCTGGCATTGAGTAGCATTACTCTTTGTTTCTTATCCCTTGTGATACCTATGGAGGTGGGTTTGTCTTTTGAGCCTTGCCTAAAAAAGGCACTATGGGGGTAGCAAGAGCCTTTGCCAATATCTGAAAGCCCAGGGGTGACAGGTGCAAGCCGTCCCTAGCGAATAAACAGCTTCACAGCACCCTCCCCTCCATAGGAACTGACACATATGTCCAAACCTACACCTAAGTACTATATGAGCATTTATATAGCTGCATGGAATCAGGAATATCTGACAGGATGAAATCATCCTCCTCAAGGAAGTGGACATCTCCAATAAATAAACTCTATAATAAAAGGGAAAAAATGCTGTTCAAGACCTAAAAGGAGCAGGTGCCTAATTGGAAGCAATCTCTCTTTAGCCTGAACTAGCAAATAAGAGTACTGGTGAAATCCTCCAAAGCAAACTTCGAGTCCAAACTGGCCACATCTACTAAAGACAATCATAAGGCCTTCTTCCCATACATCTGCAATCTCAAGGGAAGCCACAAACACAAATGTTGTAGATATAGCCAACCTTCTGGCATACAGGTTCAGTGAAAACTTCACCCTTCTGTCACCTCCATCAGTAAAACAGGTCATCCCCAGTACCTATCCCCTCCCCTTATCTCTAGGGATCAAGTCATCACTGCACTCTCAAAGGCAAAAAATACACCCTCCATGGGACCCGATAACATCCCAGGATGCATCCTACATGAACCCAGCCAGGAACTTGCAGCACCATAAGGCACCCTATTCAACCAAAGCAGGAGTACTAGTTTCATCCCAGCCAACTGGAGGACAGCCACTGTCATCACTTTGCACAAAGGTGGAACATCTACCAATACAGGAAATTATAGACCCATCAGCCTAACTAGCCTGATCTGCAAGGCCGTGGAACAGATTATCATGGACCTCATTAACATTGCAGCCTTAAGACACTTGATCCTGTACAATTTGGTTTTGTCAAGGGGAGATCATGCTCTTAAATTTGGTTGACTTCTTTGAGACAGTCACCAAGGCCATGGACGAGAGGAAGACAGTGCACACCACCTACCTTGACCTGGCCAATGCCTTCGATACTACTCCTCACTGAGGTATAATAGATAAACATCTCTCAACTAGGCATCAAGGCATATGCTACCAGATGGGTAGCAAACTGGCTCACTGATAAAACCCACATAGTTAAAATAGGGGAAGCCACCTAAAGCATTAGACCTGTAATGAGCGGTGTACCCTAGGGATTGGTCTTGGGGCCTCTGCTGTTTGGGATATACTTTTGTGAGGTGCAGGCCAAAACCAGTGGGCTATGGCTGATGAAGCTTCCAGATGACTGCAAACTGGGTGCTGTCATCAATTCCCTTAGTGATGTGGACATCCTCCAAGAGGGTCTTACCCAAACAAATGACTGGTGCCAGAAATATGGCCTCTAACTGAATGCCAAAAATGCATCATCATCCCCTTTAGGGAGAGTGATGTCCCCATAAATTATCACATTGATAATAAGCACCTAAGCATGCAATCAGTTGTGAGGGACTTGGGCACCCAGATTGATAGTAAAACTGACTTTTTACCACCATATTGCCTCCATTGCATGGAAAGCTTCCTACATGGCCCACCTATTTAGTAAGGGTATTTCATCCAGGGACAAGATGGTCATAACAGCCCTGTATTCTTCCCTTATAAGACCCATTATTGAGTACAATGCCCTTTTGGCATGTACCTCATAAAACACATGCAGCAGCTGGACAGACCACAGAGGTTCCTCACCAGGAGAATTCAGGGCCTCAACCATCTACCCTACACAGATAGGCTAAAGGCCCTGCCCCTCTATTCAGTCTCCTACAGACTCCTCAGAGGTGAATTCTTTCTGGCATACAAAGCAATCTCAGACCCCACCTTGATGGAACTGCTGCATATCCACAAGTCAAGCTCCACTCAAGTAACCCATGTGCTTGAACGCAACCTGATCTGTGATATCAATAGGACTTGTTGGTAGAACAGATTTGTGTCCCAGAGACTCCCCCTTTTGTGGAATAGACTCCCTCTCCACATCAAGCAAAGTACCTCATTAACCCTTTTTAAGCGCAACCTGGATAACTGGATGGGGAACAGAAAATACATCCCTGGGATTCCACCTGTGTCCCTGCTGGACAGTGGCATAGGCTGTTGACTTGTTGGAACATGGGCTAAATTCTTGGCTATGCTTGTAAGGGCCTCAGAGTCAATGGCTTAGTAACTTCCTATGATCCTATGATCATATGATCCTATGTTCTTGTGACATGGTTTCTTTGAGCTGTGCAATGCTCTTTTATTCTGTCCAACAGTTTCCTCAGGTCTTTCCAATGTAGAAACTGCTACATTGATCACAGATGGCAGCGTAAATTAACATTGAAAGTGTTGCAATCAAAATGCTGTCTGAGTTCTACT
>NC_056731.1:1759593178-1759660678 GCF_019279795.1 Protopterus annectens | reverse complement strand
CTGTTCTTCCTTGTTCACTTTGCATTTAAGCATCATCATTGTGTTCCTTGGCATGCACTGATGAGGTGAAACTGGCCTGCTATTTTGTTGTTCTCTTTAGCAGCTGTGAAAAGTGCTCTTTTGAAATTTGTTTGATGCCTTTTTGATGCCTGCATGTCTAAAATGTAACCATTTTGTATAAGGATGTCATTTTAATGTATTTTGTGCACTGGTGAGATTAAAACTGGGAAGTTTAAAAGGAAGCTTCTGGATACATTATTTCATGCTGAATTAACTCTTTGAAAACAGCAAGTACTCTGAAGATCGTTTACATTTATTGGAAATTTAAAAGGAAACTTCAGGATGCATTATTTTAGGCTGAATTAACTGCTTGAAAACAGTAAGTACTCTGAAGATTGTTTTTATTTATTGGGAAGTTTAAAAGGAAATTTCTGGCTACATTTGCATTTCATAACGGTTAGCTTTTTGAGACTATTCATAATGGGAATGGACTTTCTTTGCATTAGGCTGTACTACAATAGACCTTAGATATATTTATACTAGTGCTGGATACAGCTTTTGTTGTTTGTGTTTTATTTATATATATGCCACTTTTCCATTAAACCCCTACCATGCATCTCGCCACAACATGTATTTTCTGAACCACTAGAAGTATAAAACTCAACTTTAATGTCTGGCATTATTAACCTACTGCAATCGCCTGTGATTCACCGGAAAAGAAAAACATCAAAAATTTCACAAAAAACAAGGCAAAAACATGAGACAAAATCAGTGACCTTCGATAAAGGTCTGGACAGTTGAGAGGTACCAACCAAAAGCAAAAAACATTTGCATGCGAAGTGGAATACCTTTTTAAACCATCACTGTACCAACTATATATTTAAATTTAAAACACATACCTCAAAATATGGGGGAAGGGGGTGGCAGCAACATGAACAAATAGAAATACCTTAACTATTAAGGCCCTGTCAAAGCCCTAGTTCTAAAAAGTGGGAGTCGTGATCCCATCAAACACTGCGTGGAAATGTGATCACCCTGGCACCCTTCAAGACAGTTCCATCTCCTATTCCTCTAGTTTAAAGGGATACTGTCACAGTTCCTAGATTAAGTATCCCAACACTGAACTGTGCTAATGATGTCATCCCGTCCTCATCACTCAAACACTGGGGACAATGGCAGTAAGTGAGACATATTTTGCAGCACAATTCATGTAGCTCTTAAGAGTAAAATATTATTTATGTGCCTGCATACATTTCTTTTAAAACAGTCAAGTGTTTCGTAACAAACATACAATGCTTCCCCACATTTTAGAACTTCATTACACAACAAACATCAATGAAGAAATGCAAACTTGGGACGCATGTTTAAACTGACAGTACAAATTCTCAATATAAACCTGGGCAGATGACATTGGACTATGCAATATCTGCATTTTGAAGGGATTTTCAACCATCAGGGGCCACTTGACACAGACGTTCTCATCCCAACTTCAAACACATTTCAAAGCAGCCACATATGTGACATGAATTTAAACAACCAGTGAAAGGCAATGGAGCTGTCTATCTGTATCAGACAAGTAATGCACACGCAAACACTGTCAGAACCTCTTAACCCAAATAGCTACACTGATGTAGTGCACTACTTAGCAGTAGTTAATGCAACCTCATTTGTAAAATTTAACAACCTGATCAAGTAAAAGTTAAAAAAGCAGCTACAAGAGGGAATAGGTCAGTTGAAACAACACAATAACCATGCATCTTAGGAATATGGCAAGACGTATGGTAGGGGTTTAACAGAAAAGTACCAAATATAAATATAATGTATAAAAAATATTATATGATAGCAGGATAAAGGTTGGTAAGTCAAAACAAAATTATAAAAATAAATGAAGAAATACCAAACCAACAGGGCTAAAATCCAGGAACTTTAATAAGTGTATCCAAAAGAATGGTAAGCACTTTTACGGTGACCACACCGCTTCATCAGACAACATTAACTAAGAAATACAAGACTTTTATACAAAGTGTGACCAATAAAAAAGCCCTTAATTATGATGTCATCATAAGTTAAAAATCTTAAAAATACATACTACAGAAAAACATGCTCATATGGCATAATTAAACAACTGTAAAATCTATATAAACATATTGCACTTATTAAAAAATATATGTAAAAATATATATAAAAATGAATCATATTATTTATGTCTAAGTCTACATCCTTTCAAAAAAGGTTTTAATGAGAAGACCCCATTTAAGCCAGGTGTTTTTTTCTGCATTCAGTAATAAAATCCACTCTGTTCTATAGTTTCAGTATGATTTCCTCCTCTTAAATTAGTGTCTAAAACTTGCAGGACAAAAAACTTAAATGAGTGTGTCGAACCATGACTCTTGACATGTGCTGCTAGGGCATTACTATCATTTTTATTCTTTATGTCTCTCTGATGTTCATGGACACTATCCTTAAAGGGTCTATTCGTCTTGCCAACATAAAATGCATGACACAGTTGACAAAAAGAAAAATATACAAGGTTACAGGTTTTACAGTCAGCATAAAAAGCAACATTAATTGTGAATCCTAGGACTGGGTATGTGTATGACAAATAAGTAAAAATAAATTTGCAGGCTGAACAACTTCTGCAAGGAAATGTACCAATTCTATCAGATAATGGATTCCCTTTATAACAAAGATGTTGTTTGAGGGATGTATTGTTTCTAAAAGAAAAATGTGGAATATTTCCTATCTTGTCTTTTAATTCGGGTACAGTGTTCAGTATCTTCCAGTTATTCTTTATAATGTCACAGTATTGACTTATATCACTAGAATATTGCAGAGGCACTCTAAAAACATTACTGGTAGAGTCCTGTTTTCATCCTACTGCATGTGTGCTTGTAGTTTATTTAAAATAAGGCCTACATCTATCTAGTGTCTGCTTCCAGGCTTCGGAAATGCAAGTGTCTATGTCCAATTCTCACTAACCTCTTTCTAAAAAATCATTATTCAAGGATTCAAGAGCTTTTTGTGCAACTGTATCATCATTATGAAGCCTAAGTATTATATATACCTGTCCTTTAAGCTTATTTCTCATTATATGCCTTGGATGCATACTACTATTGTGAAAAAGTGCATTTCTACTCGTAGGTTTTCTATATAGACTGGTAAGGACAGAATCAAGGTCTGCTTTATCTATTCTAACATCTAGAAATTCTAAATGTTCAAAAGAGTGTACACATGTAAATTTCAGGAAGGAAGTAGTACTATGCATGTATCTCATGAAGTTATTCAAATCATCATGGGAAGTGGAAGCAACTACATTAGTCAGGTCGTCTTTTATTGGCTCCCAGGATATCTGAGTGGCCGCAGAAGCTGCCAATGATGTCAATTGTTCTCGCAGCCAAGAGAAGACCGTATTTGTTTGAAAGTCACAGACGTCTATCTGTATTTTCTTAAATTTAGCCTGAACAAGAATTTTTTCTGCAAAAGGTTGGCATGGCTATGGGCACTGCTTGTGCCAATAGCTACGCTAACCTAGCCTTGGTACAATGGGAACAGCATCATTTATTGTCAAACAACAATGCATTTGCAGAGTACCTTCTTTGGTATATTTGTTTTGTTGATGATATTTTTATGTTATGGGGTGGCACAGTTGATGATTTGAATAACTTCATGAGATACATGCATAGTACTACTTCCTTCCTGAAATTTACATGTGTACACTCTTTTGAACATTTAGAATTTCTAGATGTTAGAATAGATAAAGCAGACCTTGATTCTGTCCTTACCAGTCTATATAGAAAACCTGAGCGTAGAAATGCACTTTTGCACAATAGTAGTATGCATCCAAGGCATATAATGAGAAATAAGCTTAAAGGACAGGTATATAGAATACTTAGGCTTCATAATGATGATACAGTTGCACGAAAAGCTCTTGAATCCATGAAAAATGATTTTTTTAGAAAAAGGCTATCGAGAATTGGACATAGACACTTGCATTTCCGAAGCCTGGAAGCAGAGACTAGATAGATGTAGGCCTTATTTTAAATCAACTACAAGCACACATGCAGTAGGATGGAAACAGGATTCTACCAGTAATGTTTTTAGAGTGCCTCTGCAATATTCTAGTGATATAAGTCAATACTGTGACATTATAAAGAATAACTGGAAGATACTGAACACTGTACCCAAATTAAAAGACAAGATAGGAAATATTCCACATTTTTCTTTTAGAAACAATAAATCTCTCAAACAACATCTTTGTTATAAATCCAATGCACTTGAGAAAGGAAATCTATTAACTGATAGAATTGGTACATTTCCTTGCAGAAGTTGTTCAGACTGCAAATTTATTTTTACTTTTTTGTCATACACACACCCAGTCCTAGGATTCACAATTAATGTTGCTTTTTATGCTGACTGTAAAATCTGTAACCTTGTATATTTTTCTTTTTGTCAACTGAGTCATGCATATTATGTTGGCAAGACAAATAGATCCTTTAAGGATAGGGTCCTTGAACATCAGAGAGACATAAAGAATAAAAAAGACAGTAATGCTCTAGCAGCACATGATATGAGTCATGGTTCCACACACTCATTAAAGTTTTTTGTCTTGCAAGTTTTAGACACTAATTTAAGAAGAGGTGATTTCAAAAATCATTGTGAAACTATAGAACAGAGTGGATTTTATTACTGAATGCAGAAAAAAACACCTGGCTTAAATGGGGTCTTTTCATTAAAAACTTTTTTGAAAGGACGTAGACTTAGACATAAATAATATGATTCATTTTTATATGTATTTTTACATATATTTTTAATAAGTGTAATATGTTTATATAGATTTTACAGTTGTTTAATTATGACATATCAGCGTGTTTTTCTGTAGTATGTATTTTTAAGATTTTTAACTTATGATGACATCATAATTAAGGGCTTTTTTATTGGTCACACTTTGTATAAAAGACTTGTATTTCTTAGTTAATGTTGTGTGATGAAGCGGTGTTGTCACCGTGAAAGCGTTTACCTTTCTTTTGGATACACTTATTAAAGTTCCTGGATTTTAGCCCTGTTGATTTGGTATTTCTTCATTTATTTATATATATATATATATATATATATATATATATATATATATGGGTCTACTTTGATTCACTGAAAATTCATTCCACTAAATTTCAATTCACCCTCAAAAAAATCACTGAAAGCTCAACTCACTAAAAAATCATTTCGCTGAATCATATTTCAGTGAATGTAAGTACTGTTGGGCAAATAAAACGAGTTTCATCCAAAGTAAACACTCCCATATATTTATATGTTTAGTTTTAGAATTGTGGTACTTGCTTCTCTGCAACAAAAAAAAATTTAAAAAACTTGGTGTTGGAGATTTCACACTTTCGTATTTTTGAGCATTTGTTTTTGGTGTTGTAGATCCTTTGCTTTTAATCACTGGAGGCTTAGTAGTGAAACCTTTGTTTTATTAATAGTTTCAAATATTATGTTAAAATGTGTGTGTGTGTGTGTGTGTGTGTGTGTGTGTGTGTGTGTGTGTGTGTGTGTGTGTGTGTATGTTTACATCTTTCTATCTAGCTATAAATCTGTCTGCTTTATCTACCTACTAATTTTGGGTGCATAAATCGTCAAGACTGTCTTCCAGCCTTAAGTCCATCACTACTTTTAATGAAAATAGATATATTATTTTAACACTAGGTTAAGAAAAAAAACAGATCACCTTAACAGTTTCCATCAGCAATGGATCTCTGACTTGTCGGTTGCACTATAATAGTGCAGCTAATTACAAGCAGTTGCTCAGCTTAAAAAAGTACAAAAAATGTTTTCATCTGGCAGCTATCAATATTCTTCAGAGTTCTAGATCAATACCAATTTTTGAATATGCCAGTATCTATAAGAACATCTGAAATGAAAGTACCAATAATTTTGTTTGTGTTCATACAAATTCAGAAGTAAACCAAATGAAGAAATGTGACTGCTATGTTCTTCACCACAAAGACAAATATTGTTAGAACAGTCTAGCATTCTTACATAACTTTCAAGTTAATGCAGATCGACAGTAAAATAACTAAAATGCATTTAGTTTCATATTTAGTTAAAATACGATTCTAGACATTGCATTCTTTATGTTTTTATTTTCCCTGTACGTTTTTCCTCCAAAAAATGTATCTTAAGATTTAGATCTAGATGTATTCTGTTCAGTTAAATAAGAGCACATGATCATTATGGTTAGCACTTTGTGGAAGTGCAAAGTATTTCTGAAAATCCTTTTTTATTTCTTTCTTCTGTCAAAAAAAAAAAAGATTAACCTTACTACAAAATTGCTGTAATCTACACAAAGCCATGTACTGCTGTCTTAATTACATTTTGTTTATATGACATGCATTCCTTTTGAAAACAAAAGGAAACTGATGGTGGTTACTTTAAAATGTAACCTTTAATGTGTAATCTGTGAATGGCAATGCATCTAAAATATAAAGTATTAGAAGATAATCTAACCTTGGAAGTCAGAAAACTTACCACCAGTGTTAAGCCCTTTTTACCACTGGCAGTAACCACAGTGACAATTCAGAGACGGCTCTACCACAGTGCTATACCTCAAAGTGGAGTACCACAGTGGGCTTTCTCTGTGCTACTGTAAATGCTGATGAGGCAATCAAGAGGAGTGGCCTATGATAATCAGCCATGTGCTCTCACCCCCCCCCCCCAGAAAGACCTATATTAAGGTATTTATAGAGCTGACTAATACAGAGAATCAATTGGTTATGCATCTTAGCTCAGCTGGCCAAGTTAATTAAGTCAGCCAAAAGTGTGCACTCGCCCATTACTTCCAGTGACCAACATCATGTTGAAGGTATGTGTGGAGAATCTAGCAGATAATTAGTGGCAAGGGGACTCTGCATATGTGTTTATGTGTGTAACTGTGAATGTGTGTGCTGGCATGGTCACAGTGTGGGGGGTAATTAGGGGATAGGAAGGTTTTGTGTGTGTGTGTGTGTGTGTGTGTGTGTGTGTGTGTGTGTGTGTGTGTGTGTGTGTGTGTGTGTGTGTGTGTGTGTGTGTGTGTGTGTGTGTGCGCGCTCGCGCACGTGTATGTAAGAACGTATGAATGTTTGTATGGAGTCTTCTAAACTCCCTCTAAATTAACAAGCAAATCTTGCAATATTTGATGGGGGAATTAGACATCAGGGACATTAACTAATAGTCTAAAATATTAACAGAATAGCAGTTTTGCAGCATAAAAGTTGTACGAGTAGGGAAGAATACAACAGTCCATGGTTACGCATGAAATATTATGTAAGTCAAGTAAAAAAGTTAAAAGAAGAAAGCTTTGAGCAATGTACCTTCAGCAGAGAACATTTCTGCACCAACAGCAGGCACCAGAGCCTTCAAACATCTTAAGTCATTTAAAAAAAATGCCAAGTAAAAACGTTTCATACCCTGTACTCTTGGTACAGAGAGCAGCACCATAACAATGCAGAGCAGTGCAGCAATACTGAACACAGGGAGAGCATTTAACTATTACTATATGTCACCTAAAAAAATAAGTGGGGAAAGCAGCTTCAAACCTTCCTATAAAATGAAGCTATTTATCTATCAAGATCTTTTATTATTGACACTGATTGGGAGTTTACAAAAAGAATTGTTCTTTCATCAACATGTTTTGTTTTTGAATAGGAAGAAGCATGAAACTGTAATACTTGGCATTATTGACTGACTGTAATGGTCTATGAGTTACAAAGACAGGGTGGGTATAAGAGATGAAATCAGAAACATTCTGTATAATCATTGGCTCATAGGTGTGCACTTGGCTAATGGCCCTGGAGCCTTTACAAGCCTAACCCATAGGATTACCCTGGCATCATGCCACCTGATCTTAGTTCCCAGTGCCTATGTCAAGCAGAGCCACTGCAGTGATTCCTGGGGTGAATGTTCTATTTCCCATCCACTCATCAAGATTTCTCTTGAAGAGGGCCAGTAAGGTGCTCTGCTTGACATGTATGGGAAGTATATTCCATAGCATGGGCAGTCTCTGGGTTATGAACCTGTCCCTCCAGCATGTTCTGTTGATTGTGGTAATGAGGGTGAGGTCCCTGGAGTGTGTGGTGTGGAGAGATTGGGATTTCTTTAGATGTACCATTTTTAACAGTGCTGGGTCAGACATGGCTTTGTAAGTCAAGCAGAGATTGCCTCTATGTAGGTGATATGAGAGAGAATAGTTGGAGTTTTTTGAGTCTGTCCATATAAGACAAGTATTTAAGGCCTAGGAGCCTCTTTCTGAGGTACTTTTGTGGCCTCTCCAGTTGTTGCAGGTGTCTAGTGAGGTACATGCCAAATGGGGCATTGTACTTGGTGATTGGCCTAATGAGGGAAGAGTATAGGGAAACAATGACCTCTTTCTTCCTGGATGCAAAACCCTTAGTAATGAGATGTGCCACATAGAAGGACTTTCTGACCACAGTGGCAATGTGGTGGTCAAAAGAGAGGTTGCTATCAACCTGTGTTCCCAGATCTCTTATAACGCCTTCTGTGTTCAGTAGACTGCCATCAATGTGGTAATTCAAGGGAACCAGTTTTTTCCCAAGGGGGATGATGACAGTTTTTTTGGCATTGAGCTTAAGGCCATGGTTCTGACACCAGTCATTGGTCTCATTGAGGCCTTTCTGTAGGATGGCAACTACACATAGCCCCCAACCTGCAATCTTCTGCAAACTTTGTCAGCCAGAGTCCCTTCATGTTGGCTTGGACTTCAGAGAAGTAGATATCAAACAGGAGAGGACCAAGGACCGAACACTGTGGGACTCCACTCATGACTGGTCAGCAGTCTGACTTGGAGTCATCTACTTTCACACTGTGGGTTCTATCTGTGAGCCACTTTGCAACCCACCTAGTGATAATAGTGAGTTTTTCTATGATTCCTGAGTGGGGAATGCTATCAAAGGCCTTGGCCAGATCAAGGTAGGCTGTATGAATCACCTTGCCTACATCCACAGCTCTGACGACTGACTCAAAGAAGTCAACCAAGTTGAGCAGGCATGATCTACTCTTCACAAAACCATACTCTGTAGGATCCAGAATTTGGAGATTCCCTATATCCTTGTTTATTAGGTCCATGATGATGTGTTGCATAGCTTTGCATATCAGACTCATCAGGCTAACGGGGGGATAATTCCCGGGGTCTGTAGTCACTCCTCCTTTGTAGAGAGGGATGACTGTAGCAGTGCATCATCCTGTAGGGAGAAAGCCTGAGGTGAGCCTGTGATTGAACAGGGCACACAGGTGAGGTGCTAGTTCACTCTGTAGTTCATGTAGAACACAACCAGGGCTACTGTCAGGTCCCATAGAAGCTGTATTCTTGGCCTTGGACAGTGCTGTTTTAACCTGTGCAGAGGTAATACTAGGTACATGGCAATCTACTGGTGTTGTGATTGGTCCTCTTTGGAGGGAGTTAGAGAGGGGTAAAGTTAGTACTGAATCTGTTGGCTCTGTATAGTAAGTACCATTGTGCAGTAGTTCAGAGCAAATCTGGGTATTGCCATGGAGATTCTTTGCATCACTATAGAAGGACCTATGGTTGTCTTTACTATCTGCTGCAATTCTGTTTTCATAACTAGCTTTAGAGGATTTGATGAGGATTCTCAACCTTTTGTTGAGGCTGATAAGGGAGTTTTTCCAGTCTTGGGACTTCGCCTTATTCTGCATCAGTTTCTTCCTTCTGTTGTAGAGTTTGTTTATGGCAGGGAACCACCAGATTGGCTTCCTTTTTTTTGAGGAGAGCGTCTTGATTCTATTGGGTATGGTGAGATCCATGCATTTGTGTACATGTTCGTACAGTACATTGGTGTATGATTCGGTGGTTATGCAACAATTGTCCATTTGCATGGGTGCTATGAAGTTAGCCACCTCTGTTTTTATCAGCCTAAAGTTAGCTTTGGAGAAGTTTTTCATGGTGGTTACCTTTGTGTGTGTGTGTGGGGGGAGGGGGTAGTGGGAGGGATGTGGATTTCCAAGGTGATTAGTTTGTGGTTGGATCTAACCAGGGAGGAGTTGATTATTGGTGTAGAGCAATGGTAGCCCATGTTAGTAATGACCAGGTCAAGGATGTTGCTACCTCTAGTGGGGGTAAGAACGAGCTAGTCCAGAGCACTGGAATTAATGAATTCCAGAAAGCATTGGGCAAGTGTATTGGTACATGAGTAGTTTTCCTAGTAAATGGATGGGTAGTCAAAGTCGCCCAGTATGAGAGTGTTAGGTTGAAAACCTAATATTCTCCAGGGTGCTTAGGAACGTGGAATGTGAGTCTTGGGACATTGTTGGGGTCCTATAGCTGGCTATGACCTGAATCTCTGTCTTACCCAATGTTAGCTGCACCTGAAGTATCTCAGATGCGTTATGTTGGGCTACCAGTCTAGAGGTGTGAGCATTCATTATGAATATGGAAACACCACTGCCTTTGGAGCTTCTGTCCAAGTTCTGGGGCTGAAAGGTGTGGAATGAGTTATAGCCTGGTAGTGCAGGGGAGCTTTCACCTGCCTTGAACCAGGTCTCTGTTACAGCACAAATGTTGATGTTCTCCATTTTAAGGACTGCTTCGAGCAAGTGCATTTTGAGATTTAGACTTCTAGCGTTGAGCAGCATGACTCTCAGATTGCATTTGTTTGTAGCTGTTACGGTGGTAATTTGGTCTTTGTAACACCACCTAAAAAAGACACTATAGGGGTGGCAAGAGCCTTGGCAGGATCCAGATGCCCAGGGGTGACAGATGCAGGCCATCTATGGCAAAGCATCGAGGTCTGTCAGTCATCTCATCCCAGGCAGACAGATACTGGATCCCCTTAGAATGACACCAGAAACTTAGCCAATCATTGAAATCAATCATTTTTTGCTTGTACTGTGGTATCATGCTGGGTGATGGTAGGATACTGCTCAGGTTTAGGGTCATACCCACCTGGGCTACATAATCTATGAGCTCCTCCATGTCTCTTTTCATGTAGTCCAAGGAGGTATGTCTCAGGTCATTCACACCTACATGTACAATGACAGAGTCATATTTGTACCGGTTGTTGAGGGACCTGATTGTGTGCATTATGTGGTGGATCCTGACACCTGACATGCAGCTGACTGTTACTTTCTCCTTATTCAACCTAGTGAGTGGGACATCATTATGCCTCACTATCACGTCATCTATGACTAGTGTGTTGGACATGCTGTTTTGCCTTAGAGGCTTTGGTTGAATGGCGCACTGTTTAGAAAAGTTATGTGTCTTGTGATTGGTGTTGTGTTGGTCAAGTGCATTTCTGCCTTGGATGTCTCTGTTGTTTGGGTGGATTTTTGTTGAGATCCTCCATGAAGGTGGGTGTGTGGTTTATGTTTTTATATGAAGGCAGTGTTGGTGTGTGTTCTAGAGGGCTATGTGCTCCATGTGGTGTGGTGCAAGTGTTGCCCTTCTTCTCTTAACCAGCTATTCCAGTCTTGGCTGAAGAGTGTGTGGCTTCCAATTTGGATATATCAGTGCATCTCTCACAAGTCTGAGTGTTGGGAGGTAAGAGAAGAGGGCTGTCAGTGTACATGAGGCAGTTACTACATTGCCTCAGGATGCCCACGTTCACCAGGTTAATGGGAGAAAGCACAGGGAACTGACCTTTAGACATGCCTGGAGGGGTGGGCATTAATAAATACTGGAGCCGTTTCCTTGAAGAACGTTTAGTAATTGCTTCAAGAAGTCTGATAAAGTGCTAAAATAATAAGCTAGTAAAAGTGCAGGAGAGGAGAAAACTAGCAGATCTAAGGGAAAAATTGTAGAGCAGACTTTGGCACCACTCAGAAGCTTACAAACAGTCCTGGATACAGCAAATCTGTATCTGGACTAGTTAGTTACAGGAAAGGTGGGAAACAAGTGCAGATGTGGACGTTTAAACCAGAAAGTTGAAAGAGATGAAAAAACTACACAAACAGCCAATAAGCTACAATTTCTGGGCTAAAAAATACTCCTCTTGTGGTAGATAGGCTACCTAGTGCTTACCACTCCTACTGATAAGCTAGAAGGCTTCCCTCCAACACAGAAATGCTTGAGGGGCTGAAAAGCTTACAAACAGTCCTGGATACAGCAAATCTGTACCTGGACTAGACTAGTTACATGAAAGATGAGAAACATTCACAAAAAAGGGGCTTTTAAACCAGAAAGTTGAAAGAGTTTGAAAAACTGCCCAAACCACTCATCTTGTGGTAGATAGGCTACCTAGTACTTACCACTCCCACTGATAAGCTAGAAGGTTTCCCTCCAATGCAGAAAAACTTGGGGGGCTTAGAAGCTTACCAACAGTCCTGGATACAGCAAATCTTTATCTGGACTAGCCTAGTTACAGGAGAGGCATGAAACAAGCTTAGATTTGTTTTTTCAGAAAGCAGCTAAAACAGAACTAAAAACAATTCAAGTGCAGTGCAAGCTAGCAGACGAGTGTCTAGCAGTATTAAAGCAAATACATTTTAAATAAATGCAATTTATTTGAAATGTATTCTGAACTAAATTCAATTGTTGTTTTATTCAACTCTGAACAGTTAAAAAGTGCCATAATATCAGCTGAGAAGCACAGAACACAAGAGCTTTTTTTTTTAGTAAAGTGGAAAGGAAGGAAGGAGGAGCAGAAGATAATTCAAGGTTAAGAACCTAAGTGGGTTGGCCTTCTCAGATGTTCTCTCTGTATTAGGTAGAATGAGCATTAAACTGGAGGAGTGTCCCAGATCAACTTTACAGTAGGGGTGGGCAAATGCAAAGCCACCAACTATAACAAACACCATAGGAATACGGTGGGTGGGAGGGAAAAAAACAGTTTCAGAAGAGATCAGAAACAAAAAACAATACCAGCAAATATATAAAATAATTCAGACAGCAAATATATTAAATAATTCAGTCAGGCAAAAATTAAGACAGTGCAGAGCTCTGAAAAGTTAAAGTGCCTGGAATTATACTTAGCAGCCATATATTTCCAGATTGTTTGAGAGCACTCTTCAGTCAGAACACAAGGAGTTTCTAACAGTGTATTCTGGGGCAATTAAAATGGATTGAGGGTGTCCCTGGGGGTGTGGGGTAGGCTGACATACCTCTCAACATCATGCTGCAAACTTCCACATAAAGCCAAGAGTAGCACTAGACTAGACAAAACAACAGAACCAAATCACATTTTCTGTTATTACAGAAACAGCCCCTTTAGTCACATCGGTCAGTGCCAGTGGTAGGGTTCTTACTGAATCCCATTGTAAGCCTTTTATGTGGAGTTCAGTCATCACAAAAACATATTTTCTTTCTTTCTTTTTTTTTTTCTTCTTTCATTCTTACTTCCTTCCTTTATTTAATTTACTTGCAGTATAAACCAGTAAAACATACAAATATATGCTTACTGCAACAGCTCTGGATAATATGGTATACTGTGTAAGTGATACAATAACGGGTAGACCCAGCATCTTGCAACACAAATAGCAGGTCTGATAATATAGTACACAATAGTGGCATGAAGACAGGCAAGCAGACATATTCATGCCATGTAACATGCAGATGTTCAGGGTTAAGGAAAATGAGAAAATATCCACATAAAGAGATGTCAGAGGAGGGAAAGCACTGCTGCAAAATAATCATATAAACTTGGGAATAACAGGACTAGTTCAGTATACCATGTGTTTTATAGCTCAAGGAAGAAACTTCATCAAGTCCCCTTAAAATCAGATGAGAATATAAAATAAATGTCTTTCATGTTCAAGGAGAGGACAGAAGATGAAAAATTATATGTATGATACCAAATATTCATTTTAACTGAATCAAGGTCTAAAAAAAGTAGTCAGGGAATACTGGAAACTGAAATAAGCTATTCATTATGAATAAACCATTGGAAATTAAACTTTACATGGAAATGAATTTCCTAAGGGAAACATTGTGCACTTTGAATGACTGAAAGATCAGTAGTGAAAGGTAAAGATGATCATCTCATGAAACATGCAAATGTCTACAGCTCTACTTTGCAGCACCTAAATACTGCTGAGCAATAATTATTGTCATTCAAAATTGTATTACAAAGCAGGCAGAATGCCAGTGCACCTACCAGGGAATTTTAAACTATAGATTTCATGAAGATTCTGGATCATAAAAATAACTGCCTTTATTTAAATATAATTGTTACGTCTGCAGTTTGAAAAGATCTTTTTTCAGTACCTTCTTTATTCTTCACCAAGTAATAATGGCATGTGTGAGTCACTGCATCAGTGTAGGTGACCTATAAACATGAAAATCCATGCAAGATTAAAAGCTACACTAGCAAAGGCCTTCATTATTCAGTTCACTAGAGCACATAGAAGTGCATACAACTCATATGCTTCCTCTTTCCTGACTGCGAACTGCAGTTCACACTTACTTAGTAGCAGTAAATGGATGGTCTCTGCTTCCACTAAATAAGAACAGGGAAGCAATGAGCTGTATATAAATTTGGGGGGGCTGGCCTCCAGATTCATTGTCTCAGTAGGTAGCACATTTGCATTTGATGCCAGAAAGTTCAGAAGGCTGAGGGATCTATCCCAACAAAAGTTGTTTGTAGCAATATTTTAACATTGACCTCATAGGGCAGCATAATATGGGTGCTGAACCCCAGAAGAAGTGTCCATGAAAAAGACATTAAACATGGGTCCTATCTGCCCAACTTAAGGAGTAACTCAAGTGGACATAAAATATGCCAGAGCTCTTATGAAAGAAAAAGTAAAGATGCATAAATAGTGTCCTGGTCAGGTTATCTGTTGTCAGTAGCTATATACCACCTGGAGGTCTCTGATGAAAATAAGCCTTAAATCTAGTAAGACTACCCAAATAAAAAAAAATCAAATACAATGAATTTTTAAAAAAGTGCTTCTTGTATTTGTTTCTTTCACAAATCTATGAAAGATTTTCTTTTTTGTACATGGTAACTATTCAGCATTTTTGATGGCTAGCTTTATTCAACAAATTTGCACATTTAGAAATATTCTGCTTCTAAGTGGCAAAGTAAAACAGATGCTTGTGCTTTGATAGTTCCCATTCCATCTGCTGTTCAACTGATTACTTTTAGTTTCTTTTTTTAATAGTTTTCAAATATTATACTGAATTATGCTGTAGGGAAAGCCCCCAAAACAAATTGCCCAAAACAGCCACTCACAGACAAACTGACTATATTATGTCTGTAAGTGAGAGTCTCCATATTTTTGGTTGCTAAATTTTACAATACATATCTTCTTAATAGTTCCTTTTAAGCAAAAAATAGTCATTAATATATTGTCAAGTATTACGGAATTCACTAGTATTTTAATTTATAACATTTTCTACACTTAGCACCTGTTAAATGTGATACATCTGTGAAATATATTTTGTTTACTCAATGGCATTACTTTCCTTATTAAAAATACAAGGGCTGCACCCTGCCATAAAAGCAAATACTTTTCTGTTCTTCATTCCTTGAATTCTCTGAAAAAATACAGAGCACACTGTGTATTGTGATATGTGCTGCTGCCGTATCACAAGTTTTCCTTAAAATTTACAAGGAGAGATTTTCATATTAATATACTTGATAGAGTTAAAATTGTGCCTGAGATACTCAAAATGTCATTAGTATGAATTGTAATCATGGTATGACCACAGTCCACATGAGCCACTACAGTATAGCTCAGGATAATTATATAATTTCAGATATGTCAAAATACACAGCCTGAGGTGCATTAGACAGTCTTGGAAATTAATGCTAAGGTTCATAAAATGAAAGAAATCCTTCATAGATTGTTTTAGTTGTATAGAAAATGTAGGTATGGTTAAACACCTAGCTACTACAGCATGGTCTAACATTACAATCTTGAACTAAAGAATCAGTCCTAACTAACATCCAAACCAAAGGTTAAAAAGGACACACAGACAAGCTATTCAGTAAAGACTGTAAGAAAAACTCAGCCAAGCTAGAGTTTTCACTGTGTGATGCCGTAAACCTCCTGTAATAAAGAATCATTGGATATATGTAGATGACTACTTAAGGCCAACAAGTGTTTCAGCTACATGGATTTTGAATATCCATAACTTTTTTTTAACTTAGTTGGGATATTTTGCAGGCACCTTAGTCTTTATGGGCATCGGCTGGGTTTAAAGACCCTGTGTTTCTGAAGCATAGCTGAACTACCCACTTATGCTATGCTGATGAAGTCAATAAAAGGTCAAAACATGCATGTCCACACTAGTGGGTTTGGCATTACTTGCCTCAATGTAGCCATAAAGACTTATAAATTAAAAAAAAAGTCATAGACATTCAGAAGCCATGTAGCCAAAGGTGTTTTTTTTTTTTTTTTTTTTTTTGCAGTTTTAGTGAAAGGTTTGTCTGTGTGACAACTGCAAGGATTGGAAAATGAAATACATGCTTAAAATACAGAGGGGCAAAAAAAGTAACTTTGTGTTTTTTGCAGGGTGGCAAGCTCCTTGCACCTCCTTCTGAACTTACATATATAGCCAATAAATGGTCCCACCAATTTGAAGATGGGAGAAATCTCCCCTAAAAGTGAATCATTGCTGGTGCACAATTAGAAATTGCACCCACAATTATTTTTAAGGAAGATGGAGACTGAGATTATTATGTCTCCCCACAAACTACTGATGCTTGAAAAATTTCTGCTTGATCACCTATAGAGGAGAACAGCCCCTTACATGCTATTGTTATGTCTTGAGTTCTGTTGGCTCTAAGCAGGCTTTACACTCAATTTAATACAAATTTGGAGTAAAGGCACTAAAATACATTTTGGGAAATCATCCAATAACCATGTGTTATTGAATTAATTAATTTCTGTTTCACTAACACTTTTTTTAATCTAACGATACATACTTTCAGCAGAAAAGAGGTATGGGGTACTACTCTGGGAGCACCTTTGTGCTTGCATATGCTTATTTTAATGGGTATTCCTGAGTCTGACTGTATGTATGACAGTAGTTTTTAAGACTTTTGTTAAATACTTTTATTACACAAATGGCTTCCTTTTTATTTGCAAAATGTGCCCTTCAAAAAGGTATGTATTTTGTTGAGCTGTTTAATAAAAATAGATTTGGCTTAGTTTTCGCATATTATAGTCATGAGAAGTAAATCAGTTTTCTGGATTTTACTCTGAGGGCTTTAGGGTTTACCTATTTCTGACCAATTTATATAGTAAATCCCTATCCAACTTTATCCTTTTGCATGTATCTAGTTGTTGTCTTTCCCATCTCTGGCCCTCACTTCTTTATGGGGGCGCTACTGTGGGAAAGAATGTCTGTAGTTTTAGTCTGGTCTTCCTGCAAGAAACTATGAACATTGTTCCACTGTATTTGGCATTCATCAGACCTGTCATTGAGTGCAATGAAAAATATTATCAGTCAAGGATGGCCAACATGACAAACCAGTTTACCACTTGATATTCAGCAGTATTTCCTTACCGAGACGGACTCATGGTAGAAGATGGAATCATCATGAGAGGTCCAGGAGTGGTAATTCCTACAGCATTACAACAAGAATGTATCAAAATTTTGCATTGTGGTCACCCACATACTGATTCAACCAAAAGAAGGGCAAGAGGCATTGTTTGTTGGCCTTCTATGTCCAAATATACAGAGAAGGAAACTCTAGCATGTTCAATTTGCAACAGCACCAAACAGCATCAACAAAAAAAACACTTCAGATACACCAAATTCCTAAATTACCATGGTCTATGGTTGCCACAGATATTTTCAAATGGAATGGTCAACATTACTTAGTGATAGATTCTTAGTCAAACTGGTTTAAAATTGACCTACTTCCTAACTTGACATCCAGCATTGTCATTACAAAGTTGAAGAGACATTTTTCTGTCTATGGTAGTCCACACAAAGTCATGTCTGACAACGGTTCAGACTTTACAAGTCAGCAGTTTAAAAAACTTGCTGAGTCTTGGGACTTTGTTCATATTACCAGTTGTCCTGATTATCCACAATCCAATGGGTTAGCTGAACGTGCAGTTCAGAGTACAAAACATTTGTTTAAAAAATCCAAGAGAGATGGTGCCAATGTTTTCAGAAACATTCCTCGAGACAACTTGCTTGGTTTGTCTGATCATTGATTAATGTCCAGACAGACACGAACAACTCTACCAATCAGTAAACAATTGTTAGTACCAAATGCAAAGAATAACAGAGTGGTCAAGGCTCAACTTTCGAGAAAGCATCAGTCACAAAAGTTGTACTAAGATGAGACCAGTAAATCCCTTAGACCATTACTACAAGAATTTGTGAGAATGCAAACATCTAAAGGACACAAGTGAGTAAAAATCATGAGGAACTGAAATCTTACATCATAAAATCGAAAGAAACAGATTTCAGACTACATCTAAGACACGTGTTACCTGTCTCTGAACCAATGACGCAGCAGATTGCCAGTGCTGACAACTCTAATTCCCAGAGTGACTCTACAACTGTTCAAATGCAAAAGGACAATGTGCTTCATTCAAATAATTTTAATGTAATCCATGATGTTCCATTTGTAAAAACCCAGTCAAAGTTTCTATGTTAACAAATCGGGTAAAATTTCCAAACCAAATCCAAAATATACAGCAAATAGAATTTGAACTCAGTTTTGTTTATTAAAATGTTGATATAGTGTCTAGCTCTCAAAATGTCTTTGTTCTACTTGTATGTCAAACAAAATTAGAGAGAGCATGTATATATTGTACCTAGCTAGCCACTGTAGTCAAGAGAGCATGTGCATATAAGTTACTGAGCACATGCAAGAGCAGTACCATTTTGTATAGTCAGTCAGTGTGAATGTTAGCTTGAATGGAGATGCACAGGTGAGTGTGTTCAAAGTAATGAGTCAATCAGTAAGCATATGAAGTACAAAGTATATGTTCCAGTTACAGCTCCTGATGTGTTTATGTACAATAAACAACTTGAAACCATTCCGTGGCTCAGTGTCTCATTTGAATACACGAGACATGTGACAGTATGTACCTAACTAGGTATATCCAACAACTGGAATGCCCACAGAGGTTCCTCACTAAAATAATACAGGGCATATGTAACATGCCCTATGCAGACAACCTCAAAGCCCTATCCCTGTATTCTGTCTCCTGCAGGTTATTGAGGGGAGATCTATGCCTGGCATACAAGGTATTGTCAGATCCCACCCCGATAGTCCTCCTGCATATCCACAAAATAAACAGCATCACAACTACCCACTCTAAAGACTTAAAGCTTGCCTGAGATATAAATAGGACCTGCTGGAGAGACAGATATGTATCCCAGAGGCTAAGCCTTCTCTGGAACAGACACCCCATCCATGTAGAGCAGACTTTCTCTCTAACCCAATTCAAGTGTAACTTGGACACTTGGATGGGGAATAGGAAAGTTAGCCCTGGTTTGGCACCTATGTCTGCAATGGACACAAGCAGCCTGTATATGTTTCACCTCCCAGATTCCTGCTTGTAAATATTTCATCTCCCAAGCCCTTGCTTACACTTATCAAGGGTACCAGAACTTGTCAGGGATTTGTGATGCATGACTAGGCTTAAAAAACTCCTTCTTGTCATTAGCCTAGTAAAGACCTATGAACCTATGAGCCTATGAACATAATCTGTCATTTTCTTGGCAGTGGTGATGTTTTGGATATAAAGATATCAAATGCATGTAATCTGCTTCTTCCCCATGATAATGACAACATGTAGCATCAGCACCCCCCCCCCCCATCTTAGAAAGCTGTAGCAGTTTTAGATGCTATCAATAAAATAATTTAGATATAGGGTAACATGTCAGCTGTGGCCACACTCTGTTACTGAGATGCCTAAAGCAGTACACCTGTTCCTCAAAGGACAACAGTTCCCTGAGTATTTCATAACAGCCTCTTTTTTAATTTCTCCACGTCTTTTGGGTTTCTAATACCATGACGGGAATGGTCCCAGTTCCTACGTCAAAGTACGATTAAAGCTCATGAAGTTAGTATTGTTTCAATCTCTGATATCAGCCAAAATTGCTCTTCGCAGCACCTGCAATGTGCCCAGTAATAACTCCTTCTGCAATTCATATCGGGTTACATGGATTGATAACATATTTAGATACAATTGTAGATTCTTTTTTATAAGTGGTGCTGTCTGGGTATCTTTCTTCCAAAAAGACCACAGAGGTTCCTCAACAGGAGAATCCAGGGTCTCAAACGGGTCTATATTATAACACTGAACGCTCAAAATTTCGTATGTTATAATATCGACCCATTTCAGTCGAACAATTATAACATTGAACACTCAGGAAAAAATTTGCTGTTCCAAGAAACATACACACACACAACACAAGCACACCAAAACAACTGTAATCCACAAACATACACTTAAAATCCTACATCTAACCCTACACTAAACTGTACATACACTACTATCTATCCACTTACCTTAACCCAAACCCTAACCCTAAGGTCTGTAACTCAAACACACTCACCTCTCCCGCGCCCTAACCCTAACTCACTTAACCCACCCCTAACCCTAAAGTCTGTCACTACCACACACTCACCTCACCCGCGCCCTAACCCTAAAGTCCCTAAAGTCCCTAACTACTGCACACTAACCTTACCCCAGTCCGTTCGCTCACTTACCTTAACCCGGTCCGTAACCAACACACCACACTTACCTGAACCCAGTCCGTAACCTCCGTTCACTCACTTCCCTAACCCCGGTCCATAACCATTGCATCACAGTGCTGTAAATAGTGAAGCCATGGAACGGAACACCGAAATCTTACCCTAGGTAAAATTTCGATGTTCCGAGGCTTCGCTATTGTCAGCTTTCACTCTAAAGGGTTTGATATTATAACATTCTAAGTTTTAAAACTTCGATGTTATAATATAGACCACCTCAAACACCTACCCTACACAGATAGATTAAAAGCCCTAACCCTCTACTCAGTTTCATACAGACTCCTCAGGGGTGACCTCTGTTTGGCATATAAAGGAATCTCAGACCCCGCCTTGATGGGACTGCTGCATATCCGCAAGTCAAGCTCCACTCAACCAACCCATGCATGCGACCTCAACCTGGTCTGTGATATTAATAGCATTTGTTGGCAGAACAGATTTGTGCCCCAGAGACTCCCCCATCTATGGAATAGACTCCCTCTTCTCATCAATCAGAGTACCTCATTATCCCTTTTTAAGCGCAACCTGGATAAGTGGATGGGAAAGAGAAAATACACCCCTGGAATTCCACCTGTGTCCCTGCTGGACAGGGACATTGGGTGCTGACTTGTCTAAACATGGGCTAAACTCTTGACTAGACTTATAAGGGCCTCTGGGTCAATAGCCTTGTAACCTCCTATGCTCTCATTTCTGCTTGCAGATCCTAATATTTTATGATTTTGTGTCTCTCTGTATGCAAGACACTGTAGTCACTGAGTGTAGTAATTTCAATGACCAATGTTACTTTTGTCTTCTTTTCTTGGACCACTATATCCATTTTCTAGCATCTATCTTTTGAACTGTTGGTAATGGATGATCCCATGTGATATAAACGTAATTTTCTATGATGCTTTGTGGCTCATGTTTCCAGTGTTTTTCAGCCACTTCAGTACTGTAATGTTTGCACAATCCCCAGTGCAACAGTCTTACCACATTATTATGCCTTTCAGTATACAGTTCTTCTGCCATTAGTATGTCACAACCAGCAACAATGTGAGTGACTGTTTCCAATTCACTTTTACAAAACCTACATTTGTCTGTTTCTCCTACATGTTCAATGGACTTTATAAACCAGTGTGTACGTAGTCCACTATCTTGGGCTCCCAATATTAATCTTTCATCTCTTGGTTTAAATTTGCCTCTCCTTAACCATTCCTGCATTCATTCCTAATCAACATGAGGTTCTTCTAGAAGTTTTCTATACTTGCAACTATGTTTATGCTTTTTCCACATTTCTTGCCTTCTCATCTGGTCCTTCACCTTATAGTCTTTCTTTTGTTTTTTGGCACATTCAGTTGCTGCCTGATTTTTATTTACTGCTTGATGCCGATATACTTCTGCTAGACTAAGAAGGGGAAGTCATCTTAGATTTATTCTCCTCATGTTTCAGAACTTTCACTATGTTTGGGTCTTGTGAGGTCAGCAGATATGTGTGGAGTCCCACAATTGCAGATCTATACATGTAATCAATTTCAAGGAGGCCCATCCCTCCTTCAGAATGGAGAATATATAATCTTGGTATACACTGATTTTTATAAATCATTTGGTGAGCAAGACACATCCTTCTTGTTTTCCTATCTAATCGATCCAACACATTTTGGGGCCAGTCAATCACTCCAAAACTGTAAGTTAGGACAGGAAGAGCAAATTGGTTTATAGCTTAAATTTTGTTCCTAGATGTCAATGCTGTTTTCAGAATTAATTTAAATCTTCTAAAGTATTCCTTACTAAGTTTTATTTGCATTTGTTCAAGTTTTATTGTTGATCCTTCATCAATTCCCAAATATTTACACACTCCCTCTTGCTCAAGTTCTTTAATATCATATACTTGCCTCAAACTGATATTTTCCTAGTGATGCAGCTTTCCTGCTTTAAAGGTTGCTTTTGCACACTTATCAAGACAAAATTACATTTTTTTAATCTGAAAAAGTTTAGACAACCTGCAGCTGAGGTTTCAGTTCCTCATCTGATGAGCTATAAAGTTTTAAATCTTTGACAAAGAGAAGATGAGAAGTCTTTATACTTTGTTGTTTTCTAGGAGCCAAATTGTAGCCATGGCCTAAGCTGTTAAGTAAACAGCTTAATGGGTTAATGGCAAGGCAGAATAGCAATGGTGATAGGGAGTTAACGTGGAATATCCCTCTTTGAATTTTTATCCCTGGGATAATAATCTGTCCTTTATCATGGCTTAATTGTAAAGTGGTCTGCCACTGTTTCATGGTCATCATAATGTAGTTGATCAGTGTAGCATGTATCTTATACATTTTTAAGCACTATGTTATCCATGAATGTGGGATACTTTCAAATGCTTTTTTATAGTCAAGCCATGCCATACTTAAATTCTTCCCCTTTTTGCAGTTCTCCAGTATGACTTTATTTAACAAGAAATGATACTTTGTTCCATATGACTTTCTTTTATTGCCCTTTTGTTCTACTGCCATAATTGAATTTTCTTCTAAAATGATTATAAACTCTGTCAGCATTAATTCCCATTTATAGTTTATACATCATTGAAATGCAAGTTATTGGTCTATAATTTTTAGAGTTGCTTGCAGGTTCACTCTTAAGTAGGAGCATTGTTTTGCCTGTTGTTAGCCAGGTTGGTGTCTGTTCGGGGTGTGCATATAAATAGTTCTTACTCATGGCTAAATCTTTCTGCAAAGATGTTAATACTTTTAACCAAAAGTTAGGTACTGCACCTGGACCAGGGGTTTTCCAATTAGAGGCTTTTCTTCACTTTGTTTCAATCTCTCTGGCTGTTACTTCATCATATTTCATATCCTGCACCTTTAAACTTCGTAGTCTTTCTTTTACTTCCTCTATCCATTTAGCATCTTTGTTATGTTCCACAGGATCTTCATAGCTACTTCTCCAAAATATGGGTCTATGTTAAATATTTGAACATCCAAAATGTTGAATGTTACATGGTTGAGACCAAATGTTCAACATTTGGATGTTCGAATATCAAATAAAAAAAAGAAAAAAAGAAAAACACACCTTAACAGTGTGAGCAGGGGGCAAACCCCCTGCACCACCCACACCCCCCTACTTAAATATACCAACTCCGAGACCGCACTTCAGTACAGAAAATAGAAAGTCTCCCTATCTGCAGTGTATGGCACCGTTGAAAGTCAGTCTTTGAACACTTGAAATTTTGAATGATTGGTCTCGACCATGCAACGTTCAAAATTTTAAGTGTTCGAAGAATTGATATAGACCCTAATATATCTATTTCTTCTTTTTTTGGCGGTCTTTAAATTCCTTTTTCCTTGTTTCGCAATTATCTATAAAACCTTTTTGGGTCATCAAAAAATTGCTTATTTTGTACTGTTCCTTTATTTTTATCTGTGTATCTTTTAAGTTTTTCCACCTGTGCTGAAATTTTTAGTTTATTTGCAATCGTGCATGATAGATCCTGATATTTTCTAATACTGGGCATTGCTTTTATCACATCTATCTTTCTTAGTATTTTTGTTGATCTATTCCCACTTCTATAATCTTCTGACAGTGACACTTCTTGTCTTAATTGCTTTATAGTTTTCTCTATTAGATACTTCCATGATGGTACTCGATTTCTCCCCTTCCTTTCCCTCACTACCTTGTGTTCTTGTGTTAGAACTTTATCAGTTATTAATTTAGCAGCGCAGTAATATATCCTGTTTACTTGTTATATCTCATGGATCTCTATGGACAGTCCTAATTACTGCATTCGTTTGTTTTATCAGACTTCTGACTTTTTGGGTTTTATTGACCTTCTGCAGTCTATTTCTCTCCTTGATCTTAATATATCTATCCATGTCTATTAAATCAAGCAACTCTTCTCTTAGGTCATTTTCTTCCAAACTGAGGGCACATCCCTTGTTTTCAATTTCTTGTGGGCATTCTATAGAAAGTTCTATACCATCTTACGGTGGCACCTTCTCTTCAATTTCACCATGTGCATCCGTTGCTCTGTCATATGGAAACTTACTGGACTATCAGTCCTCAACATTCCGTCATCAGAGTTTCCACAGTTTCCTGTTCCTTTCCTTGCTGTCTAGCTTCAAGTGAAGGTTTATACTGGTTTCCTGTGGAAGGCTCCAAAATATCTTGATATGGCACCTGACCGATTGCTTCCTGTTCCACTGGTCTCCCCTTAATTTGGATATACATTGCTCTATCCTGTTGTGGTGCTTTCTGCATTCAATTTTCTACACTGAATTCTTCACTTTGCAGGTACTCTATAACCTCAGTTTCTATTTGTTTAAATTCTCCATTATTAATCTCCTTCTGTACTTTTCCTCGTTGTCTTCATATTTTTTGTATTGTAAAGTTTTCCATGTCCGGATTTCTTTGCCTGTATTTCTCTTCAAATATCTCTGGTGCTGCTCTTTTTGTATTGGTTAGTTTTGCTTTCTCCTTTGCATAAATATTACACCATATTAAATCTTTTTTTCTTTCCCATGTCCATATTTCTTCTTCAGATGTTTCCTGATCTTCCTGTTTCTCTGTACTTTGGGGACTCACTCAATCATGTGATGTAACCTGTGTTAGGCCTTCTACACTAAATCTTTCACTTCGCAGGCAGTCCATAACTTCAACTTCTATTTTTTTTAACTTCTACTTTACTAATTTAATTTTCTTTTCTACATTCCATCTTTGTGATATTATTTTTTTATTGTGAATTTTTTCCATATCTGGATGCTTTTGCCTGTATTTCATTTTGAATATCTGTGGAGCTGCCTTCTTTATATTCATTAATTTGGCTTTTGCCTATGCATAAATACTGTACCGTATCACATCTCTCTTTTTTTCCCCATGTCCATATTTCTTTTTTATACTTTTCAGATATCTCTAGGTTTTGTTGATTTATATTTTCACACTTCCTCAGATGCTTCTTTCTCCAAACAGATCAAAGTTTCTTGATCTATGTACTGTTTTTCACAAATTTGTTGTATTAATGAACGCAAATTTTCATTTGAAGTTTCTGACAGTTTTTCTTGCAGACTTTTTTTTCTTTCCTCTAATTTCTCTCTTAATCTTTTTGTTGATCTTGTGTCTGGAAATACTTTGCTTAATAGTAACAATACATAATTTCTTTCTTATACTCAATAGTTCACACTTTTCGTCTTTATGACTCTTCTTTGGTCTATCAGTTTATGTGATTTTTGGGGACTGCTATTTCTTTCTACAATGGGGGGGGGCATCCTTCCCCTGGGCCTGTCCTGGCCCCATTGTAGGAATGTTTCTATATTTTGAGGATTCTACACTGTCATTTTTTCCAGTCCTGGCACCAGTGCTCCTACCAGGATTGGGCACTTTTTTAGTCCTGGGTCTTGTGCACCCAACTATCTCTTTTAATTTTTAACCTACTTCTGTCCATGATATATGCTATATAAACATAGACTATATATCAGTGTTGCCTTGGTGAGATTTTGTGAAAACAGGGTCTACCTCGCGAAGTTACTTGCCAAGACTTGAGGATGAATTCAGTTTCAGCACTACTACTTTCCTTTGCTTGCTGACTTTTCGTCTCTCCATTCGGACCCTAAAACCTTCATGGAGACAATGCAGATGTAGTTTTGGATATTCTTTAATTTTAGAATATAACAATCTCAGTTTCAGTTTGCCCATTTCATGTCTTTCTTTACTGATCTGAATAAAAAGAGACATAATATCCCCATTGGCTCTCAGCCACTTTCTTGAGACTAATCCAAAAATCTCAGATCCCATTTCCAAATATTATCACCATTGTGCTTTAAGGTCAAGTAACTTCTGTTTAATGGTATTCAGTGGCAGGATCTGCCCATTACTCATACCCCATGACCTTAATGTTAAGGATACTTGCTGACCACTAATTTACCCAAATTAAGGAATTTCCTTCTACTTTAAGAAGAGAGTTATTCAATAAAAAGGAACAGGGAAAAATTCTTAGTAATACTATTCCTTTTTTACAAGTATTGATTGAACTTAACATCCACTCTGTATGATTCGCAAACCTTAAAGGGGTAGGGTATATGAATAACTACCTGTTTTCCTAATCTTTAAATTAACCTCAGGAGTGAGCCAGATTGGCATATCTTTCTGCTAACCCTATTATAAAGTCAGCTCCCTATCACCAGTCATAGGTGATATGTCTCGGATTCCAAATTTTCCAGTTTCTGTCATGAAAAGCTTTCACCTAGTAATTCAAGGTAGCTTACCATCTCACATAATGTCCAACATACACTTCCACATGATTTTGATATAAGGAAAAAAGGTAGCTTGGGGTGGGTGTCAAAGTCAATCAAAACTCTTGGTAAGATACATATTTTTGCTACCTGTATTTTCTAAAGGAGGGGGAGCTTTAAAATGTTCTCCTTCCAAATGTTATTTCTAACCTTAGTCCAAAAATGAATGAAAAGGTAGCCAGTACTACACAAAAACACAAGGCAATCTGGGCTAGTGGATAAACACCATAAAAACTCCCAAATAAAATGGCAAACTCTTCTTTATTCAAAAAATTCATCCAGTTTAACTGGACTTCATCAGATTCAGTGAGTGCAATGATACCAAAACCATTTATAGCCACAGGGACGAAGCAACAGGAAATGATGTAACAGTCATCATCATCATCTTTTGGCTGTTCCTGTTAGGGGTCGCCACAGTGGATCATCTGTTTCCATTTCTTCCTGTCCTCTGTATCTTGCTCTGTCACACCAACCACCTGCATGTTCTATCTTACCACATCCATAAACCTTATCTTAGGCCTTCCTCTTTTCCTGTTACCTGGTAGCTTCATCTTTAGCATCTTTTTCCCAATATACTCAGCATCCCTCCTCAGCACATGTCCAAACCAACATAATCTTGCCTCTCTGGCTTTGTCTCCAAACCTTCCAACCTGGGCTGACCCTCTAATATACTTATTCCTAATCCTGTCCACCCACGTCACACCCAGTGTGAATCTTAACATCTTTAACTCTGCCACATCCAACTCTAAATCCTGCCTTTTTGTCAATGCCACTGTCTACAACCAATATAACATAGCTGGTTTCACTACCCTCTTGTAGACCTTCCCTTTCACTCTTACTGGTACTCGTCTGTCACAAATCACTCCTGACACTCTTCTCCACCCACTCCATCCTGCCTGTACTCTCTTCTTCACCTCTCTTCCACACTCACCATTACTCTGAACTATTGATCCCAAGTATTTAAACTCATCCACCTTCACCACCTCTACTCCTTGCATCCTCACCATTCCTCTATGCTCCCTCTCATTCACACACATATATTCTGTCTTAGTCCTGCTGACCTTCATTCCTCTTCTCTCTAGATCATATTGCCGTCTCTCCAGGGTCTCCTCCACCTGTTCCCTACTCTCACTACAGATCACAATGTCATCTGAAAACATCATAGTCCACGGGGACTCCTGTCTGATCTTGTCTGTCAACCTGTCCATCATTATTGCAAATAAGAAAGGGCTCAGAGCTGATCCTTGATGCATTCCCACCTCTACCTTAAATGTATCTGTCACTCCCAACGCAGACCTCACCACTGTCACACTACCCTCGTACATATCCTGCACCACTCTTACATACTTCTCTGACACTCCCGACTTCCTCATGCAATACTGCAATTCCTCTCTAGGCACCCTGTCATATGCTTTCTCTAAGTCTACAAAAACGCAATGCAACTCCTTCTGACCTTCTCTGTACTTCTCCATCAACACTCTCAGAGCAAACATTGCATCTGTAGTGCTCTTTCCCAACATGAAACCATACTGCTGATCACTAATCATCACGTCCCTTCTTAACCTAGCTTCCACTACACTTTCCCATAACCTCATGCTGTGACTGATCAGTTTAATCCCTCTGTAGTTACTACAGGTCTGCACATCACCCTTATTCTTAAAAATTGGTACCAAAACACTTTTTCTCCATTCCTCAGGCATCCTCTCACTTTCCAAAATTTCATTAAACAATCTGGATAAAAACCCTACTGCCATTTTACCTAAACACCTCCATGCTTCCACAGGTATGTCATCTGGACCAACAGCCTTTCCTTTCTTCATCCTCTTCATAGCTATCCTTACTTCCTCCTTGCTAATCCATTGCACTTCATGATTGACTATCCCCACATCATCCAACCTTCTCTCCCTCTCATTCTCTTCATTCATCAACCCCTCAAAGTACTCTTTCCATCTGCTCAACACACTCTCCTCGCTTGTAAGTATGTTTCCCTCATTATCATTTATCATATTTACCTGCTGCATATCTTTCCTCTTCGGTCCCTCTGTCTAGCCAATCGGTACAGGTCCTTTTCTCCCTTCTTAGTGTCCAACCTTTCATACATCTCTTCATATGCCTTATCCTTAACCTTCACCACCTCTCTCTTTGCCATGCACCTCATCTCCTTATACTCCTGTCTACTTTCTACATCTCTCTGACAATCCCACTTCTTCTTTGCCAACCTCTTTCTCTGTATACTCTCCTGTACTTCCTCATTCCACCACCAGGTCTTCTTGTTATCCTTCCTCTGTCCAAATGTCATACCAAGCACCTTTCTAGCCATATCCCTTACTAGCTCTGCTGTAGTTACCCAGCTATTTGGTAACTCTTCACTGCCACCCAGTGCCTATCTTAACTCTTCCCTGAACTCCACCTCACAATTACCCTTTTTCAATTTCTACCATTTGATCCTTGGTGCTGCCCTCACACTCCTCCTCCTTTTCTTGATCATCAACATCATCTTACAAACCACCATCTTATGCTGCCTAGCTACACTTTCCCCGGGCACCATTTTACAGTCTCCAATCTCCTTCAAACTGGCCCTCCTACATAAGATATAATGCACCTGTGTGCATCTTCCTCCATACTTGTATATCATCCTATTCTCCTCCCTCTTGTTAAAATACATATTCACCACAGCCATGTCCATCCTTTTCACAAAATCCACTACCATCTGACCTTCTGCATTCCTTTGTTTAACACCATACCTACCCATCACTTCCTCATCCCCTCTGTTCCCTTCACCAACATGCCCATTGAAATCTCCTTCAATCACCAGTCTTTCACCCTTAGGTACAGTCATCACGACTTCATCCAACTCGCTCCAAAATTTTTCTTTCTTGTCCATCGCACACCCAACTTGTAGAGCATATGGACTAACAACATTCATCATTACACCATCAGTTTCCAGCTTCATAAACATCACTCTATCAGACACTCTTTTCACCTCCAAAACACTCTTAGCATACTGAATAATAATTAATCACAGTAATTGAGTTAAATATTAAAAACGTATTCTTTATAAAAAGATGCATGACCAATAAAATATACACAATAAATAAATAACATCTTATTAAAAGTAGATATGTAAAATGTCTAACTAAAACACTTTAACAATCATGCATTAAATTAAGACCTCAATATGGTAAAACAAATACATGCATATCCTTGAAAGTGTCATAAATATGTAAAAAACTATAATATATATATATATATATATATATATATATATATATATATATATATATATATATATATATATATACATATACAAGTTGATGTGAATATGTCGAATATAAATATCTATGTGTGTATTGTTTATATATCATTTAATGGGGTGAGCTATTTCAGGGCCTTGACTTTAAGATCCTGCCACTCTCCTCAATAAACATTTTATTGACTCCATCCAAACTCTCATATCTTCCAATTGTAGCATTAATTCTCTCCCTACTACTCCTGACCCTCCAAACGTAAATCTATTCTCTTTTCACCCAGTCCCTACTTCCTACATCAAATCTCTTCTACAAAAGCTTAAACCTTGCTCTCCCTCCACTGACAATCTACCTCCTACCTTCCTCAAACTTGCTTCTGATTCCATTGCTTATCCAGTATCTATTGTAATCAATAGATCCATTCAGGAATCCACTGCCCCTACCCAGTGGAAATCCTTCTTTACTATTCTCCTGCACAATGGTGGAAACTCTACATAGCCATCAAATTACCGACCCATAGCCATTCTGTCCCTCCTCTCTAAGATTCTTGAGAAATGTATTCACTCACAGCTTCTCACCTACCTCCTCCAACATAACCTACTCACTCCTACTCAGCATTGTTTCCATCCTAACCACAGCACAACTACTACCCTCTTATCCTTCACACATACCATTGCTGAGGCCCTAGATAACAATAAATTCATATCTTCTCTCTTTCTTGACCTGTCCAAAGCATCTGATACAGTCACCCACCCTCTACTACTATCTAAACTTGCATATCTTAATCTATCCTCTTCCTCTCTTGCCTGGTTCTCCAGTTACTTATCCTGCAGGTAGCAATTTGTCAAATGGTTCTCTTCCTCTTCTCCATTTATACCTGTCCCAACTGGAGTACCACAAGGTTCCATCCTGGGTCCTCTCCTGTTTAATATCTTTACCAGTGATCTTTACACATCTTGTAAAGAGTCCTCCCTCATCCAATATGCTGATGACTCAACTCTTATCTCCATCACTGACAACATCTCTGAACTCCATACTGTAACTCAAGAAGCCTTCCTTTCCACAGAACAATGGTTATCCAATAACCTACCTATTCTGAACCCTAAACTGACCAAACTCTTACTCTTTCTGCCCAAATCTCTCAATCACTACAAATCCACCTTTCCAATTACTTCCTCTAACAACAATACATTCCTATCTGAAACTCACACAAAACTTCTGGGCATTATCATTGATGATGAACTAAAATTTAACCTTCACATGCTCCAATGTATAAAAAAGACACACCAGAAACAAGGCTTACTGTATCGCAACAAAAGATTTTTAACTGCTAATGCCAGACTCTCCCTTGCAGAAGCTCTACTCCTCCCCTCCCTTCTATATGCTGCCCCAGTTCTTACCAGCATCCAAACTACAACCTTGAACAAATTTCAACAAATTTACCATAAGATAACCAGATTTATCATAAATTCTCCTTACAATTCTCATCACTGCCTTGCCCAAAACTCTCTACAGTGGCTGAAATTTCCTCAACTACTACTGCTATCTCAACTACAAATGCTACACTTCATTCTCCATAAACCTTCTTCATGTCCTGCTCTCTCCTCCTTCATCTCTATCTATACTCCACCTCAGACACTCTGTACATCTAATCAACTACTACTGGACATCTAGCAACCCAAAAAAACTGTAGGTAAACTACTATATAAACACTCAGTTGCCCATGCTTGGAACAAACTTCCACTTGATATACGTTCCATCACCCACCCAGCACACTTCAAAGAAAAACCCAAACTTCATTTACTTAACTCCAAAAGTTGCCCCTGCCATGCCCTAAATTAACCCCCCCCCCATTCACATACCATTACCAATCCCTCCCCTTTCTCTTAAGTAAGTCATCAGGCCAATACTTACTAAACTCTATCAAACCATTACTGCTGAACAAAAAAAAAACCTGCTGTATATATATATATATATATATATATATATATATATATATTGTTACTCTGTAGAACATGATATGTACAGCCCTTTTGCATGCATTGCTACATTGTATATTTAACTTTTTGTCTAACTGATTTTTTTTATTTCTTACTCTCAAGTTAAATTTCTTACTGTAAACTGTCTCTGTATGGAGCTTTTCTCCTCGGGTCTCCCATGAAAATGGGCCTCAAACCCAGCTGGACCAACCCGGTTAACAAATGTCAATAAATAAATAAATGGGTTTCAATGATATGTAATCATTAATACCAGGGGGGTTACTGGTGTTTAACTATAATTGCCAGACTACTACTTTTTCTTCAAGTAGTAACTTAACATTACCACCCCTAGGGTTAATGTGCACCTTGCCAATAACAGCAAACCTAAAAGTGTGACAGGTGTTATCCTGTTCTATTTGCCTGTATAAAGCTTTATTTGTATTATCTTTGTTAATGTCGTAAATGTGTTCACATATTCTGTTCTTCAAAGACCTGTTAGTTTTCCCGACATAAAATGCCGGGCAGGTGGAACATAATGCTAAATAAACTACTTCCTTAGTGTTACAATTTCCTGTCTGGAAAATCACTTTACTTCTAATGTTTCCCAAAAAGATGGCCTTCTCTTCATAAATATGCATGCACTGATTACAAGACTCACATTTATGAGTTCCTTTAGAAATCTTAGTTTTCCTGTGAATATTGTGGTTCTCCAACTCGGCCTTGATATTGTGACCTGTCTTATAGACAAAAACAGGGTTATGTCCTAAATAATCATATATGTCCACATCACCTCTCAAAATATTACAGTTCTTGGATATCACATCTTTCATAATAGGTGAAAAAGGGCTATATTTCAATACCATGACTCTTGTGAAATTATCCCTGTTTGTGTTCTCCACTTCCTGGATAAGCTCTTTTCCTAATAATGGCTTATACAGTAACCCCCATTGTCATAATATATACTCAATAGTGTCTTTAACTAATTTAGGGCAGCTGCAGTGGTGCAGTGGTTAGTGTTGCTGCCTCACAGCAAGAGGTTCTCTGGTTCAATCCTCAGCTGGGGTGCCTTCTGTGCAGAGTCTGTATGTCGTCCGTGTGGGTTTCCTCCGGGTGCTCCAGTTTCATCCCAAAGACATACTGTAGGTGGATTGGATACTCTAAATTGACCCTAGGCATGAGTGTGTGCATACATGAGTGTGTGCCTTCCGTGGAAGGTTGGGCACCAGGCTGGCAACTTGGCACCATAAAACTCCACTGCCAATCATGAGCAGACAGGTGATCCACTGTGGCATCCCCTAACTGGGAAAAGCCAGAAGAAAAAGTGTCTTTGACTAATTTGTGGGGATAACCTCTCTCCAGGAACATATTACCGACCAATCTAAGTTCTTTCACCACGTCAGCATTGTTTGAAGTCATCCTAGCTGCTATAACACATTGACCATTTAAAATGCTTTTTTTTCTGCAAAAAGGATGGCAGCTACTAAATTCCAAATAAGAATTATGAACAAGGGTTTACGGTATATGTTGGATTTAAAGTCATGGGGTGTAAGTGAAATGTGTATAAAAAGGACAAACCAAAGTTATCAAATGTATGGGTGAACTTAAAATAGGAACAAATATTGTTCAGATATGAAACAAATTTTTCTATTTCATCCATATCACCCTTCCACAGAATAAAAACGTCATCCAGGAAATGCACATAAAGTTTAAAGTGTCTCCTATAGGCACTATTAAATACATATCTGTTTTCCCATTCAGTACAAACAAGATTTGCAAACATAGAGGCACAAGAAGCCCCCATGGCAACACCCTTAATCTGCTTAAAATGTTCGCCCTCAAAATAAATAAAATTATTCTCTAAGACTACAGTCATCAGTTCAAGTACCAAAAGAATTCTATCATTGTCTAAATTGGAATACTTAATCATTGATTCATGAATTAATTCCAATCCTTTTGTCTTTGGTCATTGAGTTGACTAAATCTACCACATCAATGCTAACAAATTTCAAATCACTTTCCCAAAGTTCATGTTTTAATCTAACCCAAAATTTCCATGAGTCAATAAGGAAGTGTGGAATATTTTTATACACATGCTTCAACCAGTTATCTATCATGACTCCAATGGGGGTAAGTTTTAGATTTGCTTCCAGACACTATGGGTCAAATGGTACATGTAAAATATCTTTATGAACTTTGGGTATTCCAAATAGGGTCTACTTTAGAATACAGAAAAATCAAAGAATCAAATGCTCACATGAGCAAAAAATCAGGAATTCGATATTTAGTTTTTTGGATCACAGTACAGTGAAGATCGGAATATTTGCTCTTTCCTCACTGTAGTGCGATCTTGGAGTAGAAATATATATTTAGCGGGAGGTGTGTGGGGCTCAGTCCCCCACAATAGTGATTTTGAGTTCCTGATTATTCGCTCATGTGAGCATTCGATTTTTTGATTTTTCGGAGTTCTGACATAGGCCCCTCCAAATATGGTGGCTAATACCAGAAATTCAAATTTAAAAAAATTGTATATCTCAAAAGATGTTCTTTGATCCATCAGATATTCTTTGAGCCAAGAGTCAGTACATCTATAAGCAATATTGATCTCATTGAGAGATACTGACTCATAAACTTCAGTATTATTTAAAATGTCACACATCTTATTAATGTAATTCATCTTGTAATTCAAGGTAGCTTACCATCTCACATAGTGTCCAACATACTCTTCTACCTGATTTTGATATAAGGAAAAAAAGGTAGCTTGGGTTTAAGTCAATCAAAGCTCTTGGTAAGATACATATTTTCACTACCTGTATTTTGCAAAGAAGGGGGAGCTTTAAAATGGTCTCCTTCCAAATGTTATTTCTAACCTCCTGAAGTACATATCTGATATTATTATCCACAACTTTTTCCATTACTCAATCCATCATTATTTTTAGCTACCTCACTTTAATGTTATAGAGATAGGAAATCCCTTGCCTTCTATCTTGTACCCAGTTCCTCAGATCTGAATGGGAATAGGCTAATTTTCCATACATTTACTTTTAACCCTGTACTCTCTGTCATCTTCTCTAAGGCTTGTATTATAAGTCTAACTTGTTCTAGCAGATCATTGAGCAATATTACACAATCATCGGCATGTCATGCAGCTAGAGTTAAAGGCTATAAGCCACTACCAAATTCAAAACCACTCAAAATGTTCTGAAAAATGTTTGTGTATTACTAAAACCACTTAAACAAAAAGCATTGGGAACAACAGACACCCATATCTGGTACCCTTGTACAACAAAATTGTGATGTTTTGCCATTAACACCAACTGCACTGGCGGATCCTGATATAGCAACTTACACCTCTCAGTAACACTAGAAGGAAACCCAAAAATTATATCACTTGGTAGAATCAAATGCCTTGTGAAATCAGTTGTGTTCCATTCCATAACTTACTTTGAATACAGTATTCCTGCAAATGTATCTATAGTCTAACAGCTTCTGACTCCACTCCATTTCCCTTTTATAAATAGGTTCATAGGTTCATACGTTCATACTAGGCTATCTGCCCTAGGGCATTTATAAGCCTAGCCAGAGTGTGTTTGGCTTTCGCCACCCATTTTAAATTAATTTTGCTATGCCCTTTTTCGAGGTTAGTATATTGTGCCTCTGTCTAACAGTGACACAGAAGTGATACCCGGGGTAAAACTATGATCTTCCATCCACTCATCAAGATTCATCTTGAAGAGAGTCAATGAGGGACTCTGCCTAACCTGGACTGGGATTTTATTCCAGAGTGAAGGGAGCCTCTGGGTTATGAATCTGTCCCTCCAGCATGTCCTATTTATTTCAGTGCTGAGGTTCAAGTCTCTCGAGCATGTAGCTCGATGGGATTTGGATTTTCTGAGGTGCAGCATGTCCATTAATTCCGGGTTGGACATGGCTTTATACGTCAGGCACAGATCGCCTTTGAGCAGGCGGTATGCCACTGAGTAGAGCTGGAGTTTCTTTAACCGGGCAGCATATGGCATCTGTTTGAGCCCTTTGATCCTCTTGGTGAGGTACTTTTGGGGTCTTTCCAGTTGCTGCATGTGTCTGGTAAGGTACATCCCAAAAGGGGCATTGTACTCAATTATGGGCCTGATGAGGGATGAGTAAAGAGGCACGATGACCTGCCCTGATCTAGATGTGAATCCCTTCATGATTAGGTGGGCTATATAAAATGTTTTTCTAACCACTTTGGCCACGTGGTTGTCAAATGAGAGATTGCTATCAACTTGGGTCCCCAGGTCCCTAATTACTTCTTCCGTACTTAATGGATTACCACCTATGTGGTAATTTGTGGGCACTTTGTTTTTGCCAAAGGGGATGACTATACACTTTTTGGCATTTAGCTTGAGGCCATGGCTCTGGCACCAGTTGTCTGTTTCTATGAGGCCCTTTTGGAGGATGCTTGTGTCGGCTGGAGAGTCGATTATGGCACCCAGTTTGCAGTCATCTGCGAATTTGGTCAGCCACAGTCCTTCCGTGTTGGCCTGTACCTCTGAGAAATATATACAGAGCAAGAAAGGTCCCAGGACTGAGCCTTGTGGGACACCACTTGTAACTGGTTTGGAGTCTGACATGGCTCCAGCAATTCTAACCATGTGGGTTCTGTCCTTGAGCCAGTTTGCAACCCATCTAGTGACATAGGGGTTTATATTTAAGCTGGTGAGCTTATCTATAATGCCCGACTGGGGTATTGTATCAAAGGCTTTTGCAAGGTCCAGGTAGGCTGTGTGGACCACCTTCCCCTTGTCAATGGCCTTGGTGACTGTTTCAAAGAAATTGACCAGGTTTAAGAGGCAGGATCTGCCCTTAACAAAGCCAAACTGGGTAGGATCCAGTGTCTGTAGGTCCCCAATATTTTTATTTATGAAGTCCATGATGATCCTTTCCATAGCTTTGCAGACCAAGCTAGTCAGGCTTATGGGGCGATAGTTTCCAGGATCTGTTGAGGCACCACCTTTGTGGAGAGGGACCACTGTTGCTGTACGCCACTCTTTGGGTACATATCCTGTAGTAAGGCAGAGATTGAACAGTAGTTTTATGTTTGGGTTTAGCTCTTCTTGGAGTTCATGTAGGACGCAGCCCTGGCACTGTCTGGTCCCACTGATGCTGTGTTTTTTGCTTTGGGGAGGGCGGCTCTTACCTGAGCATCTGAGATGTCAGGGGGGCAGCACACTGCTGGGATAGATATTTGGCCTTTTGGTGGGGGGGGGTGAAGTTTGCACTGAACCTGTCAGCTAGGATGTTAGCAATGTCTGTGGGTTCGGTGTATTTTTTGTCATTTTGAACTAATTCTGAGCATATCTGGGAATTCCCACCCAGGTTCCTGACATAACTAAAAAAAGCCTTGTGATTATCCTTAGTGGCTTGTGCAATTTTTCTCTCTAAGCTGACCTTAGACGATTTTATGAGTGCCCGTAGTTTTTTGCTAATATTGATCAGAGATGCCTTCCCTTTTTGGGATTTTGCTTTATCATGTAGTAGCTTCCTCCTTCTATTGTATAGTTTGTTTATGGCTGGGGTCCACCAGACAGGACATCTGCCTTTGGAGGATTGGGTCTTGGTTTTATTTGGGATTGCATGACCCATGCATTCCTGAAGGTGTTCATAGAATGCATTTATAAAAGATTCTGCGGTCTGGGCCGTATTTTCCCAGGCCTGGGGGCTTTGAAGGATTCCACCTCAGTTTTAAGGAGTGTGAAATTTGCTTTAGAGAAGTTTTTCACTGTGGTTTTCTGGGCAGGGGTTGGGGTCGGGATGTGAATATCCAGTGAGATTAGTTTATGGTCTGATCTTACCAGTGAGGGATACACTTCTGGTCTGGAGCATAGAGTCCCCATGTTGGTGATGATCAGGTCCAGTATGTTTTCCCCTCTTGTGGGAGTGGTAACATGTTGTTCCATAGCATTTGAGTTTATAAATTCTAGGAACCTTTGGGCTAGGGTGTTGGAGCTAGAGTAATGCTCCCAGTCTATGTTTGGGTAGTTGAAGTCACCCAATATAATTGTGGTTGGAGAGACCTTCATATTTTCCTGTGTTCTCAGGAAGGCCAAGTGGGGTTCCTGGGTTTGGGAGGGTGGTCTCTAGCAGGCTATAAACTAGAAGGCAGTTTTACCCACTGTTAGTTGCACATGGATAGTCTCTGATGCTTCGTGCTGTGCCACCAACTTGGAGGTGTGGGTATCTTTGATGAATATTGATACTCCCCCTCCTTTTGTGGTTCGGTCCAAGTTTTGGGGCTGAAAAGCATAGTATGAGGTATAACCTGGTAGTGCTGGGGTGCTCTCAGGAGCCTTGAACCAGGTTTCTGTTACTGCACAGATATCGATGTTCTCCATGCTAAGGAAAGTTTTGAGTGCATGCATCGTGTGGTTTAGACTTCTGGCATTGAGTAGCATTACTCTTAGTTTCTTATCCCTTGTGATACCTATGGAGGTGGGTTTGTCTTTTGAGCCTTGCCTAAAATAGGCACTATGGGGGTGGCAAGAGCCTTTGCCAATATCCGAAAGCCCAGGGGTGACAGGTGCAAGCCATCCCTAGCGAAGCATCGTGGCTTGTCGAGCATGTCATCCCAGGCTGACAGGCATTGGATCCCCTTTGAATGAAATCCCATGTGGTTATAGCTTATCAAACTTGGAAGGATTTTTGCTACTCTTCTGTCAGTACCTTGGCAAAGATTTTGACATTGTTCTGCAGGAGGGAGATAGGTCTATAATTCTAAACATTATACAGATCTTTATTGGGCTTAGGGATCATTACACCTTATATTTCAACATATTCTCTGTAAAACTTTTATCCCAGAGTGGCTATCAATAAAGCCTCTCTACAAGATTTCACAATTCCTCAACGTTGCCCTAGGAATTTGGTGTTCTAAATCTCACTACTCAAAAATTATCCAAGCTAAAACTACATATTTTAATTACCCTGTTCACGTTAGTCAAGTTGTATAGTACTCAAAATTCATTGGACTGCTCTAAACTTTCTTGGTTAAGCTTCAGAACCATGACTGTTAAATAAATATATATCCTCACATAAACATATAGCCAAAAACATGAACAGACGTTCCTGCTATCAGAAATATTGGAACCTTCTCCTTGAACATATATTAAAAGCATAAACCAGTCTGAAAATGTTTTAATATCTAGTTATAAGATGTTAGAGAGTTAAATTAAATCTTTAATGGTGTTATCACAAAGATATTAGTGTAAAATCCTGAATTGTTTCCTTGTTATAACCTAATAATATGTCTTGGTTTTCTTCCAGCTGTCTTTTGTAGCACTCATTGTACATAATGTACATCATTTTATTACAGTTGTGGTTGATTGTTTGTTATATACTGTTTAGATTGCAATGTCATTTTCATCTGTCAAGCAAATATGTATATAATATGAAAGAAAAGAAAACATTTTTTTGAAAAAAAAATGTTTTCACAATTGCAACCTAAAGTCTTATAAAAATCTAAAGTAATCCATTAAAGCCACTTGATTTGCCAGCAGCCAGACTGCCTATGGCTACCCTCACCTGTTGCACGATAAAATGCTTTTCTTATATAGCAACCATACCCTCAGTAAGCATGGGTGGTCTCAGTCATCTTAGACACATCTCTTCAGGCATCCCTGAAATCTCTTCTTGGACATAAACAGTTGTCTCAAATGCCATTGCCAAGAGACATGCTATCCTTTCATTACTTGCAGTCACCTTTTTCTTGTTCTTGAGGGCAGATACAATGAGTTTCTGCGTTGTCTCTTTACAACTTCTTACTAATACTTTGGGAGAGATGATTCCCTTGGTCCTGTGAAACAGTTTCAACCTCTCCACTTGTCTAAGATATGTTGATATTGAATCTATCTGCTCTCAACTTTGTTTACTTTTAATTCACACAAAATAACATGTTCCTTATAATAATCCACTTTACATTTCTGTTCCAAATCCTTTAGTTATTTCTCCAGTTTCTTTAATTTGCTTTTTTCTCCTTTAAAACAGACTCCATTCTCACACATCTGATGAGATCTTTTGACCACATGCTTAGCTGACCAAATTCAGTCGACTAAACAGATGTTGAAAAAATATTGGGCAGGATTCACGAAGCCTCTGTGTAAGAGATACAAGGCTTACACGGAGGCTGCAGTTAAACGGTGTGACATCAGCATGTCATGCATATGCATGAGGGCATGCTGAATCACACCTAAGGCTAACACGGTCCGTGGAAGACAGTAGGGGGCGTGTCCATAGGCCGAGCCATGCAAGCGGACACGCCCCCAGAAGAGTAAAAGTGCCCAAAGTAAACACCCACGACAGAGTCCATGGAAATGTGAATAAACATAACACAACACATGCCCCCACAGACTATGAACATAAAATATATAAATTAACATGTTATTTTTTTTTTAATTTGTAAAGATGTTTGCCCGTGAGTGCGCTCGTTTGCGCAGGCGTGCCCATAGCTCAGCCACAGTCAGCAGTAAGTGGAAAAGCATATAAGAACTAACAATGCAAAGTAAGCCAAAAAGCAATAGAGTAGCGGTAGAGATGTCGGCTGAAGAGCAGGCAGTCATCGTTCGAGCCCCCACAACATCAATTTTCATTTTTAGTAAAATAAGCACGAAACAAGTCCCTGACATATATGTACACATATAAAATTATATTTTATGTAAAATGTAATGAAATAGGCCATTTATTTTGCAGAAATGTGAGATAACAAAATAATAAAAAATGCCAGATGTGCCTATAGCTGAGCTACAGTTTAACAAGGTGAGTGCATCTGCTCGTAGGTGAGCAGTGGTTTAAGAGGTGTAAAATGAGTGCCTGTAGGTGAGCATTGGTTTAACACGCTGAAACTGTGTGGCCCTAGCTGAGCTGAGCGTAATATGTGTGCTGACAACCAAATGAAGCGTAAACTAGCGTAACCCGTTTGTGCGGAGCTGCGCACCGCGCCAACAAGCTACCCGACGGGCTACGTTGAGCAAGCTGTAACAAAACTGCCTTTACACAGACACACCCCCTAGCCTGTCTAGACAGTAATAAAATATAAAAAGCAGTGGCCAGGTTCGAACCCAGGATACCATGCACCATAGTCAAGGTACTGAACCACTAAGCCATGACAGCTGTACTTAGAAATGCAGTAATAGCAAATATATAGGAATGAATAGAAAGTGGAGCATGACAAAGCAGGTTTTGTGAAGTTGATACAATTCCAAAATGACCAATCACAGATAAGTGCAGGAAAAATGGCATATATAAGCCCCATAGGCAGGAATACACAGCATAAACGATTGTAGAACTAACTTGCAGCCAGAATGTCAGGAGTAGGTGAGGGTAGTTGCTTTCAAGCACATAGGTGGGGCATTGAGGAGTCCAGATATATGGTCTGGCTCCTAGTCCACAATCATGAGGCCCAACTCATGCAGGGCCAGGTCCTGTGGGGAGCATATAGGGCTGAGGTGTGGGACCGGTTGGCTCATGATCTCACCAGTGCCACAGGGATTTCAAGGACTGGTGAGCAGGTGCGTCACCACCATGCGGACCTGAAGAGATGTAAGCAGGACCAATTGAACCTTTGGATCGAGGAGGCCCGGCAAATGCCCAACGCCCCACTACTGAGTAAGTTACATTTAATTATGTATGTAAGAAATTAAACTAGCTGATATTATGGAGATGTGTATTCCAATATTACTTCATTTATATTACAGCTGCAGGTGTCCGTTCTGCAAACCGCAGAGCCTATGGCGATAGGCTGGTGCGGTTGCGCCGCCAGGGAGGTCAGTAATCCTCTCCCAGTAACTGTAAAGAAATATAAAAGTATGACAGTTAGCAAAAGAGTGCAGTGTAGTCACTAAGTAATAAAATGTGCAAGTAACAGTGTAAGAGTGTTTGCAAGTATTGCTTGATTACAAAAGTGTGTTGCAGTCTGTAATCCAAACAGAAAAATGAAAATGTCTGAAATAAAGTCTGAAATAAAGATGCCCCACCTGTAATATAATAGTACACAACCTGCAGCAGGCTGAAAAGTACAGCTGCAGAAGATGAACAAATCACATGTGTGAAATATATCCCTGTTGAAATACTGAAACATGACAGAAGTGAGACTGCTGGAAAGGATTGTAATAACTACAGGTAAAACATGTCAATAAAGCCTAGAACTAAGTACCATCCTGAATAGTAAAATGAAAACAAGTGAGAGAGTGTGAGAGAGTTATGAATCCACCAATAAAGTAGTAATAACCCCTGAATAAAGTATACTGCAGTCAGTACAGAATGAAATGAAAGTGACAAGCAGAACCAAACTGCGAAATGTGTTCAAAGTGTTGCTGCAGCTGGAATGTGTATCCCAAAATCTGGATATGTTGCTCTCAGTCTGCAATATGCAGATAGTATGATTGTCTGAAATACCAAACATCCACAGTTGTCTATAGCTATATAAAGCAAATGTAGAAGGATGATGTAGCTGAACAAAGCCAGATATGAACGTGTATGAATAACAATAAAATGTATATTGATGTAGCAGTAGCAGTCCTATCACCAAATTGAAGTAGTTATCATATAGGACACTAGTTAGAACAGTAGTGTGTATATATCTGCAGCTATTAGAAATGTACAGCATATGTATTGGTATTCAAAGGTGTTAATAATATTTTCTTTACCCCACCCTATAACCACATATAATCCATTCCACGTGAAATTGGTATATGCAATCACAATTAACACCCCTGGACTTTTGTCCTGTTGGGTCATAAATATTTGCATGTACGTTGATGCATCTGACCTGTTCATACATCCAAACCTGATGGCCTGTTGCCATCAATCAACCCTGCATGTTGTTAGACTGTGTATTGCTGTTCAAATTATGCATGTGTTATGCTCGCTGTTCAATGGTGTGAATATCTGGGTGTTTGGTTAATGGGAATACTAATGCATGCTGTTACAACTAATTGCGAATGGTATTGTATGTTACTAACCCAAACTGTCATGACATAATGCAAAACATAGGACGACAGGGAAGGCGGATTCCAGCGGACCCACCTCTCCCACCTCAGCTGGCGAGTGCGCCTGGCACTAGTGCCCACTCTGGACCCTCCTCCGGTGGCCCTGTGCCACCTGCGGGTAGAAGCACTGCAGGGGATGGGGCCCGTCCCCCCTCTGCAAGTGTGGCCGGAGGAGAACCACCACTCACCCTCCATAGCGTCCGGACTGTGGTGCGTAGGGAGATCCGGGACTCTGTTCTTGGGCCCCTATGCCAGCTTGAGGCACAGGTGGCACAACGTACGGGCATGCCTGTTGCCCAGCCTACACAGCCCCCAGCACAGCCCCATCCTGGGCAGTGAAGGAACAGTGGCAACTGCCCATGGGTGGGGATATCAGTTCCACTGTTACCATCTGTGGGCTCATGGGCTCTGGATATCCAAACATCCGTCCCCATCAATTGTGTAACCCCCCACACATGTCATACACCGCCCCTGTATGCGTCTTGTTTGTCTTGTCTGTTGACCTACCCAACCTACCTCCCCAGCTATACCGACTTCCTTTACCTGACATACCACTCTCACCTGAAAAAAAAAGGGCACTCTGTACCCACAAAAAAATTACACCCCATACATAGCTGCCCATTCCGCACACATGTCTGCTGGACATGGAAACTATCAATTACAGTTGGCTGTACAACATGTATTATTGTTGTCCTGACACCTCTCTCAGGGGTGGAAGGTTTCAAATGTCACACCAAATTACAAACATATGCACAGCTGTTGCTGATGAAGAAATGGGCAGCTATGGGCCTTACCTACATCCCTTCTGCAAAACCCAAGCTTGTTTCCCTACTGTCTTACCCTCTTTGTGACCCCATTTTCACCACTTTCCTGTCTCCCCATTTTCATTTCTTTCAAAGAAAATAGTGGGGGTGTGCGCCAGAGTAAGCACTGTTAAGCGGTTGTAAGCGGGTGTGCACGGAGCTGAATGCCAGTGCGCATGCGGGAGCACCGCGCAAACCAGCGCTAACCCGGTTACAACTGCTTAAAAGTGCCTTAGTCACTCTGATTGACAGGTCCTGTAGTCAGTTCAAAAGCAAAATAAAATCCCACTGTCAGTCCCGAAGCCAGGACCTTGGAAACAGTAGTCTGCATGACTTACCGCTAAGCCATGACTGTTATACAAGAACATTGTGCTAAAATAAATATATCATGTAATAGTAAGAATGAATGTAAAGGGAATACAGGATGTGTAGTACACAAAGCATGTCATGTATACTTACTGTCAAATCTAGTGGATTTCTATAATAGTAGTGTGTGAACAGAAACAGCCATGCTAGTTGGTAGCTAGTAGGTAATAATGTCAGTTAATGTACATATATAAATGTATGTATATTTACATATATATATATATATATATATATATATATATATATATATATATATATATATATATATAGATATATATAGGTGTCAGTGTGCATACACACTTAGTATAGGAAACAGGAGAGAGGAATGGAAAAATGTGAATCTACAACACAGCCTAAATCATGAGAGGGATACTAACCTTTGCACTCACAGAACAGTGTCCACAGCATACCAGCATGGTCCCCATCCTTACAATCTGAAAGGGCAATGCCTATCTCACATACCCTTTTATAGCACTGTCCTGAAATCACAGTGAGAACTGCAATCAGTACACAACTGGCTGCATGCAAATAGGAAATGCTGGCTTACAATTGGTGCAGAGGCCATCACATGGACTTATGCAGATACATACAAAAGCATCCTGTACTCCCACTCCACACATGCAATACTTTCATTGCACCATCTGGAGGCAGACAGAGAGAGAGAGAAAGAAAAGAAAAAAAGAAAAAAAGAAAATAAGAACTCAAACAAAAACACACGTTACACAAACTAAGTTGAAGCTGTCATCAGTGTCAGTATCAAGCTGGGCTAGCAGCAGCAGGAAGCTATAGTAACGGTAACGCAACCAGCTGTGACAAACACAGGTAATGTAAAGTAACAAGTTAATAGTCTACATACTGTGAACCCTCCATATGTGTTATTGGTCTGTATCTATAGGTATGTCCATGTGATAAGTTGTTTGCACGTAGTTTCACCCAAAGGGGATGACTGTACATTACATGTCATTCAGTGTTAGGCCATGATCCTGGCACCAGTTGTCCATTTCAGTGAGACCTGTCTGTAGGATGTGTGTGTCAGCTGGTGTAACGACTATGGCGCGTAGTTCGCAGTCATCTGGGAACTTTGTCATCCACAACCCGCACATGTTTGCTTTCACATCTGAGAAGTAAATGCCAAACAAGAGGGGTCCTAGGACAGAGCCCTGTGGGATACCACATGTGACTGGCATTGAGTCTGACATGGCTCCTGCAATATTGATATTATAGATTCTGTATGTCAACCAGTGTGCAACCCATCATGTGACATATGTAGTAACATGTAAGCTAATGAGCTTGTCTATGATGCCTGAGTGGAGTACTGTGTTGAAGGCCTTAGGCAAGCCCAGGTAGGCTGTATAGACTGCGTTGCCCTCATCAATGGCTGTAGTGACTGTTTTGAAAGGTCAACCAGGTTCAAAAGGCAGGATCAGCCCATCACAAAGGCAAACTGGGTGGGATCAAGTGTCTGCAGGTACCCAATATTGCTGTATATGCGTCCCATAATGAATCATTCCATAGCTTTGCAGACCAGGCTGGTTAAGCTTATGGGGCGGTAGTTCCCAGGGTCAGTAGAGGTGCCTCCTTAGTGGAGTGGGACCGCTGTTGCTGTATGCCAGTGTTCAGGTACATATCCCGTAGTACGGCCAAGGTTAAATATCAGTCCTATATGCGGTTGTATCTCCTCTTGGAGTTCACGTAGCACACATCCAGGGATACCATCAGGTCACATTGATGCTGTGTGTTCTGCTTTGCTGAGGGTGGCCCTCACCTGAACATCTGAGATGATAGGGAGGTTACATTCATCTGTGATAAGTATTTCTAAGTGTGGGGGAGAAGGAGGGGGGATACATGCACTGAACCTGTCTGCTAGAATGTTGCCAATATTTGTGTGTTCAGTGAATGTTAAGTAGGTGTGTAGTAACACAGAGCATATCTGAGGCATTTGGTCCATATGTCTAACATAACTGAAGAAGGCCTTGTGGTTATCTATAGTGTTCGTGGCCATTTCCCTCCCAGAGTAGGCCATGGGTGTTGTTATGAGAGACCGTAGCTTATTACCAGTGCTGACCACAGATGCCTTCCCTTTATGTGAATCTGCTCTGTCCTGCAGTAGCCTCCTTCTATCATTATACAATCTGTCTTTGGCTGGGGTCCACCAGACAGGATGCCTAACCTTTGTGCATAGGGTCTGGGTTAGAAATGTGTGTGCATGTTCCATGCATTCTTTGGGATGTCCATGGGAAGCATTCGCAAAGGGGTCAGCAGTGTGGGTTGTGGCTTCCACTGGCCCAGTGGGCTGCATGGATACCATGTCAGACCTAACAAGTGAATATCTGTCTAATCACATATATATCAAAGTAGTCTACTGTGCTGGTGGTGGTGGTGGTGGGATATGTATATCCAGGCCGAGTAATTTGTGTCCAGATCACACTAGTGGATGGCGTTCCATATACAGTACCTTGGTATGAACCCCCAGAGTGAGGTTGTGCATTGGACCTGTCTCAGTGTGCTGATCGATGGGCCATGCTACTATGTTGTATGGAATGTGGCAGGTATTGTTGCATAGGTGTTGGCTGAGCATTGATATCTGGCCATGTACTTGTGTATCCACCAAGAGACACACACGTGCTACATATGGGAGTAATAGTATATCACTACAGTTGAGTATCATGTATAGTATGTGTCCCATATATTGCTGACATAGTCTGCTGATATCCTGTTTGTGTTCTCTTCCAGGGACATGGCGTGTCAGCAAAATCCTGCCTACTCTGCTGCAGAAGATGAAGAGATACACCAGAGCCTGGTGCGGGATTATGACATACTGTTTTCCTGCACCAGCCAGAATCAGCAGGAGAGGGCTGCACTGTGGCAAGACTTTGTCCTTAGGGTAAATGACATTGGCACGCATAATAGGACATAGGAGCAGGTACGACATCACTGCAGTGATTTAATCAGAAATGTCCGTCAGTGTGCGTCAGATATCCACATGCAACAGGTCGCCACAGGAGGTGGGGTGGCCACACATCCCCCCCTCACCAGACTGGAGAGGCTACTCCTAAGTGTTGTGGCTCCAGCCCAGGAACATCAACAGCAACACACCTGCATTATGATGGAGGCTGGATCCACACAGCAACACAACATGGAGCATGCCGGTAATATGCCATATGTACACTTGACTGTTCTGTACACTGTTAGTTTATGCATGTGTAAGGTGTGTCCGTGGTATGTAGCTGTCAACATAGTATGTGATTGTGCAGGTGTGATATTGCCAATATCAGCAGCTGACATGTGAAAGGCAACTGGTGTACTACTGCACTGTATCATACACAGTATCAATGGCACAGTTGTGCCCACTGACATTAATCCCCTCATTTCTGCAGGTCCCTCCAGTGTTACAGCAAGGCAGCCCATCCATGCTGGTGAGTGTGTTTTAACAATACCTATAATAGTCCTGATAGTGCTAGTAATACTAGTGTAACTCAGTAGTGCTCTGTGTGTATACTGCGGGGTGTGCATGTGTGCATGTGTGCATGTGTGCCTGTGTCCATGTGTGCATGTGTACCTGTGTCCACGTGTGCATGTGTGCATGTGTGCATGTGTGCCTGTGTCCATGTGTGCATGTGTGCCTGTGTCCATGTGTGCATGTGTGCATGTGTCCATGTGTCCACGTTTCCACATGTGCACGTGTCCACATGTGCATGTGTGCATGTGTGCCTGTGTCCACGTGTGCATGTGTGCATGTGTGCCTGTGTCCATGTGTGCATGTGTGCATGTGTGCCTGTGTCCACGTGTGCATGTGTGCATGTGTGCATGTGTCCATGTGTGCATGTGTGCATTAGTGCATCACTGGTAACATTGTGTAGACATTGTAAACTGTGTTTCCTGTCTTCCTCCCACAGGTTCTGGTGCTGCTCTGGTGTCCTGCAGCAGGGAACCTGAATCTGGTGCCACAGGTACTGATAATGATGATATCTGTGTAATGGCACAGGAAGGTGTGTCAGGGTCCGTCATTGGTTAGCCAATTGACAGTACACAGCTGACAACCCCATCATTGTGCACAGTCATCCTGCCAGTACATCCTATGTCACCATTGTCCCTAGGCGATGGACAGGATACAGTGGGGATTGACCAGGGTAATGTGGTATCTGTGGCCCTTGCTTCCCCACACAGCAGCCATGGGCAGGGCCCTGCAATGGTACCACACAGCCAGTTGCCCATGGGTTACCTTGGAGCATCCGTGGGTGTACTGCCTCTGGCAGACGTGCCCAAAGAGGTCTGTCAACCTCAGCTATGTTTCGGGCTGTCATGCAGGCACAGTCACGTATGGAAAGGTACACCAGACAGGGTCTGAGGGAGCTAAGAGCATGTCGCACAGCCATGACTGACAGTATGCGTGACATCGCAGATGCTATCCATAATTTCACCAATGTCATAGACAGACGTTGTGGGGACATATCACAGCAGTTCCACAACCACATGTCCATGAGCCAGGGCAATGATGGATGGTTGCAGCGTTGACGTGGCCGTATGCCAGCAACAGCAGCAGCTGGCAGTCGTCGTGGACGACAACAGGCCCGCAGATGCCCCCATAGTGCCAGCAGCAGCCCCAGCAGGGCTGGGTCTGTGCTGTCATTGGAACGCCCCAGGAGACCACGTGCATGTGGCTCTGGACAGTCCCAACAGGGACCTGTGTCCAGTCAACACACTCCCGCTTCTGATGACAGTACCCAGTCTGGCTTAGTACTGGATACGGTCCGTAGCACCCCTGCCAGGCACAGGTACCATGTCCATGCCCACAGACACTGATCTGTATGACCTGCCAGGTGCAGTGTGTGGCTGTCCACAAACTCCAGTATATGGCAGCCATGAGGTGGAACTGTGTGCATGCATACACACATGCGAAATGTTAAGACCTAGGGCTACCACATACATGCACACACTGCACCAACAGTGCCCCACTCTGTACTGCTGTCCCTCACCAACACACATACACACACATGTCAATTGGTGGTATCAGTGGCAGACTCAAGCATACCTAATTCACACCCTGTGCATATGATGAAACTGTGCCACCTCCTGCAATCTCCAACATCAGTGCAGGAACAGGTAAGCACATTGCTGATGCACAGGATGACTACATAGAAGTGTATTACTAGTATCATGCTGGTAACAGTACAGTGTGCTGATATGACTGTGTGTATATCCCAGCATGCCTGATGCAGTAACTGTATGACTGTCCTGAATTGTTATCTACACCCATAGTAAGTACCATAGTGTAACAGCTGCACATTATTGCATACCAGTGGTAAGGATGTCAACAGATAGCCACATACATAGGTAGCACAGGGGAGAAGCTAATGCAAGTAGTGATACGCAATGATCGACATGTACAGTAATGGTGGCATGTTGCCCACAACGACTATGCAATGTGGATGTTTGCGCATGTTGATATGTGTGCAGTACCAATGTAATACAAATCACAATTAACTATGACATAATATCAGTTCTACCATGGACATCTGAGCTGTGCATTCCTGGGTACATGTTGATAGTGCTGACATATTTTCACTGTTACCTACTGTAAGTGTTACCCCTTCTTTGTTGTACAATGGACTACTTCCAGCCCTGCTTACTGTAACTTTGTTTGCATGCATGTTTGCTTGGGGTTCCCTGGAACACTGCTTCAACCTGCAATGCAGAATTACAGAGCTTCCGTGGACTCCTAGTGACATCCGCATAGCGTACTATACGTATGTCAATTTTCCACATGACAGAACATCACAGTCTGTCCTGTTCACATGTACGTTGCCTGTGACACATTGCACATAACTTACCTGGCATTTACCCACGTGTGCAGTCATATATGCCAGTGCTATGAAATCAGTAGCAGTACACCCGCACATACTCACCTTCAGTATGTTGTTCCCCATTGGCCCTATGTGTTTGTAATCACCATGGCAATCACACTACTATGGTAGCATGTGCAAAGGTAACCTGAGAATCACCTCTATGGTCCAGTTGTGGTTTATGTGAGTCATGTGGCAATGTCACAGCTGCCACATGTATAAAGTCAACCCTCTCCCCTGGCCAGGAATGTACAACACATGTGTGGGATGCCACCACATAGCCAATCTGGGGACTGAACACTCTGAACCCAGTACTGCCATACCCTGTCAGGTGGCATGACATACTACAGTGACTACAATACCAGTCTGACATAGACCCGCACTGGCAGCAATCTGAACAAACTGGGGAATACTTGGAGACTCAGAATAGCATCCTGCCTGAACATCACACACCTCCGCAGCTGGCACACAGGCATATGTTACGTTGGAACAGAGCACATGCCACACATGGCACACACATCCCGTGTGCCACACACTCACAGCCTGTAGGGCTACACAACACACCTGCTACAGATGTGTCAGGTACCTCTCTTGGCTGCTGCAGTGGGGTCCCACTCAACAGGCTGTACATGGTGAAGGTCACAGTGATATGGGGCACTATGGTCCACCACAAAACACATGCATACAGGTCAGTCAGAGGCATGGACACATATGACTCAGTCATTGTCCATGCCACTATGGATGACCTGAGACATACCTCCCTGGACTACATGATAGGGAACATAGAAGGGATCTCTCAGCATGTGGCATGGGCCAGTATGAGCCTGATCTTGGTTGCCATCATACCCTCACCAGGTATGCTACCACAATATGTAGGAAGGGTGTTCTATGTCTACATTCTGCTCAATCTTCAATGTCATTCATAGGGTATCCAATGGCTGTCAACGTGTGCTTACATGCTAGGGAAGCCACAATGATTTGCGAGGGGCAGCTTACACGTGACACCCATGGGCCATTGTATATTGGCGAAGCCCCTTGATACACACATAGTGCCTTTTGCTGCAGGACACGGATTACATAGCCACCTCCACGGGTATCACACAGGATAGGACACTAACAGTGATGCTAAACAACACCAGCAGTGTACACCGCAAGATGCATCCACTGGACACTGTCCTCAGCACGGTGAACTGCAATATCTGTGCAGTACCAGATTCCAGATTCACGGCTCACAGGTGCAACCCATCACTGCCAGGTTATACCAAATACCATGCCTGTCGTCCCTTACACATGTAACACACATGGACAGGGGGGTGGTATCTCAAGGCACCACAGATACACACACCTCCAGGTTGTTGGCACAGCACAAAGCATCAGGGCCTATCCATGAGCAGCTAACAGTGTGTTGGACTGCCTTCTGGTTCATAGCCTGGCACACACAACCCTCCCATACACAGGAAACCCACCTGTCCTCCCTAACAGCACTGGCAATATGACAGTCTCTAGAAATGTCTTTATATGGCTGGACTGCATCCAGCCAAACATTGCGCGTGAGCATTACTGTAGCTACAACACACTAGCTGAAAGGTTCCCAGCATGTAGTCACTGAATTGCAGTGGAACAACATGTTACCACTCCCACAACAGGTGGAAACATGCAGCACCTGTTCATCGACTACATGTAGACTATATGGCCCAGACCAGATGTGTATCCCCTGCTGTTGGTATTATACCATATACAACCCATATTGTATAGACACATACCGCGTGCGGCCCCTGCACAGTAAGACACAGTCATAATGTTCTGTATTGCGAATACCATTTATCCACTTGAGGCACGTGTCAGACATGGTAACTACTGAAGGTCACAGGTATATATGTGTATGTGTCACACACATACATCATATGTGCATTGCCATTGCTGGTTTAGGCAATGGCATACATTGTTATGAACAACAACCCACACATGGTCATATTGTGTGACACAACCACACGTGGCAGTTGTGGGTTTCCAAAACATACCTATCTGTGCTCTGACAGTGGTAATAGACCCAGTAGCAGAGCGCACTATTGGCATTACTGGGCAAGTAGCCCTGTTTGGCTGTACTGATAGTGTGGTGACATCTCCTGTGTTTACTGGGGGAATATGCAGCATCTGGTGTATTGTAGTATTTGCCAAAAGGAACTGTTCTCTCACACTTGCAATTACACACACACCCACACACTTGCCATTTGCAGGATTCATACCCCTACCTAACTATGTCATGACACGTGAGAGAGACACATTAGCGAAGCGCACTATTCAGATTACTTGGAAGTTCCTCTTCTCCAGATGTACTTATAGGGTGCTGACATCATCAGTGTTTGGAAAGGGTAATGTGCATCATGTAGTGTGATCTCCTGATTGCCAAAAAGGCACATGTCTTTCATACAGAATTGCACACACACAAACTCCCCTCATCCAAACACACACACTTGCAGGTTTCAAACCCCTACCTAACTATGTTATGACACTTGAGAGTGACGCATTAGTAGAGTGCACTATTCGGATTACTGGGAGGTTTCCTTTCTCCAGCTGTACTTATAGGGTGCTGACATCATCAGTGTTTGGAAAGGGTAATGTGCATCATGTAGTGTGTTCTCCTGATTGCCAAAAAGCACATGTATTTCATACAGAAATGCACACACACAAACTTCCCTCATCCAAACACACACACTTGTAGGTTTTAAACCCCTACCTAACTATGTTATGACACTTGAGAGAGACACATTAGTAGAGTGCACTATTCGGATTACTGGGAGGTTTCCTTTCTCCAGCTGTACTTATAGGGTGCTGACATCATCAGTGCTTAGATAGGGGAATGTGCATCCTGTAGAGTGTTTTCCCATTTGCCAAAAGGGACATTTCCCTCACACACACACACACACTAACCCCCTTCCACACACAGTGGGCAGTTTCAGGATTCAAACCCCTACCTAACTGTGTTATGACACTCATGACAGATACATTAGCAGAGCGCGCTATTCGCATTATTGGGAGGTTTACCTTCTCCTGCTGTACTTATAGGGTGCTGACATCATCAGTGCTTAGAAAGGGGAATGTGCATCCTGTAGAGTGTTTTCCCAGTTGCCAAAAGGGACATTTCCCTCACACAGACTTGCACACACACTAACCCCCCTCGACACACACTGGGCAGTTGCAGGATTCAAACCCCTACCTAACTATGTTATGACACTCGTGACAGACGCATTAGCAGAGCGCGCTATTCGCATTTTTGGGAGGTTTCCCTTCTCCTGCTGTACTTATAGGGTGCTGACATCATCAGTGCTTAGAAAGGGGAATGTGCATCCTGTAGAGTGTTTTCCCAGTTGCCAAAAGGGACATTTCCCTCACACAGACTTGCACACACACTAACCCCCTCCACACACACTGGGCAGTTGCAGGATTCAAACCCCTACCTAATTATGTTATGACACTCATGACAGACGCATTAGCAGAGTGCGCTATTCGCATTACTGGGAGGCTTCCCTTCTCCTGCTGTACTTATAGGGTGCTGACATCATCAGTGCTTAGAAAGGGGAATGTGCATCCTGTAAAGTGTTTTCCCAGTTGCCAAAAGGGACACTTCCCTGACACAGACTTGCACACACAACAACCCCGCTCACCCACACAGACACTGAGCATTTGCATGGTTCAAACTCCTACCTAACTATATTATGGCACTTGAGGGAGACACATTAGCAGAGCACGCTATCCGAATTACTGGGCATCTGTTCTGCACCTGCAGTATTTATAGGGTGCTGACATCTTTATTTCTACAGAGGTATGTACATCTAGTACTACCTGTCAGGTGGTGGATAGCATATATATATGCATTTTCAGCCACCTACTTCAGGGTCAGATATGCACATCGCACTGGCAGGTTATGTTCTATACCATGCTTCATGACCACAGGACCTGTAACACACAACACAACCAGTCCAGAACACCACTCCCACATCCAGGACACACACTTTGCTTCCCTGGGAACAGTGCCGGGATATGCAGGTGTTCACATACACCATTCCAGTTGTTAACATCAGGTACAGGCATATTGTGTGTGGGAACTACTCAGGCCTCTACAACATTACCCTACAGCCACTACAATTTGTGGGTCCATGTGCTATGGCAGAACCACTCACCACAGCCACATGGGGAATACATATTGCACCTGTCCATCTGCAACATGGGTACTCACTGTTCCACACCAGAGGTAGACCACCATTGTTGATATCTGACCATACCCACCTTTCCCTGGACATCCATATCCCATCCTCACCCCCAGGCAAGGTTGTCACTGCAAACAAACTGTATTTAGCACAAGCAGACTCTACACTTGTGAAGACTGGGGTGGACGACTTCAAAGGACCCATGCTGGGGGACTATACTGGCCACTCTGCATAATCCTTGACAATTGCATTCTATGAGCATGTGTAAGGTTTGCATTGATCAGGCTATCCCACATATACCCATGACTGCTCCACAACAGGACACCTGTCAGGTGTACACCAGCCATATATGAGCCGTCCAACAGACAGAGTGAGCTAATACATTGCAGAGCTGTAGCCCACAGAGGGAGGACATCTCTGAACAGTACTGGCACGACACTTCAATCCCACATAATCATCACAACACAGTGTTGACAGTGGAATTGTCCAGACAATGCAGATAGGGCTCCCCTCAGTCTGTTATTGATGCCCACTTACTGTTAGAGGTCCTCAGCAACCCTCTTCCAGCACACAACAACAACATGGATGTGGCTTAGCACATTCAAACCCTGGGATCTCCACCGTGTCCCTGCTTGACAGTGGCACAGCACACTAGCCTCACACGTTGCCTTATGTGACCTACTTTACAGTGGCACAGTAGCCTACTGTACTGGGGATGCAGATGCCAAGCACACTCTGGCTAAGCTGTCATTCCCTAGGGCAAACAGCCTAGTATTGACCTCTACACCCATATGTTTAATTGTCAGATGCACAATATTTGTTGCTGTTAGACTGTTTGCAGGTCTTTATTGCCATAGCATTCCCTGTTCCTATAAACAACTTGTGTATCTGTGGAAGATGTTTAAATATGAGGGCGATCCACTATATCACTTGTGTCTCTGTAGTCATTTACTGTGTGAACTGGGCAGATTGCTGTGTTGTGGTTGGTTCCTGGAATGACACGTACAAATACCAGATATTATTTTTATTTATGTATTTTATTTTTATTTAAATTTGTTGACCGGGAGTGTCCGACTGGATGTAGGTCCATTTTCAGCGGAGGCCCGGGGAGAAAAGCTAAACAGTAAAATAAACAGACTGTAGTTACATTGGATAACATAGCGATTAACAATTTAACATAGCAATTACTTACAACATATTTACAGATGAAGAACATAGTACATCAGTAGACAACCAGAATCTTTATCTGTGAAGTACATAACAGACATTAACAAATGTTACAATGAGAAGTTCCTGCTGTATAATAAGTACTAGGTTTATGAGCATCTGAGCTTGCTATAATCAAGGCAGTTAGTTGAGTGGAGAGAAAGGTAGTGGTTGGATGGGGTGGATGATATTAGAGTAGGAGTTGCAAGGGCATAGCCAGCATGTTTTTAGGTGCACTTTTAGTAAAGTTTTGAAGTGGCTGCATGATGGTATGGAGGTAATTGTGGGTGGGAGTGAGTTCCATAATTTGGCTATGGCACAAGAGAATAGTGCTTCACCAGCAGAGTTATTGGCTTTAGTGATCTGCAAGTGATTTTTGTTGCTGGATCTTAGTGGTCTGGTGGTGCAATAGGGTTGGAGTAGATTCTGGAGGGATGGGACATTTAGTGGATGGTTTACTAGTTTGCGGGCGAGTGACAGTTGATACCACTGAAGGAGGTGAGGGAGTTCAAGCCAGCCCAGTTCAGCAAGTGAGAGACAGTGGTGACTACGGTAGGATGCCCCTGTGGCAAATTTGGCGATTTTGTTGTAGCAGGTCCCTAGCTTGTTTAGATCACATTGCCTTAGGTTGGTATATATTGGAGAGGCATAAAGTAGGGTGGAGATAAGGTGGGAATTTGCTATTGAAATCTTTGCTGCTTTGGTGAGAAATTGCTTATTTCTGTATAACGCCCTAGTTTTTGTGGACTTTTTATTGTCATGGATATGTGAATGTCAAATTTTAGTTTATTGTCTATTTCCACTCCTAGCAATTTGGTGTGTTCAGTTGGGTATATAGTTGTGTTGTCTTTTGCTGTGATGTTAAAGTGAGAGCTGTTTTGAGTATGTTTGGTGGGTTGGAAGATGAGTAGTTTAGTTTTGTTTGGGTTGAGTATTAATTGGGCATCGGATAACCATGTTTCAACAGAGGAAAAGGCTTCCTGTGTGACTTTTTGCAGTTTGGGTAGGGACTGGGCTGAGCAGATGATGGTCGAGTCATCTGCGTATTGTATGAGTGTGCCAATAACTATGATATGTGTGGCCAACTGCTAAACGGAGATATGGCCTAAGTGTATGAGCATGCCCAGTTCAGCCTTTCCATGGCATGTTGTCTGACATATGCCTCATTTATCAAAGTGTGCGAGCATGCCCAGTGTGAGCTTTCCATATGTTGAACTCTGCAGTCCACCACATATTTGGGTGAGCGTGAACTTCAACAATATCTCACGTTTATGGTTGTGTGTTGGGTGTCATGTTGTGTACTTACTAGCCAACTGCTTCATGTCTGACCACAACAGGGATTATACTGTGCCTGCAGGGATTGCATGGGATACTTTGCATACAGTTGTCAACATCCTTTCATAATGACCTAACACTGTAGTACCGTATAGTGTACTGGTTCAGCACTTTCACTGTGGTGGACAGTATCCTGGGCTTTAGTCCTATCACTGCTTGACATCTTCATAATGAGCACAACAGACTGAGTAGGGGCCAGTTGTGCACATATGACCATGTTGCATTATGTTCAGATATGGACTACCTACACCAGGCTTGTCCAACATTGGTAGTGTATTCCACAACATAGGTGGACATTGGCAAACACTAGCGATGTGCCCTAGGCCATTTCTGATGCTAGTCGGAGAGTGTGTTTGTCCTTCGACACACATTGTAACTGGAGTTTGCCATGACATATGTCATGGTTAGTATACTGTGCCTCCGTCTACCTGTGACATAACAGTGATACCCAGGGTAAACCTACCATCTCCCATCCACTCATCAAGATTCCTCTTGAGGGGTGTAAATGGGTGACTCTCTGGCTAACCTGTACTGGGAGTTTACTCAAGAGTGGGGGTGGCTTCTGTGTTATGGATCATTCAGTACAGCTTGTCCTATGTATGTCAGTGCTGGGGTTCAGGTCTCTCATGTGCATAGCTCACTGCCATTCAGATTGTACAAGGTGCAGCATGTTCATTGATTCCAGCTTGGACATGGCTTCATACATCAGGCACAGCTTGCCACTGGGTGGGCAGTATGGCAGTGTGTGGAGCTGCAGTTTGTTTAATCAGGCAACACATGGCATCTGTTCATGCACTTTGCTACTCCTGGTGAGGTACTGTTGTGGACTTTACAGTTGAAGGAGGTGTCTGCTGAGGTACATCCCACAGGGGCTATTGTAGTCAATTGTGACGCTGCTATATTATACAAATCTCTCACTAGCAAAACCCCCCAGGAGTGCCCACTTCCCTGCTAAGCCCACTACTTTTCTGTCTCATACCAACTCATAAATCTTTCTAGCATGTCGAAGGGTCAGATGCTGGTGTCCTCTCCTGCCCAGTTTGTGAATCTGGGAATTCTGAGACAATGTTACAATTGCCTCATGTACATGGACAACCCTCTCCTCCTCCCATGTAACACTAACACTTGCGAGAGATGCAGCTATTTAGCCAAACTGGAGGCTGAGCTCTCTCAACTCAGGACTGGCAAGACCAGGCAGGAGGAGAAGGCAACTACACACACCAGAATACCAGTCTCACATAACTCAACCACACCACTGAATCAAACACATAAACACACTAAGACATACTCGGAGACTGAGTAAAAATTTACCTAAACAGCAGAGGCCTCCAAAGCAGACATCCAAGCAACTGCAAACTCAATACACCACACAAACAACACATAAACAACAAAACCAGTGTGCAAAGCAGTCACTGCCCTTAAGGCCAAATACAACACCAAACATACTTGTCATAGGTGACTCCATAGTCAGACACACTGACGTCCCACTCACCAGGCTGAACAAGGAGAAGGTCACGGTAATCTGCCTATCGGGCGCTAGAATCCGCCACATAACACAAGCACTCAGGTCACTCCACGGCAAGTACAAGTATGACACAGTCATTGTCCATGCTGGTGTGAACGACCTGAGATGTACCTCCCTGGACTACATGAAAAGAGACATAGAGGAGCTCTCTGATTATGTAGCCCAGGCAGGTATGACCCTGACCCTGAGCAGTATCCTTCCTTCACCAAGAATGATGCCACAATATAGTGACAAGATGATCAGCTTTAATAATTGGCTTAATTTCTGGTGTCATTCAAAGGGGATCCAGTGCCTGTCTGCCTGGGATGACATGCTCGACAAGCCATGCTGCTTCGCAAGGGACGGCTTGCACCTGTCACCCTGGGATTCGGATATTGGCTAAGGCTCTTGCCACCCCATAGTGCCTTTTTAGGCAAGGCTCAAATTCTAAACCTACCACCCTAGAAAACAGAAACGTGAAGAAACTAAGGGTAATGCTGCTCAATGCCAGAAGTCTAAATCTCAAAATGCACACTCGAGGCCCTTCTCAGTATGGAGAACATCGATGTCTGTGCTGTGACTAAAACCTGGTTCAAGGCTCCTGAGAGCACCCGGCACTATCAGGTTTCATCTCATATCATGCCCCGCCCCAAAACCCAGACCACACCACAAAGGAGGGGTGTATCCATATTCATCAAGGATACCCACACCTCCAGGTTGGTGGCTACGCATCTAAGCATCGGAAACCATCCAGGTGCAATTAACCATAGGCAAAACTGCTCTCCAATTTGTAGCATGCTACAGGCTACCCTCTCAAACTCAGGAAACCCACACAGCCTTCCTGAAGACACTGGAGGGTATAAATGTATCACCAAACACCATCATATTGGCTGACTTCAACTACCGAATATAGACTGGGAACATTACGCAAGCCCAAACTTTCTAGCCCAAAGGTTCCTGGAGTTCATAAATTCAAATGCCATGGAACAACTAGTCACCGTCCCACAAGAGGAGAAAATATACTAGATCTCATCATCACGAACATGGGGACAAAATGTTCCACACCGAAGTATATCCCTCATTGGTGAGATCAGATCATAAACTAATCTCACTAGAAACCCACATCCCCACCCCAAACAAAAGACCACAGTGAAGAACTTCTCTAAAGCAAACTTCACACTACTCAAGACAGGTGTGGTATCCTTCAAGGCCCCGAGCCAATGGAAACCACAACCCAAGCTGCGGAAGCCCTTACAAATGCCCTCTATGAACACCTTCAGGACTGCATGGATCAGGCAATCCCAAATAAAACCAAGACTCTTTCCACCAAGGGCAAACGTCCAGTCTGGTGGACCCCAGCCATAAACAAACTTTACAATAAGAGGAGAAAGCTATTACATGATAGAGCAAAATCCCAAAAAGGGAAGGCATCTTTGATCAGCACTAGCAAGAAACTACGATCCCTCATAAAATCATCCAAGGTCAACTTTGAGAGAAAAATTGCCATAGATTCAAAAGACAATCATAAGGCCTTCTTCAGCTATGTCAGAAACCTGGGTGGGAACTCCCAGATATGCTCAGAATTAGTCCAAAATGATACAAAAATCACTGAACCCACAGACATTGCCAACATACTGGCAGACAGGTTCAGCAAACTTTACCCCCTCCCCAAAGGTGAGATAACTATCCCAACTGAGAGTAGCCTCCCAGACATCTCAAATGCGCAGGTGAAAGCTGCTCTCTCTAAAGCTAAAAACACAGCATCAATGGGACCGGATGGGGTCCCTGGCTGTGTGCTACATGAACTCAATGAAGAACTAAACCCACGCATAAGGCAGCTGTTTAATCTTAGCCTCACCACAGGATATGTGCCCAAGGAGTGGCGTACGGCAACTGTGGTCCCACTCCACAAAGGCGGTGCCTCTACGGACCCTGGTAATTACCACCCCATAAGCTTAACAAGCCTGGTCTGCAAAGCTATGGAGAGGATCATAATGGAACTCATAAACAAGGACATAGGGGACTTGCAGACCTTGGACCCAACCCAGTTTGGCTTTGTCAAGGGCAGATCTTGCCTTTTGAACTTGGTCAACTTCTTTGAAACAGTCCCCAAGGCCATTGATGAGGGAAAGGCAGTCCATACAGCCTACCTTGACCTTGCAAAAGCTTTCAACACAATACCCCACTCAGGTATTATAGAGAAACTTACCAGCTTAAATGTAAACCCATATGTCACAAGATGGGTTGCAAACTGGCTAAAGGACAGAACCCACAGGGTTAGAGTTGCTGGAGCCATGTCAGACTCCAAGCCGGTTACAAGTGGAGTACCACAGGGCTCAGTCCTTGGCCCCCTATTGTTCGGCATCTACTTCTCAGAAGTACAGGCAAACATAGGAGGACTATGGCTGACAAAGTTTGCGGATGACTGCAAACTGGGTGCCATAGTGGATAGTATATCGGACACAGACATCCTTCAGAGGGGTCTCATGGAAACTGATAGCTGGTGCCAGAGCCATGGCCTGAAGTTAAACGCAAAAAAGTGTATAGTCATACCCTTCGGAAAAACAAGGTAACCCCAAGCTACCATATAGGTGGCAACCCACTAAGCACAGAAGAGGTTATCAGGGACCTGGGGACCCAGGTTGACAGTGGCCTCGCTTGACGCCACGTTGCTAAAATGGTTCGAAAGACCTTCTACATTGCCCACCTGATCATGAAGGATTCACATCCAGATCAATTGAGGTCATTGTTCCCTGTACTCTTCACTTATCAGACCAATGATTGAGTACAATGCCCCATTCGGGATGTATCTCACCTGACACCTGCAGCAATTGGAGAGACCCCAAAGTTCCTCACCAAAAGGATAAAGGACTCCAAAACCTGTCATATGCTGCCAGACTGAAGAAACTCCAACTCTATTCAGTTGCATACCGTCTGCTCAGAGGTGACCTGTGCCTGACATACAAGGCCATGACCAACCCGGAATTAATGGACATGCTCCACCTCAAAAATCCAAATCCACCAAAACCACTAGAGCAAGAGACTTAAACCTTAGCACGGATATAAATAGGACGTGCTGGAGGTATAGATTTATCACCCAGAGACTCCCCATGGTGTGGAATAAAATCCCGGTCCATGTGAGGCAGAGCACCTCGCTGGCTCTGTTCAAGAGAAATCTTGACCGGTGGATGGGAGATCGAGGTTTACCCGGAATCATCTCTGTGTCACTACTGGACAGAGGCACAACAAACTAATGGGCACAGTATTTCTAACATAAGGGGCGGCGTAAGCCACATAACTTTGGGCTAGGCTTATAAATGCCCTAGGGCAGTTAGCCTAGTATAAACCTATGAACCTATGATGAAGGATGACTGCAGAGCCACAGTGACCTCCCCTTACCTAGGTCTGACAACCTTCATGATTGGGTGGGTATATGGTATGTTTCTGTGAACACTACAGCCACATGTTTGTCCAATGCAGGATATCTATCACCTTGTGTCCCCAGGTCTCTCATTACATGTTAGGTACATAATGGGTTAACACCTGTGTGGTAATTGGTGGGCACTTACTGTATATCTATGGTGGTTGTCTATACACATTTCTGCAATGAGCTTGCTGACATGGCTATGGCACCAGTTCTCTGTTTCTATGTGGCCCTTTTGTGGGTTGCTTGTGTCAGCTGGGGTCAGATATGGTGGGCAGTTTGTACTGCTCTGCATACATGTTCAGTCACAGTCTTTCCATGTTGGCCTGTACCTATGGGACATATATACGGAACGGGGGAGGTCCCAGGACCAAGCCTTGTGGGATGCCACTTATATCTGGTTTGTAGTCTGACATGGATGCAGCATGTCTGACCATGTTAGTTCTGTCCTTGGTCTGGTTTGCAACCCCTCTACTGACATAGGGGTTTATATTTAAGCTGGTGAACATATCCATACTGAACACGTAGGGTATTGTCTGGAAGCATTTGCATGGTCCATCTACACTGTGTGTACCACATTGCTCTCATCGATGACCTTAATGACTTTTCAAATGGGTCAAACATGTTTAGGGGCAGGATCTGCACTTACGACAGCCACACTGGGTAGGTCCAGTGTCAGTAGGTCCCTGATAGCTTTATGTTTGCGGTACATGCTGATCCTTTCCATAGCTGTGCAGACCAAGCTTGTCAGGATCCTGGGGTGGTAGTTTGCAGTATCCATTCAGACAACACCTTTGTTGTAAAGGACCACTGTTGTTGTACACTGCTCTTTGGGTACATATCCTGTGGTAAGGCTGACATTGAGCAGTAGTGTGATTTGGCATTCCATTCTTCTTGGAGTCCATGTTGGCCTCAGCCCAGGACACCATCTCATACCTTTGCTGCTGTTTGTTTTGCTTTGTAGATGATGGCTGTTACCTCAGCATCTGCAATGTCAGGGGGCCAGCAGTCTGCTGGGATAGATATTTTGCATTCTGGGGAGGGGGGTTTGCACTGCACCTGTCAGGTTGTATGTTGGCAATATGTGTGTGTGTTTGGTATGTTGTTTGTAATATCTGTGTGATTCGGAGCATATCTGTGAATTCCCAACATGGTTCCTACCATCAGTTGAGTAAACCTTGTGATTATCCTTAGTGTCCTGTACAATTTGTATCTTCATAAGTTCATAGGTTCATACTAGGCTATCCACCCTAGGGCATTAGTAAGCCTAGCCAGAGTGTGTGTGTCTTTCGCCGCCCCTTGCTATGTGAATATTATGGCCATTTATGATTTTCTTTACTGTGCCTCTGTCTGGACATGACACAGTGAAGACCCCCGGTGTACATCTACAATCATCCATCCACTTGGCAATATTCCTGTTGAGTGGTGTCAGTGAGGGGCTCTGCCTAACATGGAGTGGGATCCTGTTCCAGGGTGTGGGGAGCCTCTGGGTTATGTATCTGTCCCTCCAGCACATCCTATTTCATTATGTGTTGAGGTTGACATCTGTCACTCTCACAGCTCCAATGGCTTTGATTTCCTGGGGTGGAGAATGTCCATTACTCCTGTGTTGGACATGGCCTTGTTCAACAGACATACAATGCCTCTGTGTAGGCAGTCTGTGACTGCATTCAGCTGGGGTGTCTACAGCCAGGCAGCATATGACATATATTTGACACCCTTTATCCTCTTGGTGAGGTGCCTTTGAGGTCTTCCTAACCGCTGCAGGTGTCAGGTATGGTACATCCCATATGAGTCATTGTACTAGATTATGGGTCTGATAAGAGAACAGTACAGGGGCACAGTGACCTCTGTTGATGTAGATGTGAATCCTTTCATGATACAGTGTCCAGTATAGACAGTCTTCCTAGTCACATTGGCATTGTGAGTGTTACATGACAGGTTACTGTTGACTTGTGTCCCTAGGTCCCTGATTACTCCTTGCATACATAATGGTTTACCACCTATGTGGTAATTTGTGAGTACCTTGTTTGGTATTTGGTGGGACATTGATACTGTCCAGTGTCTTCAGGATGTCTGGGTGGGGTTCCTGTCTGTGTGAGAGTGTGGTCTGTTGCATGCTACAGACTGTACAGCAGTTTTGACTACAGTTAGGTGCACATGGGTGGTCTCCGCTGATTCATGCATTGTCAGTTACCTGGCCATATGGGTGTCTGTGCTGCATATGGATACTCCCCCTCCTTTGATGTTTTGGTCCAGGTGATGGGTCCATAATGCATGATATGAGGTATAACCTGATAGTGCTGGTGTGCTGTCAGTAGGCTTGCAGCAGGTTTCTGTCACTGCACAGACATCGATGTTCTCCATACTGGGAAGTGCCTCAGGAGCATGCATATTGCAGTTTACACATCTGGCATTGGTCAGCATTACCCTTATGTTTCTTACCACTTATGTTTTCTAGGGTGGTGGGTTAGTCTTTTCGGCCTTGCCTACGTACGGCTCTATGGAGGTGGCAAAGGCCTTATCCAGTATCCAGATGCCCAGGGCTAACAGGTGCAAGCCATCCCTGGAACAGCAGCATGGCTTGTCATGCATGACATCTCAAGCAGACAGACATTAGATCCTCTTGGACTGACAGCTGTAATTGTGCCACCTGTTAAAGCTGATCATTCTGTGTTTGTACTGTGACATCATTCTTGGTCAGGGTTGGATGCTGCAAACGGCCAGTGTCATACCGGTCTGGAGTACATACTCAGAGAGCTCATCCATGTCTCTTTTCATGTAGTCCAGGGAGGTACATCTCAGGTCATTCACACCAGCATGGACAATGAGTGCATCATATTTCTGCTTGCTTTGGGGTGACCTGGGAACTTGTGTTATGTGGCGTATTGTAGCAGCCTACAGGCAGCTTACTGTACCCTTTCCCTTGTTCAGTCTGGTGAGTGGGACAGCAGTATGTCTGCCTATACAGACACCTATTACAACTGTATCAGCCATGTTGTTTCTCCTTCTGGTTTGTGACTGTTTGGCACACCAGCTTTGTGTACTATGTGTTGCATGTGCTATGTTTGGAGGTTGTGGTTGCTTGGGGTCTGCTTTGGAGGCCTCTGTTGGTGTGGTGTGTTTGTAATTAGGGCCTCCAGGAATGTTTTTATGTGTTTATGTGTTTGGTTTACAGTTGTGATAGGTCTATGTGGGACTGGGTTTGTGGTGTATGTGGTTACCTTCTCCTCCTGACTAGTTTTGACAGTACTGAGTTGGGGGAGCTTAGCCTCCGGTTTGGATAAATGGTTGCATCTCTCACATATATTTGTATTTATTGGGGGGAGTTGAGGGTTGTCTGTGTACTTGGGGCAGGTGTAACATTGCCTCAGGATTCACAGATTCTACTTGTTGTAGCTGGCCTTAGTGGATTGTATGTGTGGACATATTTTATTTCCATACTACTGATCAATGATTACTTCCCTTTTTATGTTTGCTCTATCATGTAGTAGCTTCCTCATTCTCTTGCATGGTTTGGTAATGGCTGGAGTCCAGCATGCCAGATGCCTGCATGTATGGCATTATGTCTTGTTGTTATTTGTGATTGCATAATCCAAGCATTCCTGACTGCGTTCATGGAATGCCTGTATAACAGGTTCTGCGGTGTGTCCCATATTCTGCACCTGCACAGGGCCTTTAGTGGATTCCACATCAGTTTGGAGGGGTGCAACTTATGCTGTACACATGTTTTTCACTGTGGTTTTCTGGCCAGGGACTGTAGTCAGGATGTGTATATCCGGTGTGATTACTCTGTGGTCTGGTCTTACCAGTGAGGGACACACTTCTCATCTTGCCATCCAGTACGCATGTTGCTGATTATCACATCCAGTATGCTTACTCCTCTTGTGGGAGTGGTACATTGTTCCTGGACATTTTGGTTTATGGATTCTGGGAACTTTTCTCCTACTGTGTTGGTGCTAGTATAATGCTCCCAGTGTATGTCTGGGTATTTTCAGTCAACCAATATAATGTGGTTTGGGGGGCTTGATATATTCATGTATTCCAACATAGGCCAGGTGCAGTTCCTGGTGTTAGGACAGTAGTCTGCATCAGGCTATATATTAGGAGGCGGTTTTAGCCACTAGTACTTGACCATGGCTAATCCATGCTGCTTTTTGTTGTGGTACCAACATGGGGGTGTGATTATCCTTGACAATTATTGCTAGTCACCCTCCTTTTGTAGCTTGTTCCATGTTTTGAGGCTGTACAGCACAGTATGAGGTGTAACCTGGTAGTGTTAGGGTGCTGATGTGAGCCTTGACCCAGTTTTCTATTACAGGACAGATATCAACATTCTCCATACTGTGTGCGTTTACACTGCACGCATCTTGCTGTTTAGACTTCTGGCATTGGGTAGCATTGCATCTAGGTTCCTATCCCTTGTGGTACCTATGAAGGTGGGTTTGTGTTTTGAGACTTACCTATTCAGGGCACGCTGTAGGTACTGACAGCCTTTGCCAGTATGGGCGGCACAGTGGTGCAGTGGTTAACATTGTCACCTCACAGCAAGAGGTTCTCCGGTTCGATTCTCGGCTGGGGTGCCTTCTGTGTGGAGTTTGCATGTTCTCCCTGTGTTCGCGTGGGGTTCCTCCCCGGTACTCGGTCCTCCCATTCCAAAGACTTGCATCTGGAGCATTTCTCCCGGCTCGCTGAAAACAGGCTCTGTGGAACCTAGTCGGACATTCCCGGTCAACAAATGTTAAATAAATAAATAAATAAAATAAATAATAAACAGTATCCATGGGGCCTGGACTGATAGGTGCATGCCACCCCTAGCAGGTGGTGCATCATGTCATGCTCAGCATGTCTTCCCAGGCTGAAACACATTGGCTCCCCTTTGACTAACAACATTACTTCAGCCAGTTATTGCAATTGATCATCCCATTGTCATTTTGTGGCTTCATGCTTGGTGAGGGTGGATGTTAGTCAGGGTCCTCAAGTGTGCATATAGTACATGGTGTTACATTACTTAACACATGGCATTCATGCCTCAGGTGGTGCTGCAGGGCTGCCTCTGTCGGATGCACATATTACACTCCCTGTACATGTTTGTGAGCAGGTCATGTCATTTTAGGCATCCCTGTTATTATTTGAGTGAGTCAGAGAGGGGTATCATTCCCAGGGTTCCTACTGAGCCAGTGTATGTGCTGTGCGTTGCCTCTTTGCCAAGGCCAGGGCATACTGGGCACGCCTCCTTCTGCCTACTGGGGCAGGCTCAGGTTGTTCCTCCTCCGAGTCACGCTCTGCCTGTGATGGCCTTGGCAATGGTGGGGGCCTGTTTGGCCCAGCCCTATACTGGTCCGCTGCAGCTGTTTTCGCAAGATCATATTATGTAGCATAGCACATACCATGACAATTTGAGTACATGTAGTTGGTGAGTACTGCAAGGCTCCACCAGATGTGTCCAGACACCAGAACCATGACTTGAGCAGCCCAAACACACGCTCTATTACATTACGTGTTTGTGCATGTGCCTCATTATGGCGTTCCTGTTCAGGTGTGTGTGCGTTTCTGATGGGTGTCTTCAGCCACGGCTCCAGTGCATAACCTGCATCCCCCACTAGGTGTCTGTGTGGGATGTCCCCATTGGCAAATGTCTGGTACAGC
>NC_056731.1:1759528178-1759583178 GCF_019279795.1 Protopterus annectens | reverse complement strand
TGGTAAGTGCTATGTCTTACAAATCCATTCCTTTGTACAATAGTTGCTTTTAGGCTGCTCTTTACCTTAATGCCTTTGAGGTATGTCACTTTGTCAGTACTTCTTTTATCTGTTGGACAAAAGTGTATTAAGGGGTACCTTGCAAATATCCTGCAGGATCATTAAGGGAGATGGGAGAGACACCCTTAAGTTCATATTCTAAGTGTTTTTCCATATTATCTTAGTGTTGTATACCTTGCTTTGTAATGGTGATACTGTAATGGTTATATGTTCTTTTACAGTTGCACTACTGTCCTTGTTTTGTGGGGAATATGTGCTCAGTACACATACATGCCTGATATTAACTCAAAGATTGTAGATACACTATCTATCTGTTAGGCACAACTACAGCATGCTATATGGTCTAGTAGGAGAGTTGTACTGTAAGTATTTGTAAGGCCTATGCAGGAACAAGGAGGTTGTTAATTCCATTATTTTCCATACCAATGGAGTTATGACTAAAAAAAAGAGGGCACATACACATGTTGTTGTTTGTCTTTCGGCTTTTCCCAGTAAGGGGTCGCCACAGGGGAACTCCGGGAGTCTGCTAATGATTGGCAGTAGATTTTTACGAAATGCCAATGTGCCAACTTGATGCTCAACCTTCAACGAAGGCATGCCCATTTATGCACGCATGTCTTTTGAACGCTACCCAACCGCAGGGAGGACATGCAGACTCCACACAAAAGGCACTCCCAAGCCTCGAATTGAATGGGAGAACCTCTTGCTGTGAGGTAAAAAAAAAATATATATATATATATATATATATATATATATATATATATATATATATATATATATTTAACTGCTGTATCTGGCAGGCAATTGACACCCACCTGCAAACCAAAATTTTCAGATTCTGAGAATGAGGTAGTACTACAGGTCCTTCATCTCCATGGCTGACGGCTCTGTAATGTCCATGTAGCTAAGCAGCCCTACACTGACTGCTTGGGCTGAAATTGTCAGCAATGTCACTGAAGTAGGTGGTTAGAGTCACGTATATGAAGTGGTCCACTGCGGGGGCAAGAGTATAATCCATGCTGCCACCCACAGAACAGAAGCTGTAGCATGGAAATGTAGGGCAACAGGTGGTGGGCCATTGCCTTCACCACCTCTTACAGAGATGATACAGTTCCTGGCCTCTTTTAAAGGCAGTACCACCTTCATACTTCATACTTCTCAACTGCCTAGATTTTTGCAGAATGTCCAGATTTTTGCCTCAAAATTTGTCTGTTCCTCATAAAAATTTTGGCTTTCTGGCAAATCACTGGGATTATCTGAAGAATGAAATTAGTAAATACCATAGTACATTTGAGTTTCAGACTTCATATCTTTTGAAAATCCATTTTAATACATACCCTGTTCAAGCAACTTTCTAAGATTATAAGAGCAATACTTAAAATCGTCCCTATTTTTGGGCATTTGTGCCCCCATTATGGCAGACTTTGTCCAGATTTCTTGGGCTAAGAAGTTGAGAGATATGGCCACCTCTATAAAGTCCAACAGATGCTGGGGCAGATCTGAACAGACCCCTAGATAGTTTCAACTGCAGATGCCCCACATATGAAATCCTATTTCATTGTATCAATAGTCACAAGTTCTCCTTGCCTCTTAATCATGCTAAATGTCAATAAATCTGTCTTACTTATGCAGGTATACTGGGGATTCAACAGGGATGATTATCTGTACAATGTTAGCCAAATTAACAGAAATATTGACAAATAATGAAAAATTCTTAGTTTCTTTAGTGATTTTCAGTCTGGCCTTTTCAGAAATTCACAAAATCATTTCAAGTTTGCTAATTCTTTAAGAAAAAGCAGCTTAGCATGAAATTACTACATATTACTTATCTACTTAAAGAGAAATAACATCATAATGACTCAGCTCCATAGTCTTAAAAATGGGTAAACTGGCTGACTTAACACCACAAAAGCATGCAAAAGTTGAGATTCTGCTTAAAGAAGGTGTTCCCAGATCAGAAATCACCAAGAATCACCAACCAAAAAAAAAACTTTGCTAGAATCCCTGTGTTCTGACTGAGTGTGCTTCTCAGCTGATATGTATATTGTTTGGCAATTTTTATCTGTTCAGAGTTGAATAAAATAATAATTAAATTCAGTTCAGAATACATTTTGAATAAATTGCATTTATTTAAACTGTATTTGATTTAATACTGCTACACACTCAAGTGTGCTAGTTTGCACTGCACTTGAATTGTTTGTAGTGCTGTTTTAGCTGCTTTTCTGTAAAAAAGAAAAACATTTAAGCTTGATTCCTGCCTTTCATGTAACTAGTCTAGTCCAGATACAGATCTGCTGTACCCAGGACTGTTTGTAAGCTTCTGAGCCCTCCAAGCCTTTCTGCATTGGTGGGAAGCCTTCTAGCTTATCAGTGGGAGTGGTAAGCATTAGGTAGCCTATCTACCACAAGAGGATGTGGTTACTGGCCCACAAATTGTAGTTTATTGGCCGCTTGGGCAGTTTTTCCATCTCTTTCAACTTTCTAGTTTAAAAGACCACATTTGCACTTGTTTCCCACCTTTCCTGTAACTAGTCTAGTACAGATACACATTTGCTGTATCCAGGACAGTTTGTAAGCTTCTGAGCCCCCCCCCCCAAGCCTTTCTGTGTTTTAGGGAAGCCTTCTAGCTTATCAGTGGGAAGTGGGAAGAACTAAGTAGCCTATCTACCACAAGAAGAGTGGTTTCTGGCCCAGAAATTGTAGTTTATTGGCCATTTGGGCAGTTTTTTCATCTCTTTCAACTTTCTGGTTTAAAAGCCCATGTTTGTGCTTGTTTCCCGCCTTTCCTGTAACTAGTCTAGTCCAGATACAGATTTGCTGTATCCAGGACTGTCTTTAAGCTTCTGAGCAGTGCCAAAGTCAGCTCTTCAGTTTTTTCTCTTAGATCTGCTAGTTCTGTCCTCTCCTGCACTTTTACTAGCTTATTAATCTAGCACTTTACCAGACTTCTTGTAGCTATTATTGTACCACACAAAAGTGCTACCAGCACTAAACATTCTACAAGGAAACACCTCCAGTACTTATTATTAATGCCCACCCCTCCAGGCATGTCTAAATGTCAGTTCCCTGTGCTTTCTCCTATTAACCTGGTGAACTTGGGCATCCTGAGGTAATGAAGCAACTGCCTCATGTACACTGACAACCCTCTCCTCTTACCTCACAACACTCAGACTTGTGAGAGATGCACTTATATGTTCAAACTGGAAGCCACACACTCTCCAGCCAAGACCAGAATAGCTGGTCAAGAGGAGAAGGTCAACACTTGCACCACACCACATGGAACACATAGCCCTCCAGAACACACATCAGCACTGCCTTCACATAAAAACACACCCACCTTTGCGGAGGCTCTCAATAAAAATTTACCCAAACAGCAGAGACCTTCAAGGCAGAGATGCACTCGACCACCACAACACAACACTAATAACGAGAAACATTACTCTCCTAAACAGTGTGCCACTCAACCAAAGCCCCTAAGGCAAAATAGCATGCCCAACACACTAGTCATAGTTGACTAGATAGTGAGGCACACCAATGTCCCATTCACTAGGTTGAATAAAGAGAAAGTAAGAGTCAGCTGCCTGTCAGGTGCCAGGATCCACTACATAATGTATGCACTCAGGTCCCTCAACTACAGGTACAAATATGACTCTGTCAATGATACCACAGTACAAGCAGAAAATTATTGATTTCAACAATTTGCTATGTTTCTGGTGTCATTCTAAGGGGATCCAGTATCTGACTGTCTGGGATGACATGATTGACAGACCTCAATGCTTTGCCAGAGATGGCCTACATCTGTCACCCCTGGGCTTCCAGATACTGGCCAAGGGTCTTGTCACCCCATACTGCCTTTTTTAGTTGGTGCTCCAAAGACCAAATTACCACAGTAACAGCTACAAACAAATGCAATCTAAGGGTCATGCTGCTCAATGCTACAAGTCTAAATCTCAAAATGCACTTGCTCGAAGCACTCCTTAAAATGGAGAACATCGACATTTGTGCCATAACACAGACCTGGTTCAAGGCATTTGAAAGCACCCCTGCACTACCAGGCTATAACTCATTCCACACCTTTTGGCCCCATAACTTGGACTGAAGCTCCAAAGGCAATAGTGTTTCCATAGTCATGAAGGATGCACCCACCTGCAGACTGGTTGCCCAACATAACGCACCTGAGATACTTCAGGTGTAGCTAACATTGGGTAAGACAGCGATTCAGGTTGTAGCCTGCTATACATCCCCAACCATGTCCCAAGACTCACACTCCATGTTCCTAAGCACCCTGGAGAATATTAGTGTCCAACCTAACACTCTCATACTGGGCGATTTCAACTACCCCTCCATTAACTGGGAAAACTACTCATGTACCAATGCACTTGCCTAACGTTTCCTGGAATTCATTAATTCCAGTGTCCTGGACCAGCTTGTTCTTACCCCCACTAGAGGTAGCAACATCCTTGACCTGGTTATTACTTACAAGGGAGATCGGTGCTCTACACCAATAGTCAACTCCTCCCTGGTTAGATCCGACTACAAACTAATCACCTTGGAAATCCACAGCCCTCCCACCCACCCCACCCACCCCCTGCAAAGGTAACCACCATAAAAAACTTCTCCAAAGCTAACTTTGGGCTCCTAAAAACAGAGGTGGCTAACTTCACGGCACCCATGCAAATGGAGAATAATTGCATGACCACAGAATCATACACCAATGCACTGTATGAACATGTACACAAATGCATGGATCTCGCCATTCCCAATAAAACCAAGACGCTTTCTTCCAAAAAAAGGAAACCAATCTGGTGGGTCCCCTAACATAAACAAACTCTACAATAAAAGGAGGAAACTGATGCGGAATAAGGTAAAGTCTCAAGACTGAAAAAACTCCCTTATACGCCTCAACGAAAAGTTGAAATCCCTCATCAAATCCTCTAAAGCTCTATGAAAACAGAATTGCAGCAGACAGTAAATACAACCACAAGGCCATATATAGTAATGTAAAGAATCTCCACAGCAATGTCCAGATTTGCTCTGAGCTACTGCACAATGGTACCTCCTATACTGAGCCAACAGATATTGCCAGTATGCTGACCAACAGATTCAGTGCCAACTTTACCCCTCTCACCCCCAAAGGACCAGTCACAATACCGGTAGATTGCCAGGCACCCTGTATTACTGCTGCACAGGTTAAAACAGCACTGTCCAAGGCCAGGAATACAGCTTCTATTGACCTGACAATATCCCCGGCTGTGTTCTACATGAACTACAGAGGGAACTGGCACCTCACCTGTGTGCCCTGTTCAATCACAGCCTCACCTCAGGCTTTGTCCCTATCAAATAGTGCACTGCTACAGTCATCCCTCTCCAGAAATGAGGAGCAACTATAGACCCTGGAAACTATAGCCCCATTAGTCTGATGAGTCTGATATGCAAAGCTATGGAATGCATCATCATGGACCTAACAAACAAGGATATAGGGAATCTCCAAACTCTGGATCCCACACAGTTTGGTTTTGTGAAGGGTAGATCATGCCTGCTCAACTTGGTCAACTTGTTTGAGTCAGTCACCAGAGCTGTGGATGAAGGCAAGGTGGTTCATATAGCCTACCTTGATCTGGTCAAGGCCTTTGATACCATTTATCACTCAGGAATCATAGAAAAACTCACTAATCTAAGCATCAGCACCTATATCACTAGTTGGGTTGCAAACTGACTCACAGGTAAAACCCACAATGTGAAAGTAGTTGACTCCAAGTCAGACTGCCAACCAGTCATGAGTGGAGTCCCACAGGGTTCGGTCCTGGGTCCTTTCCTGTTTGGTATCTACTTCTCTGAAGTCCAGGCCAACATGAAGGTACTCTGACTGACAAAGTTCACAGATGATTGCAAGTTGGGAGCTATTATTAACTCCCCAAGTGATGTTGACATCCTACAGAAAGGCTTCACTGAGACCAATGACTGGTGTCAGAACCATGGCCTTAAGCTCAGTGACAAAAAATGTGTCATCATCCCCTTTGGGAAAAACCTGGTTCCCATGAATTACCACATCGATGGTAGTCCACTGAACACAGAAGGCATTTTAAGAAATCTGGGAACACGGGTTGACAGTAACTTCTCTTTTGACCACCACATTGCCACTGTGGTCAGAAAGCCCTTCTATGTGGCACATCTCATTACTAAGGGTTTTGCATCCAGGAAGAAGGAGGGCATTGTCTCCCTCTACTCTTCCCTCATTAGGCCAATCATCGAGTACAATGGCCCATTTGGCATGTACCTCACTAAACACCTGCAACAACTGGAGAGGCCACAAAAGTACCTCACAAAGAGGATCCTAGGCCTTAAATATTTGTCCCCTTTGGACAGACTCAAAAAGCTCCAACTATTCTCTGTCTCATATTGCCTACTTAGAGGTGATCTCTGCTTGACTTACAAAGCCATGTGTAACTCAGCTCTGTTAGAAATGCTACATGTAAAGAAATCCCAATCCCTCTGCACCACACGCTCCAGAGACCTCAGCCTCATTACCACAATCAACAGAACATGCTGCAGGGACTGGTTCAAAACCCAGAGACTGCCCATGCTATGTAATAGACTTCCCATACATGTCAAGCAGAGCACCTCACTGGCCCTCTTCAAGAGAAATCTTGATGAGTGGTTGGGAAATAGAAAATTCACCACAGGAATCACTCCAGTGGCTGTACTTGGCAGAGGCACTGGGAGCTAAGGTTGGGTGGCATGATGCCAGGGTAATCCTATGGGCTAGGCTTGTAAAGGCTCCAAGGTCATTAGCATAGTACACACCTATGAACCTATAAAGAAGGTTGGAGATGGTCAGCCATCTTGTCAGCCAGATTTGGAAGAAACCGAATACTGGTAAAGGGCTGTCACCCAGACATTCTGGCATATGTGGTCGCAGAAGGTTCACAACTCCTTGGGGTGATTCTTATCTGATCAGAGAATGCTGTAAGAATTGCAAAGCATCCAGCAGACAGCTGTAGGGAATACTGGAACAACAGGGTGTTACAGTGAGTTCCAGAACAGTTCTGAGACTTCTGGATGCTAGGCTTCAAGCTTGCAGACCTCTGAAGAAACAGAAATTGTCCAACCACATGAAGGCAAAAAGACTGTGCTGGGGGAAAGAGTTTCAAAACTGGTCAGAAGAAGATTGGGAATGAGTTGTTTTCAGTGATTAGAGCATAATAGTGTTCATTTCAGCAAGTGTAATATGTCAGATGACAATCTGGAGAGCAGATGAGGGACAATTGTATCATTCACTGCATTAACCACCCGACTCAAGTGATGGTGTGGAGTGTTATGAGTGTCTTTGGAACAGGTTGGCTCTACATTATTCAGGGAAACTTGAAGCAGGAACAGTACAGAACCATACTACAGCAATGCCTGCTCCCTCAGCCGAGTGACTGGGCAAAGAAGAAGGGATTTACTGGGACAGGGGACTTCATCTTCATGCACGAAGGTGCCCCATGTCACAAAGGTCAAGTAACAAGTTTCTTTGAGGTCCTTGGTATTGAAGTGATACCATGGGCAAGTAACAGCCCAGATATGAATCCAACAGAGAACTTGTGGGCAATTCTGAAGCCAGAAATGAAAAAGACCATAACAAACAAGCAGCAACTGATTGAAGAACTCATTTCAGCTTGGGCACACAATGCTTCTATGAGTGAACATTGCTGTGAGCTTAATCATTCTATGCCTCAACAAGTTCAATCCTTGATAATGGCCAAAGGGTCATTCACAAAATATTAGAACATTTTCTCATATAACATGAGTTATATTGTTTGTCATGTCATATCCTCGTATTGAGCTATATGGCTAAACAGCAATAAAAACACTGATTTCTATTATTTTGGATAACACTGTATGATATATGGCCTGGGATATTTGTTTTTTTCATGCTTATAGTTATAAAGACATGAGTTGCATGTATAGTTGTGGTACTGGGTCATACTTGCACTGAAAATTGTTTGCTTTGGTGTGATTACAAATTATACTTTATCTGGCACCAGCACTGTAGAGCTGCCACATCTGTTGCAGGATCAGAAGCCTCTTAAACCTCATTTATTACATTTCTATTGAAATTTTCTGCTTGCATTTTACTTGGTCTAGAACCTTAGTCTTATAGTATAATTAGTAATCCAAGTGAGGGTGTAGGCAGAAAATGAACAAAAACTCACAAAGAATCTAAACACTGCCCTAGTAGATAAAACACAGTACTCAATGTTGTTTGTCTTTTCCCGGTTAGGGGTCGCCACAGTGGAACTCTGGTCCACTAATGATTGGCAGTAGATTTTTATGGTGCCGAGTTGCCAGCCCGATGCCCAACCTTCAACGAAGGCATGCCCATTCATGCATACCTTTCGAATGTTACTCGGGGAGGACATGCAGACTCCACACAGAAGGCACTCCAGCTGAGAATCGAACAGGAGAACCTCTTGCTGTGAGGCAACAACGCTACCGCTGCACCACCGAGGCTATAAAAGACAGTACTCAATGTAATCACTGAAAAATAAAACAACAGATAAACAATAAATGTTATACATTTTATTCAAAGCAAGAAATAAAAAGTTAAGTGCTTTCATCATGTTACATAGAGGACTTCTTTAGAACTGTTCTGAAGTCCTCTATGTAATAGGCCAAAAGTGCTAAACTTTTTATTTCTTAGTTTGAATAAAATATATAATGTTTATCATTTATCCTTTGTTTTATTTTTCGACTGTTACGTTGGGTGCTGTGTTTTATCTCCTAGGGCAGCGTTTGGATTCTTTGTGACTTATAGTATAATTAACAATAGTGAGAGAACTGTAAATTGCTGCAGAATCCTCATTTATTACATTTGTACTGCATTTTATTGTTGTATTTTACTTGGTCTGGAAACTTAGTATTGTAGTATTACTCACAATAGTGAGAGTCATGCATTACTTCAGGATCTGAGCCTCATTAATTACATTTCTACTATATTTTTTTTCTGTTTGCATTTGACTTGGTCTGGAAACCTTAATCTTGTAGTATCACTCACAACCGTGCAAGAATTGTGACTTGCTGCAGGATCTGCATCTTGTATATACACTTATTCTGCATCTTTACTGTTTACTAATTGGATTCCTCTTCCTGTTAACTGTGAGCTGTGTAGCAGTGGTTTGCAGTGCACTGTACAGACACACGCACCTAGAGTCGTAATTTTCCATATAAATCTTACTCTGCTACTTTCTCAAGTATCTAGCTGAATGTAGAGCAGGTAGTTTACCAATACCCCAAGAGAGTTGTTTTAGATAAATTCTAAACCTCCCGTTAACTCCAAACCCCAATTGCATTGCCTCTTGTAGATCACAAAAATGAGGATCCTTAGGCATGGATGTGTACTTTCCTACTGTCTCTGTAGCCAGCCTAGTGGAAATAAGTACTTTGAGACAGTGTAACAATTGTCTCAGGTTTACTAACAACAACCTTATTCTTAAGCAGATTGACAGAATATGCACAGTATGTGAGAGATGGAATTACACTGTCTTTGGAGGGATAGCTATAATATCTCAAAAGCTTGACAGTAACACACATGCTACAGGTTATTGAATACAATCTTCCCAAACCTCAAATTCCTCTCAGATTCTTCCCTCAGCAATGTCCCCTATACTCTACAAAGACAACATTCCCCAGGAAACATGACCACGGCTCACAATGTCTCAACTTTTAAGCCCTTAAGGCAGACTGCTCCACAACCCAACATAGTGGTCACTGGAGATTCTGTTGTGAGACCCACTGATGCCCCATCACCAGATTAAGCAAGGAGACAATCAGTCAGTTGTCTATCAGGGGCAAGGAGACACCAGATCACACATGCACTCAGGACATTGAACCACAAGTACTAGTATGACTCTGTCATAGTCCATGTGGGTGTTAACAACATGAGATGTACCTCCTTAGACAATATGAAGGGACATGATAGACCTTACAGATTGTTTCCCAGGCAGGTGTGAGCCTAGCACTGAGCAGCATTCTACTTTCTACAAAGATGCTACAAGCATGAACAGAAGATGGTTGACTTTAAAAATTGGCTTAGTTATTGGTATCATTCTAAAGGGTCCAATTGAGAGGGCATGATTGAAAGATGCTTTGCTAGGGATGATCCTCACATGTCCCCACTAGGTTTCTGCATATTGGCCAAAATATCACCCAGCTCATAGTGCCTTTTTTAGGCAATAGCAATCTGATAAACCTTCCAACATAGTAAATTCTATGCAAGATAAACTAAAGGTGTTACTGCTCAATGCTAGGAGTCTCAACAAGAAGCTCCAATCCCTGGAAGCGGTCCACATCCTGGAGAATGTTGACATCTGTGCAGTTACTGAGACAAGGTTTAAACTCATCACAGGGGTAAAGGGAACTCTCCTGTTAAGATGATTAAGATGGTGCAGGTGACTATATACTCATGTGTGCTATGTCTAACCCTAATCAGTATTCCTACCCCTATCCCCAACTCTTCACCTTATTTCTGAAATCCCTTTTCCCTAATAGTGCCACTACACAATACACTCAAGACATAGTTCTCTCATGCAATACACATGCATGACATGAAAACTATCCCATTACCTACCCTTTTCTCTAATCCTAACCTACAAACATATATACTCTCACCCTTAACAGTGACTCATGTACCTCTGAAAAGAAAATGAGCATTTGGTAAAACAAGCATTAGGTAAAATGAATGATCAGTAAAAAAACAATACAGTTCACTTTGCTGAGAAAATGAACTGTCAAAATGAAAAGAATCACAGGCCTAAAGCAGATGCCCTATGCTGACAATCTAAAAAAACTCCAGCTATACTCTGTCGCATATTGTCTATTCAGAGGCAATCTCTGCTTAGCATACAAGGCCATGTCTAACACAGAGCTGTTAGACATGCTACACTTAAAGAAATCCCAGTCCTCAGAGCCACACACTCCAGGGATCTAAACTGTGTCATCACAATGAACAAAACATGCTGGAAGGATAGGTTCCTGATCCAGGGACTCCCCAGACTCTGGAATAGCCTGTCCAAACATGTCAAGCAGAGCGCCTCTTTGGCCATCTTCAAAAAGAACCTTGACAATTGGATGGGAGATAGGAAATTCACCTCGGGGATCACGTCTGTTGCCTGGCTAGACAGGGGTCCAGGGAAGTAAATATTGTGGGAAGAAATAGCCAGGGAATTGTTATGGCTAGGCTTGTATAGGCCCTAGGGCCGATAGCCTAGTACCAGTCTATGAACCGCTTCTTTACACATGCACACAGACATGGATGTGTGGATGTGTGTGTGTGTGTGTGTGTGTGTGTGTGTGTGTGTGTGTGTGTGTGTGTGTGTGTGTGTGTGTGTATGTGTGTGTGTGCGCACGCACATGGGTGCATGCGTGTGTGTATATGTGTGTGCATGTGTGTGTGTGTGTGTGTGTGTATTTGTGTGTGTGTGTGTGTGTGTGTATGCGTGTGTGTGAGACTTACATATTTTTTTTCAAGTTCACAAAAAGTTGACACTGTTTTTTCTATGACAGATGGTTGCATTCAATAATAGATGAGTGCTAGAGTTATAAAGAGGCAACTTTGAATGTTGCTTTTATTGATTAAGCATTTGCGTAGTAGAGGTAAGAAGAGATGAGTGTGTGAGTGTCACTTGATTACAGTTAAAGTAAGGACTAGATAAGGGAATAGAATTAGTCCTGTACATATTTAATGATTTATGAGTGTCAGTGTCTGGATTGTCTTGTATATTGGGACTGTTAGAGAAAGGGTTTTTCAAAAGGTCATGAATAGGGTTAGAGTTACAAGCACTGTAAGATTAGCACACATGAGTAAATTGGACTTACTGGCATGTGTTAACCCTAAATATATCCCTGATCCTAGCCCTAACCCTTCACATTAAGTTATAAAAACTATTTATAACCAAACGATGTACAAGAAAAATAAAAAAATAACACACCAAACAGCCAATACTTTACAGCAATAACTCCTTTATCTTCACAAGACCTGGTACCTCGGCATTTCGCCTTCAAAGGATCACAATTCAATGCAGCACAATGGCAGTTTTTTATATGCATTAATTACATCAATCAATCAATTAATTATATAATTAAATCCAAAAAAGGAGGGAAAAAATTTTTTTATATGTTTTTTAAAGTAATCTCACAACAATTTCTAAATAAAAATTATATGAAATATATATACATTTCTAACTATACCATTTATTGTTTTATTATATTAATAATATCATTTATAAAAATATAAACATATAATATAAGTATCAAAAATACTTAATGATGTATTAATTAATTCATCAGATACCTAATTCTAAATTAAGACCGAAAGGTTTTAAAGTATAGAACTTCAAAATCATCCTTGTTTCAAGCTCCAATAGTCTGTCACAAATATTGTCACCCCTATGACAAAAAGGCTTACCCAAAATGCTGAATTTTAAACTATCTACCTTCCCCTCATGAGCCTCAAAAAAGTGTTTAGCAACTGGGCTAGATAAATTTGAATTTTTAATGTCCCTTAAATGCTCTAAGATTCTAACTCTGACCATTCTTTTAGTTTGTCCAATATACCATATGTTATCACAACTGCAACTAAGTATATATACAACACCAATAGATTTGCAATTGAAATAGTGCTTGGGGTTATGGTTAATATTATTAATTGATCTTACATTAATTATTCTGTCACATACACTGCATAAACCACATCTGAATGAACCCACATTAGCAGCATAAGAAGTTCTTTTTATTAAGAGGTTATTATTTAATATTTCTTTTAAATTCTTTCCCTTTTTGTATGAAAATGTTATATGATGTGGAAAAAGCTCACCTATAGAGTCATCCTCGCAGACTAGGTACCAAAATCTTTTTATTAAAGAAACAAATGTTTCAGAAAAGGCTGTGTATCTAGTCACGAAAAATATCTCTTCCACATCTCTATCTTTTTTAGTTAAACCTAAAACATCCATTTCAAACTTTCTGAACGTTTTATGCTTATTCATAACATCATTCATACTTTTCAGTAGTTGCTTTTTATCATAACCTCTTTCACATAATCTTAAGAACACCTCATTTAACTCATAGTCTAACTCAGATTCTATGCTAGTATGCTGATAGATTCTTTTAAATTCTCCATAGGGCAAGGCTTTCAACAAATGGGGAGGATGCATGCTCGTGGCATGCAGAAACATGTTCACTGATGTATTTTTTCTGTAGGGTCTGAATTCAATGATATTATTTCTTTCAAGCAGGGTCAGATCCAAAAAATTAATTTGATTTCGATTGATCTCATAAGAAAATGATAAGCTATGTTCATTAGTATTCAATGATTCAAAAAATTCACAAAATTCTAATATATCCCCCTTACATATAAAAATAAGGTCATCAATGAAACGTTTGTACAAGATGACTTTATGTTTAAAAAAATCTGTGGGGTAAATAAACTTTTTTTCAAAAAAATCCATATATATCACAGCATAAGTGGGAGCATAAGCAGCTCCCATAGCCGTCCCCTTGGTTTGTAGAAAATACTCGTCATTGAACACAAAATAGTTATGAGTCAGACAAAATTCCAACAAAGAAATCAAAAAACTGGTCCTAGGACCTTCACCTAACATGTTATGAATGGCTTCAAGTCCCCATCTGATATTGATGTTTGTATATAAAGACTTGACATCAATAGTCACCCAATAGAAGTCACTATTCCAAAAAATCTTAGATACTTCATTAATCAACTCTTGAGTGTTACTGATGTGAGCACTAACCCTGTTAAGATAGATCTTTAACTGAGAATCCAAAAAGACATTAACATTCTCCAAAAAGGAGCCTATCCCTGATACTATGGGCCTACCAGGGGGCTCATTTAAGTCTTTGTGGATCTTAGGCAGGGCATATAATATAGGTGTAACAGGGTCTTTAATATACATTTTCTTAACATCAGCATGTGAAAAAAATCCTAGTCGTTCTCCCCTTTCCAAAAAAGTTAATAGTTATTCATTATAGGATTTTAAGGGGTCCCCATTAAGTTTAATGTATTCTTCACCATTACAAAGCAATTTGTTAACCATTACACAATAATCAGGTCTATTTAGAATAACCCAATTACCCCCTTTATCAGCACATTTGAATACATAATCATTCTTCAGTTCCTTAAGATCTTTTAAAGCCTGCCACTCTTCTTTACTTAAATTAAATTGTTTTTTCTCTCTACAGAATTGTTTAAACATTAACTCTGTTTCTTTTAAAAGTACTTTTTGAAACACTGAAATGGCTGGTACAGAAATGGTAGGTGTAAACTTACTTTTGACATTTCTAAATTTTGGCATCATTAATCTACCATTTCCTGTCAGATAATTAATGTTGGAACTGATGTCAGTATTATGATGAGTAGAACAAACATCACCTTCTTCAGAAGAACAATCAAATTCATCATATTCATCATATTCATAATTATATATAGACAAATTCAGTAAACTGTCATCAAAATCAATTTCATTAGAAACTTCACCTTCAGTTTCAATACAGTTAGAAACATTTTCATTTAGATTCACATTCACATTCACATTAATGAATTTTTTAAAATATACTCTTAACAACAGCTTGCGAATGAATGCTTTCACTTCCAAGTAAACATCAGCGAATGAAGGGAAAATCGTAGGAACAAATTTGTTCCCTTTATGCAAAACATTCAACATATCATGGTTTAAGCACAAATCCGACAAATTAACACACTCTAAAGAAGTAACATTGTGACAGATCCTATTGGATATAATTGTTCTCAAACCTTCATTTGTAACGGTTTCGACCCTTTCTGCCATTTCTGCCGTTCCTCCCCTTGTTGTAGTTATCATTTTGAAAGTTTATGTCCTCCGCGGAACTGACGTTAGAACCTTCATTCGAAGCCTCTACAATGTCCCTATTAACGGCTCGGTTTGGAGCAGCAGTTTTGGCAAAGGAGACATTTTTAGAAATATTTTCCTTTTCTGTGGAGGAAAAAGATGACGCCGATGCTGAATAGTTCCTGCGTTTAGAACTACGAGTCCAGCTCCTCCCCCTAGACTGATTACGTACAGGCTCACGTTGCCAATTAAAAATAATGCCTGTTTCGTAATCTTTTAAGTCCCGGACTAATTTATTGCGCTTTCTCTGCACAATATCTGCCTCTAGCTTATTCATTTTGTCGCTTATGTTGGCCATTTGAACTCTGTAATTTGCCTCAGCTACAAGTTCATTCTGCAACGAGGAAATTTCATTTTTCAATTTGTCATGACATTTTTGATTCCTTTTTATGAGTATACGGAGCCAGCCTGTAGTACATAGAAGAGAGGTTTGTTTCCACTCCTCTAAGAGATCAGATTCATCATCTGAAAAAGGTGCAGCAGGCAGCTTGTCAATACGTAACCCTCTAGGGGTGATGTTAAGGCTCACATATTTTTCTAGTAGTCTAGTATCAAAATACAAAGTGACTTCCTTGGCCATCAATTTATTCAGCTGGACAAAACGACCATCTGCGTCTATGTTCCCTCCCAAATTCCATGGATCATTACTAGTAAACCTTTTGTCACGCTCCGTCACCATATCTTGAAACAACAAAGTATTGTATGCATTGTATGCAGCGCTCCGTTCGGAGCCTTCAGTGCCCGACATAGTTCAAAAAGTCCAATAATTTCGGCACAAAATTAGGTCAATTCAGCATCAAAGAACTCACTGTAAATAAAGTACGGCTTGGATCCAAAGTAGAATATAACCAAACGATGCACAAGAAAAATAAAAAAATAACACACCAAACAGCCAATACTTTACAGCAATAAATAAAAAATTTTTTTCCCTCCTTTTTTGGATTTAATTATATAATTAATTGATTGATTGATGTAATTAATGCATATAAAATACTGCCATTGTGCTGCATTGAATTGTGATCCTTTGAAGGCGAAATGCCGAGGTACCAGGTCTTGTGAAGATAAAGGAGTTATTGCTCCTCCCCCTAGACTGTTATTGGAGTTATTGATGGCCAAGGAAGTCGCTTTGTATTTTGATACTAGACTACTAGAAAAATATGTGAGCCTTAACATCACCCCTAGAGGGTTACGTATTGACAAGCTGCCTGCTGCACCTTTTTCAGATGATGAATCTGATCTCTTAGAGGAGTGGAAACAAACCTCTCTTCTATGTACTACAGGCTGGCTCCGTATACTCATAAAAAGGAATCAAAAATGTCATGACAAATTGAAAAATGAAATTTCCTCGTTGCAGAATGAACTTGTAGCTGAGGCAAATTACAGAGTTCAAATGGCCAACATAAGCGACAAAATGAATAAGCTAGAGGCAGATATTGTGCAGAGAAAGCGCAATAAATTAGTCCGGGACTTAAAGATTACGAAACAGGCATTATTTTTAATTGGCAACGTGAGCCTGTACGTAATCAGTCTAGGGGGAGGAGCTGGACTCGTAGTTCTAAACGCAGGAACTATTCAGCATCGGCGTCATCTTTTTCCTCCACAGAAAAGGAAAATATTTCTAAAAATGTCTCCTTTGCCAAAACTGCTGCTCCAAACCGAGCCGTTAATAGGGACATTGTAGAGGCTTCGAATGAAGGTTCTAACGTCAGTTCCGCGGAGGACATAAACTTTCAAAATGATAACTACAACAAGGGGAGGAACGGCAGAAATGGCAGAAAGGGTCGAAACCATTACAAATGAAGGTTTGAGAACAATTATATCCAATAGGATCTGTCACAATGTTACTTCTTTAGAATGTGTTAATTTGTCGGATTTGTGCTTAAACCATGATATGTTGAATGTTTTGCATAAAGGGAACAAATTTGTTCCTACGATTTTCCCTTCATTCGCTGATGTTTACTTGGAAGTGAAAGCATTCATTCGCAAGCTGTTGTTAAGAGTATATTTTAAAAAATTCATTAATGTGAATGTGAATGTGAATCTAAATGAAAATGTTTCTAACTGTATTGAAACTGAAGGTGAAGTTTCTAATGAAATTGATTTTGATGACAGTTTACTGAATTTGTCTATATATAATTATGAATATGATGAATATGATGAATTTGATTGTTCTTCTGAAGAAGGTGATGTTTGTTCTACTCATCATAATACTGACATCAGTTCCAACATTAATTATCTGACAGGATATGGTAGATTAATGATGCCAAAATTTAGAAATGTCAAAAGTAAGTTTACACCTACCATTTCTGTACCAGCCATTTCAGTGTTTCAAAAAGTACTTTTAAAAGAAACAGAGTTAATGTTTAAACAATTCTGTAGAGAGAAAAAACAATTTAATTTAAGTAAAGAAGAGTGGCAGGCTTTAAAAGATCTTAAGGAACTGAAGAATGATTATGTATTCAAATGTGCTGATAAAGGGGGTAATTGGGTTATTCTAAATAGACCTGATTATTGTGTAATGGTTAACAAATTGCTTTGTAATGGTGAAGAATACACTAAACTTAATGGGGACCCCTTAAAATCCTATAATGAAGAACTATTAACTTTTTTGGAAAGGGGAGAACGACTAGGATTTTTTTCACATGCTGATGTTAAGAAAATGTATATTAAAGACCCTGTTACACCTATATTATATGCCCTGCCTAAGATCCACAAAGACTTAAATGAGCCCCCTGGTAGGCCCATAGTATCAGGGATAGGCTCCTTTTTGGAGAATGTTAATGTCTTTTTGGATTTTCAGTTAAAGATCTATCTTAACAGGGTTAGTGCTCACATCAGTAACACTCAAGAGTTGATTAATGAAGTATCTAAGATTTTTTGGAATAGTGACTTCTATTGGGTGACTATTGATGTCAAGTCTTTATATACAAACATCAATATCAGATGGGGACTTGAAGCCATTCATAACATGTTAGGTGAAGGTCCTAGGACCAGTTTTTTGATTTCTTTGTTGGAATTTTGTCTGACTCATAACTATTTTGTGTTCAATGACGAGTATTTTCTACAACCCAAGGGGACGGCTATGGGAGCTGCTTATGCTCCCACTTATGCTGTGATATATATGGATTTTTTTGAAAAAAAGTTTATTTACCCCACAGATTTTTTTAAACATAAAGTCATCTTGTACAAACGTTTCATTGATGACCTTATTTTTATATGTAAGGGGGATATATTAGAATTTTGTGAATTTTTTGAATCATTGAATACTAATGAACATAGCTTATCATTTTCTTATGAGATCAATCGAAATCAAATTAATTTTGTGGATCTGACCCTGTTTGAAAGAAATAATATCATTGAATTCAGACCCTACAGAAAAAATACATCAGTGAACATGTTTCTGCATGCCACGAGCATGCATCCTCCCCATTTGTTGAAAGCCTTGCCCTATGGAGAATTTAAAAGAATCTATCAGCATACTAGCATAGAATCTGAGTTAGACTATGAGTTAAATGAGGTGTTCTTAAGATTATGTGAAAGAGGTTATGATAAAAAGCAACTACTGAAAAGTATGAATGATGTTATGAATAAGCATAAAACGTTCAGAAAGTTTGAAATGGATGTTTTAGGTTTAACTAAAAAAGATAGAGATGTGGAAGAGATATTTTTCGTGACTAGATACACAGCCTTTTCTGAAACATTTGTTTCTTTAATAAAAGATTTTGGTACCTAGTCTGCGAGGATGACTCTATAGGTGAGCTTTTTCCACATCATATAACATTTTCATACAAAAAGGGAAAGAATTTAAAAGAAATATTAAATAATAACCTCTTAATAAAAAGAACTTCTTATGCTGCTAATGTGGGTTCATTCAGATGTAGTTTATGCAGTGTATGTGACAGAATAATTAATGTAAGATCAATTAATAATATTAACCATAACCCCAAGCACTATTTCAATTGCAAATCTATTGGTGTTGTATATATACTTAGTTGCAGTTGTGATAACATATGGTATATTGGACAAACTAAAAGAATGGTCAGAGTTAGAATCTTAGAGCATTTAAGGGACATTAAAAATTCAAATTTATCTAGCCCAGTTGCTAAACACTTTTTTGAGGCTCATGAGGGGAAGGTAGATAGTTTAAAATTCAGCATTTTGGGTAAGCCTTTTTGTCATAGGAGTGACAATATTTGTGACAGACTATTGGAGCTTGAAACAAGGGTGATTTTGAAGTTCAATACTTTAAAACCTTTCGGTCTTAATTTAGAATTAGGTATCTGATGAATTAATTAATACATCATTAAGTATTTTTGATACTTATATTATATGTTTATATTTTTATAAATGATATTATTAATATAATAAAACAATAAATGGTATAGTTAGAAATGTATATATATTTCATATAATTTTTATTTAGAAATTGTTGTGAGATTACTTTAAAAAACATATAAAAAAATTTTTTCCCTCCTTTTTTGGATTTAATTATATAATTAATTGATTGATTGATGTAATTAATGCATATAAAAAACTGCCATTGTGCTGCATTGAATTGTGATCCTTTGAAGGCGAAATGCCGAGGTACCAGGTCTTGTGAAGATAAAGGAGTTATTGCTGTAAAGTATTGGCTGTTTGGTGTGTTATTTTTTTATAAAAACTATTTCCCTGGCAATAACATTATTCAGATAAACTATGGCTGAAAGTGTGTGTTGTGTTTTTTAATGATCACAAAAGTAGACTGTTTCCTTTTTCAGTCAGTTTTGTTGACATTACCAATACTCTCACAAATGCAAACACACATACATATATATATTCTACCTTAATCATAGCCACTGCCCAAAACCACATTAATATCACTTCAGAAACACATTATCTTCTAGCAAAATACCATAGACTGCTTCACATCAAGTATTATTTCCCAAAGACTAGAAAACTCCCAAGCTTAATCTCTCAGTTTCTACCCTATCTAATTAGACCCAAAACAAATCACTTGCAAGATGGTGATATACATCCAAATCCAGGCCCTTCTAGTTACCTCAAGCTAATAATCTTAACCCCTCTCCACCCACAACGCAAACTCCCACTACACTTACAAACTCTCTCTTCATTGCACAACTCAATATACGCAGCATAAACAACAAACTTGCACACCTCCATGCATTATTAGATGATCAATCTTTTGACATACTATGTCTAACTGAAACATGGCTCAAACCCCATACTAAAGATATTGATATCACCCCACCAGGTTACAGTATTATAAGGCACGACCGCATAAAAAAGAAGGGAGGGGGAGTAGCTATTCTCTTCAAAAATAGCCTACAAGTTACCCCCATTGACTACAAAGCTCTTCCTGAGACCAAGACTGAAATCCTTGTCTCTAAACTTCAACTAAACTCCAGTAAGTCCTTATATATCATCTGCATCTACTTACCTCCAGGCGATAACATCAGCTTACTCGAGGAAATCCTCAGTACCCTATCCCCATACTTCCCCCAAGAAACCATCATTATGGGCGACTTTAACATTGACTGGAACAATATTAATGCAGAGCATCCCATCTTGCATATTGACATGCACGGGTACTCTCAAATTATTTCCTCCCCAACCAGAATTAATAAATCCAGCAAAAAGGAAAGCATCCTAGACTGGATACTCATTAATACACCTCAATGTGCATACAAAGTAGGGATATTCCCTGACAATCTCAGTGACCATTCCTTAACCTACCTGATCAGGGAAAAAAATGATGTCTCCCATTCTATCACTTATAAAACAATTAGATACAATAGAGACTTTGACCCAGAATTATTCCAAAATGAAATCAAAGCCTGTAATTGGACCCCATTAAAAAGTCTACCTCTCACCGAGGCAGTTAACTACTTTAACTCTAAATTTCTAGCAATCCTTGACCACCACGCTCCAAAGCGGAACATAAGAATTAGAGCCAAACCTGCCCCTTGGCTGTCCAAAAACACCAGACAAAACATGCTACTCAGAAACAAAGCTTGGGCTAAATGGAGAACTACTAAAAGTACTTCAGATCACCTCACTTATAAACAGTTGAGAAATAGAACAAAACTAGCTATTCTCTTAGACAAGAAACAATTCTACATGAACACTCAAACCAAATACCAAAATAACCCACAAAAATTTGAGGCAAGTATCAACAGACTACTTCACCCAGGCCAAACCAAAACTCCAAACCCTACAGGCAGTCAAAGAGATAATCCTAGACAAGCAGCAAATGCCTTTAATACCTACTTCACAGAAACTATACAAGCACTAGCTAACCAACTTTCTCCTGATATTACATTCCCTCCAAACACTAACAAGACCTTAGCCCCTATATTTCAATTACAACCTGTCCCCACTCGAGATATCTGTAGACTTATCCAAAAACTTAAACCTTGCACTCCATCAGCAGACCAGTTACCAGCAGAATATTTGCAGACAGCTGCCAAAGCTATAGCCTACCCAATTTCCATCCTCATTAACAGAACTATTGCCGAGGGAGAAATCCCTACCATCTGGAAAATCCCACACATCATTCCACTCCATAAAGGAGGGAACTCTAATGATCACTCTAACTATCGCCCGATAGCTCTATTATCTCCATTGGCAAAAATAATGTAAAAATGCATTCAAAAGTAATTACTCAACCATCTAACTCAAAACAATTTGATAGCTGATTGCCAACATGGTTTCAGGCCACACCACAGTACTACAACTGCCCTACTGTCTTTCTGCAACTCCATTAACCAAAACAGAAACAACAACATCCTCACATCAGCTCTCTTTATAGACCTGTCTAAAGCTTTCAATATGGTTAATCACCAGCTATTAATAAACATTCTTACACACCTCTCATTCGATACTCAGGCTATAAACTGGTTCAGAGCCTATCTTACTAACTGACAGCAAGCAGTCCTATGGGATAATCAACTATCCTCCCTACTGCCTGTCACCCTAGGAATCCCTCAGGGCTCTATTTTAGGTCCACTCCTCTTCTCAAGTTTCATTAATGACTTACACTTAGCTTTTCCGCAAACTACATATCTACAATATGCTGATGACTCAACAATTTTATGCTCAGCTAAGACCTCATCTGAACTTTTACTAAAAACACAAGAAGCAAAGTCGAGTCTTGGTTTCTTCAATGCTATCTTCTACTTAACCCCAAAAAAACAAAGCTCCTACTATTTTCACCAAACCAAAAGCACACCCTTACTGATTTCACTGTCCTATCAAAAAATGGTACTCACATACAACCTGACTTAACAACAAAACTATTAGGGGTTACTATTGACAACCACCTTACTTTCAATGAGCATATCAACAATACTGTAAATATAGTCAACAAAAAAATGGGTGCCCTCTACAGAATTAAGCCATTCCTCACTCCTTAGCCAAAACAAGTATCTCCCACTCCCACCTTATCTCCTCACTTCTATATGCTTCTACCATCTATACTCACCTTTCAAAAAGCAATCTCTCTAAACTGGTTAAATCTTATAATAGCATTGCTAGATTTGCCACTGGACGACCATTTAGAACACACCATTGCCAGAATCTATCTCAACTAGGCTGGCTTGAATTTCAAAATCTACTTGAGTTTCACCAAATTACATTGGCCCACAAAATACTTAACCAACCAAAGAAGACCCCAAGTCTATCTACCCTTATTACTCCCTACCTGAATCTTAACTCCCTGCGCTCCTCAAATAAACTACTTATCTCCTCCAGCAAATCCAACAACAGAGCAGGCGATGCTCTCTTCTCTAATGTAGTTGGGAAAAAATGGAACCTTCTTCCTCCTGATCTCACCTCTATTTCCTCTCTAACTAACTTCAAACCAAAACTTAAAATATACCTAAAAAACACTGGCTTTGGCCTAGTTGTAATCCTGACTAACTTCTGCCTTAAGCAATTTATGTTATACCCACTTTTCTTTTATCTATCACCTTCAGACTTCTATGTCGGTGAAATCCTTAATAAACACAGTCTTTCGAATTTTATTAGATAATTAGATTTCTCAAAGTCTACTCTTGCTTCTATTTTTTCCTCACAATATATGAACAAGGTTCTTTTTTATAACATTATAACTCCTAGTTCATCTTTTTTCTCTTTCTCTTTTTTTCCTTGCTTTCTACTTATCAAGGTTAGAATAATGTTAAAAATGTCCTTAGATTTCTCTTATTTTTGTCAATGTTATGCTTAGATGTTTAAGTTGGTATTAACAAATTGTACAAATTGGAGCTTATCTCCCCGGGCCTCTACTGAAAATGGATATTCATCCAGTTGGACTAGCCTGGTTAACACATGTAAAATAAAAAATAAAAATAAATATATATATATATATATATATATATATATATATATATATATATATTGCTGGGTATATTGGGAAAAGGATGCTAAGGATGGAGCTGCCAGGTAAGAGGAAAAGAGGAAGGCCTAAGATAAGGTTTATGGATGTGGTGAGAGAGGACATGCAGGCGGTTGGTATGAAAGAGCATGATGCAGAGGACAGGAAGAAATGGAAACAGATGATCCGCTGTGGTAACCCCTAATGAGAACAGCCGAAAGAAGACGATGATATTTCTATGGGTTTGTTCGCACAAACAATGGTAAAACAAACAGGACAAACCCATAGATGAAAATCTAATATTTAATTTCATAACAGCACTATAGATAAAATATTTATATACTTTAAATCACAGTAAAATATGAACAGGTTATACAGTAGAAGCTGCTATCGGACCCAGAATGAGTACAGGACCCGAAGGATGGAAGGAGTGACCTGAACATTTGGATATTTGCTGTTACAGTGACACCTCACTCACCTGTGCTATATACATTATAAGAATCGTCACTGTTACTGGAACATATATATTAATTTAGGGGATACAAGGGGGTATCAGATGCACCTGTCATACTTCATAAAAGTGTTGTAGGACTAAAGCATCCTTTGTAAAACTACTAAATAAAGTCTTGCTGAACTCCTGAACTGTATGTACATATTTTGCTGCTTTGAAAGATCACATAAATAATATCAATCGGTATCTTCAGTAATACTCTGAGCAGATACATTCTTGAGGAAACTACAGTGTTAGGTATTGTCCATATGGTGTGGGACTATAACCTCTTCTGTCAAGGCATTGTCATATTTGTCATTAAAGAAAACAGTGTACTTGGGCAGTCACTGTGAAAGAGTCCAGTTACTGGTCAACTATATTTTCCATTTCCTGAAGGAAACAAATAGATGAGCCATCTATCAAATGGATTTCATCTCATTTATGTAACATCCCAGAGCTTTCTGTGCATCAGTTTAGTGCAACATAATTTCCTCTTTCTTTTCTGGGGGAGAAAGAAAATATGATGTTGAATGAATTGGTTCAAGTTAAATTCAGATTAGGCATAATTAATCATTTTTTTTACATTATTCCCATATAGGTTCATATGAGGTTACTAGGCTACTGGGGTAATGACTCTAGGGCCTTTACAAGCCTAGCTATGATATACCCATGTTTCCTAATTGACTTTGGTTAGATGGTCGTTATTCACAGAGTGAGTTTGAGATCATCACCGACTGCCCTGTCCATGAGCAACATAGGTGCCACCCCGGGGTGAATTTACAGTGTCCCATCCAATTATCTAGGTTACAACCTGAAATTTAAACAGTTTTTAGCCTGAAAGCATTGAGTTTTTAATACAATATATTCCTTTCCTGCTATAGTTGAGGGTATCAAAGGCTGTCCCACTGACATTTGAATGTCTCTGTTGGGTGAAAGATTGGTATTGGAATGAGAGACATTTGTAAAACTACACAAGCAAGATTCTGATTCCAAAGAACAGAAAAGGCATTTTTGTAACAGCAGATGCATAATGCAGCTTTAACCAACACTCAAAATTAATTGTTGTAATGTGAACACAGACAGATGTATTTCCAGCTGACACTTCTGTATCGTGTAAGGAAGGTGTTTCTGTCCATTTTCTACTTGAGAGAGATTGAAATTCTGCTTAATATGCCTGTTAACTGCATTTTATTACCCTGATTATAAATGGCTGGTAGAGTTGGATTAGACATGAGTCCCTGCTCTTCTGCAATTATTGTCAGTCTACAAAGCTGGTAAGTCTATGTGTTTCCTTAGCTCCCTACTGAAATGTTGGCACTTCAAATGCCAACTGCCGAAAAGGCAAAAAAAAAAAAAAAAAAAAAAAAAAACAGGAGAAGAGCAAATTTCAAAAATCACTGTTCTCCTTAAAAAAATCTTTTTTTGCAAGCCCCTCTGCATACCCCCAGAATCTATAAATACTAACTCCAAGTTCACCATAGCTCAGAGAAATGGGAATATTCCTATAAATGGCATATTGGACTTTGTATATGTATGCCCATTCTTTCGGCCATTCAGTCTCTGCATTTTGGGACTCAGTCTAGCGGATCTCAACATTTTAAATAACTACTGTTTTATTGTTTCTTTATGTACCCAGAGTAGTTTAGAGATGAGAGAACAACCATATTTTCATTGACATGTATATGCAGGAGTAAAATTTTGAACCTAAATATCCATAATTTCTTTGATATTTGCCTTTTTTGTCCCCTGGTAAAAAAAAAAAAAAAACAGATAGCCATCCACTTCATGCATGGAAACAGTGCTCCATCACAATAATCCAATAAAACAGTGATTACATTTTGAACTTGTGGAGGAGACTGAATGTGAGACTCAGATTTAGAGAAATCTGTTGAATCTAACACTGAAACTCTTGGCAGAAACAACAGAAAATTAAATATAAAAAGTTGTCCTCCAGGTTCCATACATTTTCATGTGCCACTAGATGTTAGTTATGTCAGACATTGAAGGGAACCGCTGGATAGAAGTAAACATGTTCATTGGTTCATAGGGGTCACATGTCACTTACTATCTTCAAAAGCATTTTGTCTGTTGAATGTCTTTGCTTAATAATTGACTGAAAAAGTCTACCACCTACCTCTCAACCTCTTAGCTCAAGAAATCTGGATAAAGCCTGCCATAATAGGGTTACAAATGCTCAAAAATTGGGACAGATTTTAAGTATTGCTCTTATAATCTTAGAAAGTTGCTAGAATAATAGGGTATTTATTAAAATGGATTTTCTAAAGGATATGAAGTCTGAAACTCAAATATACAACATTATTTACTAATTTCATTCCTCAAATCATCCCAATGATTTGGCCGAAAGCCAAAGATTTTATGAGGAACAGATTGAAATGGTGAGGCAAATATCTGGACATTCTGCAAAAATCTGGGCAGTTGAGAGTTATGGTCCACTATCATTAGAAATCTTCTCTGATGTACAGGCATAATACAACCAGCACTTGTATCCATGTTTGCTCTTTTAACTATCTTTGCAATAGCATTATATCTGCCTTCTGTAGGTTTGGGACTATACTTAGGCCCTGAATTCTGCTGCAGGGATGTCTTGAGTGTCTCTAAGGATTAGAGTTTACTTGAGACAGACATTTGGGGGTAACAAATGAATTCCCCTTCAATCTTTTATGTGCAGGCACTGGGTTTAGATATTTTATAAAGGCCCTGAGCACATTAGGAGCAACAAAAGGAAAAGCAGTAAACTAGTAATTATCATTCTCTACCAGAAGTCAGAGAAATCTCTTGTGAGCCTCATAAACAAAAATCTGCATGGAAGCAGGCTGCTTATCAACAGTTACTAGAAAAGTATCCTGCTGCATTGGAGGTAGAAGATATGGCAGGCTAAGCATTTCAATACCTTTGTTTACAAACCTTGTCTAAGTCAAGATATCACATATCAGCTGCAGTTATTTCCTTTTATTTTGAATTAGAAAGGGACACACAAAACACTGCTGGAACTGCCAATGCCTTTGGGTTCTATGATGTATAAGGGATGAGACCTGTGGGGAGGGGCAATTCTAAAATAATATTGTGGTAACAGTAAAACAGCTTAGTTGGTAAGCTGTAGTACTGTTATGGTGATAAAAAGCAATTCAGAGACACATAGCTATCAACATTTTTGCTCATGAATTCTGATCAAACCCCAAAATAACACAAGATGACAGTCTGCATTCAGTGACAAATTTTAACATTGCCCTAATTCACATAAAACAGTAATTAAAAAGCAGATTTTGCATCAATATGTATTTTAAAACTGCAAGAAGCTTTCAACTTTAATGTCTGCATCTACTGACTGAATACAGAATAACCCTGATTTTGCTTTTTAAAACCAGGAACACTTGAAAGATATGCGAGACATTCAAGAAACTTTTAACATTGGACCCTTATCTTGACACCATAAGGAAAGGAATTAACAGTAGATCATAAGAATTTATTTTTGGCTTTTTTATTTTAAAATCATTACATAATGTTTTTAAAGATTAAAATGACAATTGTCTTTTATGGCAAGGCACTGGTGGGGAAATTGTTTGACTTGAACAGCAATTGTACCAGCAAGATAATAATTATACTGCAGCTTTCCTTTAAATGATTAGGGAATGATACCCAGAAGTGAAAGGTCATACAGTTCAGTAGCATTACTTCCCCCTCTAATACAATAACAGGACATGGGTATCTAAACCATATCCCGCTACTATATAATCCTAAGAAGTACTTTCATAGCAGTCAATGGTCATTTGACCAGAGACCGCCAAGAGGAGCAGATTTTGAATCTTCAGATACAGCTTTCTCTTGCAGCTATGTGTTTTTTTTTGTATTTTCTATCAGGAAATGAGGTATATCCATTGGTAATTGAAACAGTGCACACTGCCCATGGCACAATTAAAATTTTTTATTTATTTCTTGCATGGGATAGAGGTAAGATGATTGTATCAACAAAATGAAATACATTATTTGAGACTTTATTTGTTCAGCTTTAGGTGATTATCCATTGCAAGTGATTGTCAGCAGCAGTAATTTTTTCAGGGTATAGACTATGGATGAAAGCAAAGGGCAGCTAGGTGATAAAGTGACCATTGTCAAGACTTAGCGGGGTTGGGGACAGAATATATCTGTGACTTACAAGATAAAAACATTTTTGTGACCATTTTCACTCTCATCGTATGGAACAGCAGAAGAGTACACAGAAGATGAGTATATTTTGAGAAGTAAGGAGGTAGGCTGTGTTTGAAAGCATAGGTCATTTATGTGATACTGCATTTCCTGTGACAGTTTACGTACATGTACATGCTGTGTCTGTCAATTTCTTCATGATCACAAATCAGAAATGTGCACAAAACATGTCTTCTTTTTTTGGGGATAGGCTATGTGTGTGTGAAAGGAGAATGCAGTGAAATAATCACTGATGTTGATTGGTTGGAGCAATGTATACATTTCCAGGCATGATGAGTTGAAATGCATTACAGTGGTCATAATTTATGTACACTTTCCTCACAAAAAACAGAGGTGCTCATAGATAGTGGCTATATTTTGGAGCTAGGAATGAGCAAGCATGTTATGTGTGAAAAGCACATGGCACATGTTAACTGTCAAATAAAAATAGTGTGATTTGTCAGAGGCAATATATGTATCTGATAGCAGCAAGTTGAAGTATATTATTGTGGACATTATGTATTTAATTTTTGATAGATTATTTTCCCTTCTGCCTGCCAAAGATCAAGCCTGTCCTATCAAGCATGAGTCCATTTGTTCCACAGAGGTGGGAAGTCCACAGATTCACTAGGTTGACAGCGATCCAGAAGGGCTGCCATCTATATAGACATCAGTGAATTGTACTTGTGATGGTATCCCAACAATGAAACCATCTGTATAAGTCCATAACCCTGCTTTGGGTGGGAGAAGGGCTACTGACATCATTACAGGGACTTACAATGTCCTACTCCTATGTAAACTCCTGTGCACTTACTAATGAGTATTATCAATAATCAGTGGCATGATATGCTATTAGCCCATGCCCAGTGCACAATCACAATATCTCTCCTTCAGGGGATTGTGGCTGACCTCCCCCCCAGATGGGAATTCTAGTTTTCTCATGTCATTGTCTTCAGATGGCAAAGCTGCTAATCAAACATGAGTAATCTGGGCCAAAGTGAAGACCTTATCACTCTACACTACTAATGCTGGCTTATGACTTTCATTTTTTCTTCTCAGTGAAGCATCAGAAGTGTACACAATGTGTCTATGATTTATTTTAGATGGTGCAGGTTGTGTGTGAAAATGTAGGATAGTACAGAATTTCTGCAGTATCATTATTTGTATGATATATTTGCGAGATAGCATTTGTCTCTGGCAAAAGTGTGGCTACATTTATGTAACTTCTTCATAGTCAAACGTGGTCTGTCTTCTCAGAATGGATACACTCCATTAGGACAGCATTTGTGCAAAAGGATATGAAACCAGTGATGTTCTGTTTTTATTACAACACTGTTTTAGTTTTCAAGCTGATACTTTGTTGTTATAATTTAACCAGTCACCCTAAAAATGGATATCTTTTGATTCAGCTCACAGCAAACCTGTACATGTTCACTTTTTTTCTCACAGTGGTTGAATGTGCAATATATAAAAATATAAATATATTTTGCTTTTAATAACAGAACCTATTTTTTCTTTGTCTTTGAAAGTGATGTTTTCCATCTTTCAAATGGTATTACAAAAAAAAAAGTATGAAACACACTGGCAATTGTGAACTGGCACTTGAAATTCAATATGCTGCTTTCTTATTACCTAAAAGCACAACCTAACTATACTTCCTAACCACATATCCACATTTGTTTTTTTTTTCCCATGAAAATGCCAAAATGTGTGTGTGGTTGTGTGTGTGTGTGTGTGTGTGTACATGTATATATGTATATATATATATATATATATATATATATATATATATATATATATATATATATATATATATCTACTACACATACAAATGCATATTTTATATATATATATATATATATATATATTTGCATATACACACATATGCATATAGATGTGTATGCTATAATATATATATATATATATAGAGAGAGAGAGAGACACACACACATACACACACACATTATATATATATATATATATATATATATATATATATATAAATATATATATATATATATATATATATATATATATATAAAATACACACTTACTCACTCACAACATACTACAGCTAACATGAGTGGTGTGGAGCAACTAAAGGAATAATGACAAATTCAGTGTTGTGCTACACTGTAACCGGTAAGTGTACTAGGAATCCTTGGTACTTTTTTGTAGAAGGGCACCCTGTTGTTACTGTATGGAAGTTTCAAAATGTAATGTCAAAGAGGACTATGGTGTGTCATTTTATTCATAGGCATCACATTGATTTTTAATAGTTTCCAATGACACCATCTGAAAATTTGAATCACACTTGGTTTGGGCATGTGGTGCTGAATTTATGTTCATTGTACAGAGTTCTTAATGACTTGTCATTACATCAGTGGTAAAAAATCATGTATATTTTTCTAGGCAAAACACATATATTTTTTCCATTTATTACATCCATAGCTAGCTTGCCACAATTTTAAGCAACTAATACATTGGAATAACATTCTGCATTATACTGCATTGACATCTCAAAGACTATAATGGAAATTATAGATTTTGTTTTTATATTTGAACTTCCTGCTACTGTAGCTTTTTCTTTTCAAAAGGTCCATAACATAATCTCAAAGTGGAGACAGAATTAAGACATTTTATATAGTATCCAATTGAAATTCTGATTAAGCCAAATGTCAGCCTAGGAATAATGTGATTAAAGTGTGAGAGAGTATGTGCATTTAAACTAAGATCATGATAGCTCATAGTATTTCCCTTACTCTGAGTTACAGCAGGCTTGGAGTTAAAATAGTATAAGTGACAGAGATATCAAAGGTACAGCTCCCTTGTTAGTGACTGAAGATAGATTTGTGCAACCAAAGAAATTGAGTAAAGTCAGCCTTGTTGCAGCACGGAAAATCTATAGGCTGAAGTGCATTTTGTAGCTGATCACTCTTATCAGTAGTGCCTAAACATTTTGTCATGAAATTTTAAATGGTGACTGTGGTATACCCTTTTACACATTGGCTCCAACTCATGTGCTCTATATCCTCCACTACTAGAGTCTTACATTTTGCATTATACTCTATTTTCATAGGGGGTATTTTGTTTTCTCTCCAATATAAGCCACAATGATGACCTAGAGTTCTTCTTTACTGATTTGCCATTACATTAGTTGTATAAATCTTATATGTTTCTACAGAAATATATATATATATGGTTTCCCTGCATTTTACCGAATGCATGTTTATCTAACAAATGCAGAGGTGTGATGTAATATCAACAACACAGATGGCTGAATGGTGGAATATGTTGACGTATGGAATGTCAATACAGGTAAGTGTGGTAAAGGTGAGAGAGTATGTATGTGTGTTTGCTTTTGTGTGTATGTGTGTGTGTGTGTGTGTGTGTGTGTGTGTGTGTGTGTGTGTGTGTGTGTGTGTGTGTGTGTGTGTGTGTGTGTGTGTGTGTGTGTGTTTTTGTGGTGTGAGTGGGTGTGTGTGTGTGTTTATGTGAGTTAGAGTTGGAACGAAAAGACGAACCACAGCTACTGAAGAGTTTTCAGTTAAAAACTATGCAAAGTACTGGTAGGCAAAACTTAAACTCACCACGACTGTTATCAGTAAAAGAAGAAAGACTTTATTTTAACAAAGGTAAGCGCTTTCGCGTATCTCCTGATACGCTTCTTCAGACCATGTATGCAGTGAATGAACTTTCAGAGAATATATAGTGAAGATACATTCAAATTATTCAATTAATTTAACAATAAAACAATCAACCCTTAAAAGGGAAACACTTCAAGCAGCATGACTATGCATGCTAAAAGCTTCATCTGAGCAAAACACTAGGTAATGCAGAACTTTTTCTATTTATAAAAAATTTTATAATTTAAAATTTAAATAAAAGCATTAATAAAAAGTATGTAAGAAATCTCACTGCTTCAAATTAAGGCATATGAAAACTCATATAAAATATGCCTGTAAGATCTTAATGCACGTTAATATACAAACTAAACAGTGCAAAATTCTACAGAATTCATAGGTTAAAGTCAGTGGATAAAAAACTTAAATATTTATGCATAATATTCAAACTATTCTATGAACAATCTTCTTATTTACTTTTAAACTATATTGCTATTTATAGAAACAAAGTAATGTATATGTATAGAATTTATAAAACATTTTCTAATTATAGGGCCTTGTCTGCAAGAAAAATGTAATAATGTAAATCCATGCTAAAATCAGTTTAAAATCAGGTTCCATGTTATAAATATGTATAAATATATATAACAATTAGATGAATGATTAAATAAATAGAAATATATGTATAGATAAATAAGTAAATATGGATAAATAAATATACAACTATTCATCTGCGTGTATTCAAAAAAGATCTTAATGAGACATAGGCATTAAGTCCAGGGGGATAGTGACCTTTTAACCTAAGGATCCATTTCAGTTCCCTCAACTCTAATAAATTCATATAATCACCACCTCTAGTGTTCGGTTCTACTATTTGTAATACTCTAAACACAAAGGTATGAGCAGGGAAAAGTTGGATATGCTTTGCTAGAGCATTAAGCTCATTTTTATTTTTGATGTCATATTGATGGTTATAAATGCGATTTTTCAACTTCCTCTTTGTCAGGCCTACGTAGAGCACTGAACATTGTTCATAGGTGGCCAGATATATTATGCCTGTGGTATCACAGGTAGCCTGGAATCTAAGTACAGATGTATAGGAAAGATCTGGATGTATGAATTCTTGTTTTTTAGTTAGATACTTACAATAATTGCAATGGTTGCAAGGAAACGTACCAAAATTATTCCTTAAATGTACTATATCAAGTCTTCCATTATTTGCCTTATCACATAAAAGTCTTTTTAAATTCTTGTTGTTTCTATAGATAAAGTGAGTTTTAGATAGAGCAGAAACACCTAGAACTGCAACTAGCACAAACACTCATTTTTTCCTCCTTATGCAAATGAAAATAAAAAAAGCACAGATCTGAGGGTGAGCTTTGTGACTACTTACACCAATGATAGTGTAAATATTAAGAAAATTATTGCCAATAATTGGAAAGTTTTATTAATAGATGACCATACTTTGAATTTAGTAGGTAAGAACCCTCACTTTATCTATAGAAACAACAAGAATTTAAAAAGACTTTTATGTGATAAGGCAAATAATGGAAGACTTGATATAGTACATTTAAGGAATAATTTTGGTACGTTTCCTTGCAACCATTGCAATTATTGTAAGTATCTAACTAAAAAACAAGAATTCATACATCCAGATCTTTCCTATACATTTGTACCTAGATTCCAGGCTACCTGTGATACCACAGGCATAATATATCTGGCCACCTGTGAACAATGTTCAGTGTTCTATGTAGGCCTGACAAAGAGGAAGTTGAAAAATCGCATTTATAACCATCAATATGACATCAAAAATAAAAATGAGCTTAATGCTCTAGCAAAGCATATCCAACTTTTCCCTGGTCATACCTTTGTGTTTAGAGTATTACAAATAGTAGAACCGAACACTAGAGGTGGTGATTATATGAATTTATTAGAGTTGAGGGAACTGAAATGGATCCTTAGGTTAAAAGGTCACTATCCCCCTGGACTTAATGCCTATGTCTCATTAAGATCTTTTTAAATACACGCAGATGAATAGTTGTATATTTATTTATCCATATTTACTTATTTATCTATGCATATATTTCTATTTATTTAATCATTCATCTAATTGTTATATATATTTATACATATTTATAACATGGAACCTGATTTTAAACTGATTTTAGCATGGATTTACAGTATTACATTTTTCTTGCAGACAAGGCCCTATAATTAGAAAATGTTTTATAAATTCTATACATATACATTACTTTGTTTCTATAAATAGCAATACAGTTTAAAAGTAAATAAGAAGATTGTTCATAGAATAGTTTGAATATTATGCATAAATATTTAAGTTTTTTATCCAGGGAGTTTAACCTATGAATTCTGTAGAATTTTGCACTGTTTAGTTTGTATATTAATGTGCATTAAGATCTTACAGGCATATTTTATATGAGTTTTCATATGCCTTAATTTGAAGCAGTGAGATTTCTTACATACTTTTTATTAATTCTTTTATTTAAATTTTAAATTATAAAATTTTTTATAAATAGAAAAAGTTCTGCATTACCTAGTGTTTTGCTCAGATGAAGCTTTTAGCATGCATAGTCATGTTGCTTGAAACGTTTCCCTTTTAAGGGTTGATTGTTTTATTGTTAAATTAATTGAATAATTTGAATGTATCTTCACTATATATTCTCTGAAAGTTCATTCACTGCATACATGGTCTGAAGAAGCGTATCAGGAGATACGCGAAAGCGCTTACCTTTGTTAAAATAAAGTCTTTCTTCTTTTACTGATAACAGTCGTGGTGAGTTTAAGTTTTGCATACCAGTACTGAGTTAGAGTTGGGGTTGAGGATGAGTGAAGGATGGGTGTTGTGTGTTTGTATACGAGTTTGTGTATTTTAGGGTAAGGCTAAGGTTTAGTTTAGGGGATGGATGTAGTGCTTGTGCATGTTTTTGAATGTTTGTGTCTGATTCAGTCTTGTGTAGTGGCAGTGTTACAGGATGGTTTTAATGACATTAAAGTCTAGGTTTAGGTTTGGGGAAGGGAAAGCATAAGGGTGAGGGTTTTCACCCATTACTAAGGTGGTGCAAGGGGCGGTGTGTGTGTGTGTGTTTGTGTGTGTGTGTGTGTGTGTGTGTGTGTGTGTGTGTGTGTGTGTGTGTGTGTGTGTGTGTGTGTGTGTGTGTGTGTGTGTTCTTTGTTTGCAACATGCAATAGCTCTCACGCTGGAGATTTGAGCAATAAAAACAGTGGAGTCAAATTTATGAATATGCAGCTCTGCAAAACTATTAGCAGACTCACACTTTTAGATGCTTTTGGAAATTAGAACATTTTGTTTTTACTATCTGAAATGTTTGCAATAAAATCTTTGATAGTGAGTAAGGTATGGCCTTTTATACAGAAGCACAAGGTCCATTGGCTCAGATTCATTCACTGCCACACTGTAATATTTTGCATTGTACCTGGATTCCATTTTCAGCTGCTCCTCGTGTGTCACTATTCTTAGCCCATGACACATAAAAAAAAACTAAAACGACTCTGGCTTTGTACTTTACTGCCTGTTTAGATAACATATTCCATTTATCACTTATAGTTTTGTGAAAAAATACTTTCTTATGTCCAAGTTAAATTAAACTTTGTACTGTAGTCTAGCAATTATGTCTCCATTACTCCTTTGTCTGCCTTTTTGAGCCGATTTTCAACATGCTGTCATGTAATTGCCTTTTGTGCATATCATAGTTTAGCATTCTTGTCTATTCTTAGGTGGAAATTTAAGTCACATAGTATCTCTGTGTGCTCCTTCTCTTCAGTTACCTTTATTATCCAGGTAGCCTTTTAGTATGCCATGTCAGAAAACCTGATATGCTTGTCCCTGTAAATATAACAGAATTCAGTGCAGATGTCCATCTTGGAATTGACCAGTGATCTGCAAAGGATTAGATTGACATTTCTGATTCTTGAGTATGTTTTTTTCAAAGATACGCCCAAGTACCTTGTTAGCCTTAATTAGAGTTTTATGAGTTTGTAACTGGATTTGACATCTGCTGTTATTGCTGTAATCACACATCATCCAGTCTGTGATCTGCTTTGGGTTTATATGTATACAGGGGAAGAATTCATTTCTACTTCCCATCTCACTGTAAGGTGTGTAATCAGTTGCTTTCAAAGGCTTGTTTACCCATTCTACACTGCCCTACAGTCTCAGTATCAGCACCAACAAGACCTGCCTTTTTCATAAAAGCTATCCTGTTGTCTGTATGACAGTGACAAAAGAACAATGGTCACATGACAGACCCATGTGGAACCCAGTAATTCCTTTCTCTTTCCATTAAGACAGCCCCTTTAACCACTGCCCTTTGTTTCATACCACCTTGCCATTATTTTGTCAGATTTTTTTGTTAGTCCATCTTCCTTTCTTTTTTTATTAGTCACCTATGAAGGACATTGTAAAAGGATTTACAGAAGTCAGTGTGTGCAGCTTCATCATAGCCCAGTCTGAAAAAAAATGAACCGTGCTAGTCTGGTGTGGCACAATTTCCATAAATCCATGTTAATAATCCTGATAAATTTTCTTCTCTAGAAAACCACTTAGCTTTTCTTCAGTATTAATTCTACTCATGCTACTAATGGTACTCAGTGCTAGAAGTCTAAACCTCAAAATGAACTCATTCAAGGCACTCCTTAAAACTGAGTACATCGACATCTGTGCAGTGACAGAGACCTGATTCAAGGCTCCAGAGAGCATCCCTGCATTACCAGGCTGTAATTCATACCATACGTTTTGACCACCTAACCTGGACCGAAACACTAAAGGCAGAGGTGTGTCCATATTCATTAAGGATATCCACACCTCCAGGCTAGTTGCTCAGCATAATGCATCCAAGATTATCCAAGTGCAACTAACTCTGGACAAGACTGCAATTGGAACTGTAGCTTGCTACAGATCCCCCACCATGCCCCAGGATTCCTTGATACACTGAAAAATATTAGGGTACAACCTAACACCCTAATAATGGGTGATTTCAACTACCCCACCATTAAATGGGAAAACTACTCATGTACCAACTCTTTTGCTCAACGATTTCTGGAATTCATAAATTCCAATGCCTTGGATCAACTTATCCATACCCCGACCAGGAGCAGCAATATCCTAGACCTGGTCATTAACAACATGGGCAACCGGTGTTCCACACCAGAGGTCAATTCCTCGTTCGTCAGATCTGACCACAAGCTAATCAGCCTAGACATCCACATCCCGCCCCCACCCTGCATTAGGGAAACCACCGTAAAACATTTCTCCAAAGCCAACCTCACACTTCTTAAGACAGAAGTGGCAAACTTCACGACACCCATGCAGATGGACAATAGAGGTACGACTGCTGAATCCTACACAAATGCACTTTATAAGCAATTACACGAGTGCATGGATCGTGCAATCCCTCACAGAACCAAGATGCTATCTTCCAAAAAAAAGAAGCCAATCTGGTGGTCTCCTGCCATAAACGAACACTACAACAGAAGAAAGAAATTGTTGCAAAAAAGAGTAAAATCCCAGGATTGGATGAACTCCCTGGTAAGCCTCAGTAAAAAGCTGAGATCCCTCATAAAATCCTCCAAAGCTAGTTACAAAAACAAAATTGCCACTGATTCTAAAGACAACCACAAAGCATTCTATAGCTATTGTCAAGAATCTCAGTAGCAACACTCAGATCTGCTCTGAGTTACAGCACAATGGCACTAAATATACAGAACGAACTGATATTGCCAACATCCTGGGAGATAGGTTCAGTGCTAACTTTACCCCCCTCTCACCCCCTAAAGGGCCCATCTCTACACCAGAAGAATGCAAAATTCCTGTAATCATGGCTGCACAAGTAAAAACCACACTCTCCAAAGCCAAGAACACAGCATCCACGGGACCTGATAACATACCAGGCTGCATTCTACATGAACTACAGAATGAACTGGCACCCCACCTAAGTACCATGTTCAATCATAGCCTCACCTCAGGCTTTGTACCCATTGAATGATGCACTGCGACGGTTATCCTACTCCACAAAGGGGGAGCCACCACGGACCCCGGGAACTATTGCTCCATTAGCCTGACAAGACTGGTCTGCAAGGCCATGGAATGTATCATCATGGAACTTATAAACAATGACATTGGTAATCTCTAAACTCTGGACCCCACCCAGTTTGGGTTTGTAAAATGCAGATCATGTCTACTAAACCTGATAGACTTCTTTGAAGCAGTCTCCACAGTCATAGATGAGGGTAAGGTGGCTCACACAGCCTATCTAGATCTCGCCAAGGCTTTCGACACCATCACTCACTCTGGAATTATAAATAAACTTACTAAACTAGGTATAAATCCCTATGTCACAAGATGAGTTGCCAACTGGCTCACTGACAGAACCCACACTGTGAAAGTAGCAGACTCCAAATCTGACTTCAGACCAGTGACAAGTGGAGTACCACAGGGTTCAGTCTTGCGTCCTCTCCTGTTTAGTATCTACTTCTCAGAAGTACAGGCTAACACAGAAGGTCTTTGACTAATGAAGTTTGCAGATGACTGCAAACTAGGAGCCATAATCGAAACTCCTAATGATGTGGACATCCTACAAACAGTGCCTCACTGAAACAGATGCCTGGTGTCAAAGCCACGGCCTCAAGCTCAATGCCAAAAAGTGCATTGTCATCCCTTTTGGTAAAAACTCTGTACCCCATGAACTACCACATAGGCTACTTAACACCGAAAATGTGATAAGAGACCTTGGGATACAGGTGGACAGTAGTCTCTCCTTTGATAATCACATCCCCACAGTAGTCAGGAAATCCTTCTACATGGTACACCTCATCACAAAAGTTTTCTCATCCAGGAAAAAAGAGGGCATTGTTCCCCTCTACTTATCACTCATTAGACCCATTATAGAGTACAACTCCCCTTTTGGTATGTATCTCACAAGACATCTACAACAACTAGAAAGGCCGCAGAACTACATCACAAAGAGGATTACTGGCCTCAAACAGATGCCCTACGCAGACTGTCTCAAAAAACTCCAGCTTTACTCTGTCGCATATCACCTACTCAGAGGCAATCTCTGGCTAACACATGTTAAACTCAGAGCTAATATGAAGAAATGCAGCAGGAACCATTAACCAAGCAATCCACAGCAAACACTGTTTTATTTTAGTGCTTTCGTCAGCTTTAAGCCTTTGACATCATCGGAGCTGTTGGATATTCTCCATTTAAAGAAACCCCAATCCCTCTAAGCTACACACTCTAGGGACCTAAATCTTGTCACCACAATAAACAGATTCCTGTCCCAGAGACTTCCCATACTCTGGAACAAACTACATATCTATATCAAACAAAGCTTCTCAGTAGCAAGAAAAATCTTGATGACTGGATGGGAGATAGGAAATTCACCCCAGGGATCACTTCTGTGGCTCTCCTTGACAGGGGCACAGGAAAATAATTTTCTTTGGTGGCGAAAGCCAGGGTACATTTTTGGCTAGGCTTATATAGACCCTAGGGCCAATAACCTAGTACCTACCTATGAACCTTTGAACCTATGAATTCTGTAACTTTACCTACTTCTGAAGTCAGGTTTATGAATGTGTAGGTCCCCAAGTCATTTAAGTCTCCTCATTTGAAATGGCATCAATGTACCCACCTTCAGTCTGCAAAATCATTGTTGCCACTGCAGAATGACTTGTTGAAAAGTCCTGTTATGGGATATGCATGTACAGCTACCAGTTCTTAAAGCTCCCACTAGCATGTCTTCAGGGACTCACATATTGCTTTCCCTTAACTCCATGACTTCCATTGCTACAAATTCCATTGGTATGTGGTTGTCTGTCAGATGTTCATAGGTAGGTACTAGGCTATCGGCCTAAGGGCCTACGTAAGCCTAGCCAACAAGGTTCCCTGGCTTACGCCACCCAAGAAAGTTATTTTTCTGTGCCACTGTCAAGCAGAGACACAGAAGTGATCCCCGGGGTGTATTTCATATTTCCCATCCACTCATCAAGTTTTTTCTTGAAGAGTGCTAATGAAGAGCTTTGCTTGACATAGATGAGTAGCCTATTTCAGAGTATGGGAAGTCTATGTGACAGGAATCTATCCCTCCAGCATGTCCTGTTTATTGTGGTGACAAGGTTTAGGTCCCTAGAGTGTGTAGCTCGGACGGATTGGGATTTCTTTAGGTGTAGCATGTCCAACAGCTCTGGGGTTGACAAAGCTTTATATGTTAGGCAGAGATCACCTCAGAGTAGGCGATATAATACGGAGTAAAGCTGGAGTTCTTTGAGATGGTCAGTGTAGGGCATTTGTTTGAGGCCAGTAATCCTCTTTGTGAGGTACTTCTGTGGCCTTTCCAGCTGCTGCAGATGTCTTGTGAGGTACATTCCAAAAGGGGTGTTGTACTCTATAATGGGTCTAATGAGTATCGAGTAGAGGGGAACAATAACCTCTTTTTTTCCTAGATGAGAACCCTTTTATCATGAGGTGTGTCATGTAGAAAGACTTCCTGACTACTGTGGGATGTGACTATCAAAGGAGAGACTACTGTCCACCTGGGTCCCAAGGTCTCTTATCATACATTCGGTGTTAAGTAGATTGCTACCTATGTGGTAGTTCATGGGTACAGAGTTTTTACCAAAGGGGATGACCCTGCACTTTTTGGCATTGAGCTTAAGGCCATGGCTCTGACACCAGGCATCTGTCTCAGAAAGGCCCTTCTGTAGGATGTCTACATTATTTGGGGACTTGACTATGGCTCCTAGTTTGCAGTCATCTGTGAACTTCATTAGCCAGAGGCCTTCTGTGTTAGCCTATACTTCAGAAAAGTGAATACCAAACAGGAGAGGTCTCAGGATGGAACCCTGTGGTACTCCACTTGTCACTGCTTTGAGGTCAGATTTGGAGTCTGCAACTTTTACAGTGTGGGTTCTGTCAGTGAGCCAGTTGGCAACCCATCTTGTGACATAGGGATTTTACTTAGTTTAGTGAGTTTAGCTATAATTCCAGAATGGGGGATGGTGTTGAAAGCCTTGGCGAGGTCAAGATAGGTTGTGTGAACCACCTTACCCTCATCTACGGCTTTGGTGACTACCTCAAAGAAGTTGATCGGGTTCAGGAGGCATTATCTGTCTTTCACAAACCCGAACTGGGTGGGATCCAGAATTTGGAGGTTACCAGTGTCTTTGTTTATGAGTTCCATGATGATACATTCCATGGCCTTGCAGACCAGGCTCGTCAGGCTAATAGGTCGATAGTTCCCAGAATCAGTGGTGGCTCCCCCTTTGTGGAGTGGGACAACTGTTGCTGTGTGCCATGGTACTTAAGTGGGGAGCCAGTTCATTCTGAAGTTCGTATAAAACGCAGCCTGGGATATTGTCCGGTCCCATGGATGCTGTGTTTTTGGCTTTAGATAGTGCAGCTTTTACCTGCGTAGTTGTGGTTACAGGGACTCTGCATTCTTCCTGTATAGATATGGGCCCTTTAGGGGGTGGGGGGGGGTAAAGTTAGCACTGAACCGATCTGCCAGGATGTTGGCAATATCAGTTAGTTCTGTAATTTTTGTGCCTTTGTGCTGTAACTCAGAGCAGATCTGGGTGTTGCCATCGAGATTCTTCACATAGCTATAGGATGCTTTGTGGTTGTCCTTAGAATTAGTGGCAATTTTGTTCTCGTAGCTAGCTTTGGAGGATCTTATAAGGGATCTCAGCTTCTTACTGAGGCTGACCAGGGAGCTCCTCCACTCATGGAATTTTACTCTCTTTTGCAACAGTTTCTTCCTTCTGTTGTACAGTTTGTTTATGGCAGGGGACCATCAGATTGGCTTCCTTTTTTTGGAAGATAGCGTCTTGGTTCTGTTTGGGATAGCACAATCCATGCACTCGGGTAAGTGCTTATAGAGTGCATTTGTGTAAGATTCAGCATTTGTAACTGTATTGTCCATCTGCATGGGTGTCATGAAGTTCACCACTTCTGTCTTAAGAACAGGAAGTTGGCTTTGACGAAATTTTTTACCGTGGTTTCCTTAATTGGGGGTTGGGGGCAGCAAGTGGATATCAAGGATGATTAGCTTATGGTCGAATAGGACCAATGAGGAGTTGATTTCAGGTGTGGAACACTGGTCACTCATGTTGGTAATGACTAGGTCTAGGATATTGTTGCCTCTGGTGGGGATGTGGATAATTTGATCCAGGGCATTGGAGTTTATGAATTCCAGAAAGCATTGAGCTAAGGAGTCGGTACACAAGTAGTTTTCCCAGTTAATGGTGGGGTAGTTGAAGTCGTCCATTATTAGGGTGTTTGATTGAACCCTAATATTTTCCAGTACATCAAGAAAAGAGGAGTGGGATTCCTGGGGCATGGTGGGGGATCTGTAGCAAGCTACAATTTGGATTGCAATTTTGCCCAGAGTTAGCTGCACTTGGATAACCTTGGATGCATTATGCTGAGCAACTAGCCTGGTGGTGTGGATATCCTTCCTATGTCCTTCCTATTTCCTTAATTTCACCATCACATGATGGTATTCCTTTTGTTTTCTTTTGTCTGGATAGGAATGAAGAATTTATGGAGAATCCCTGCTTTTCTCTACTGTTACTGTACTGCTTTCCCTTCTTGACCAGTGACTCTAGCTCTTTGTTGATATTCCTTGTTTTCCTTATATATTTGAATATTTTCTTCGCTCTTTATTCTATTAGTGGTTATTTCTCTAGATTTACCTTTTGCAGTTTTGCTACCTTTGTAGCACACATTCTGCCACCCCAGTCTCCATAATCTCCTCTCATTAAGTCATGAAATGCCCTTTCCTTTGAAAGGATTGGCTCCTTTATCTCTAGTGATCTACAGTAGCTTCTTTCTTTTCCATGTCTTTCTCCTTTTCCTGACCTATTTTCATATCCATGGGAATACTCTGTTTTTGTTGGTACTCCAAGCTTTTCTCCAGTCTCCCATTTCAGAGTTATAAACTTTTTGCATCTTGAAGTAGTCTTTCATTGTAGAGACTCACAGTTTTGTTTGTTTGCCTTTTCTCTGTTCTAGCCCTTGCCTATGATGAGCCACATTGCTGCCTGGTCAGTGTTCATTAGAAATACTTTTACTTGCAGTTTCAAACCTGCTAATTCTTGCAAAGTGTAATGTCTGGTTATTCACCCTTCCTTGCATCTTCCTGTAATATCTAAATAAATTTGATTTGGTCTACAATCTCCATTATTTCACGTTGTTTGTCCATGATCTTGATGCACAAATATTACTAGTCTACTGAAGGATTAAAGTCTCTCATCATATGAATTTTCTTTTTGTTGACGCAAGACCTTTTCCATTTCTTTGTTTGTTGATCACCCTCTTTTTCATTATCTATCAGTTGATATGCTGCTAAAGACTGTACGCTTTAACACTTTAACTGCTCAATTTGACTGCCTGTATGAAAAATGTTGATGGGTGTTTGAAATTCTTCTCTTCTCTTGTCTGCTCTACTCCTGTTTTCTCGAGTACCTTACTGTTTATGCTTTTTGTAATGTAGACTGATGGTTTCCCCATTTTCTCCTTTCTGTCTTGCCTTCATAACTGATATACTATAATCCTCATTTCATACTCTTTTTCATAAGATAACCAAGGTCTGGATTTCTAAAGGACATGTTGTGCAGTTTACCTCCACCAAAGTCCATACTGAAGGGCGTTGCCAATCTGCATTCCACGAATGATAATGGGAAATGACAGAACCCTATCCCCAGTTCCAAACAATGAAACAGGCTTGTAACACTGAAACATTTCACTAATATGCACTGGGGAAGGCCACCATTGTGTAATCTGAATTTATGGAGTAGTCCAGTGAAGGCAATTGATAATTCTGGCATCAGAACACCTCCACCAATAACAGGAAATGATTAATATGGACAAGTGGGGAAGTCAGACTACCTGCAGTAGAAATTACGACATACTGGTTGAACAATTCGGCTACTGTCAGGAATTTGTTGGAGGGGAGGCCAAGGACAATGCAACTCATGCTTGTTTAGGTGGTATACAATTAAATCTTAAATATTAGTCGTAATGCCTCACAAAGATGCAATTATCAAAAATAGAAGAAACTCCCTGGTGGACAAGTATACCTCCATGCCCATTTATGTATATAGATAATAAGAATATATGCATGCTAGTTATGCAAACTGGCATGCATGCATTCTCCCTAACATCATACCTGTGGTACTGTTATGCAGGAGGACCTCTTGGATGTAGAGCTCCTTCTGTAAAAGAACACTGGTATTGCAGTTAGGCAAAATACCTGCAATACCACTACTGCTGTATAGGTGGAGCTCTACTGACAGATAACTTTGGGTGGACTCAGCAAGTCTACCATGGCTTTGACATAGCACATGCTTTGCCAGGCATGGATAATAAGAGTCACTTACTAGAGAAATGTATGGAATTTAAATGTAATGAGCCTCTTTACCCTCTCCTGGTGTAGTGTGACTTCCAAATATTCATCACCTAAACAATGATAGGTACTGATTTGGGTGCACCCCCACCCTCCAAGATTATGCCATTCTCAGGGGCAGGGATGAACTTTTATGTTCAAGGTAGCAAAGCAGGAAGGTGAAGGCTGTCTGAAAGGCTACACTAGACCTTTTGGAATCATCATGTTGCTGTCACATGTATTATACCTGTTTTTCTGTCTTATCACTGCGTGAAGCTCCCACATTATTATAATATCTGGCATTACTATATATGACCCTCTACTCACTCTGTCAGTCCTACACATATTGTTTTATGCCCCTTTCTACTGTCTTCTAATTTGTATCCACAGTGAAGGAAGATATCAGTGGAAGATTACTGTCAGTATTGATAGGCTATGCTAATATCAACAGTGCTGTTTTGCTTGCATTTGAATGTATTAAGTAAGAAAAACAATATAATATGCAGGAAAAAACAAAAATTGATGTTATTACTTCTTTGTTAGATTTGTAGAAATAAGGTAGTGAGAGTGACATTTAGAATGCAAAATAGTCAGCAGTAATAATTTTCTTGCGTGTAGCTTCAGAGAGTAAAATACTATGCCACATAGGTGATACAATGCTACAGTGTAGATTGTTTTTGTAAATTCCTGCATACTGTCATATAAGAAAAACAATGACATACTCACCAAAATATTTATAGTTGTATTGTATTTCCATATGTCTGATATGTCACTTATAAACTGCTAGTAATAAAACTCACCACTGTGATAAAGAAGTATCAGCCAGTCTGGAAACAAACATACTCATAAAAAAAAGATTTATTTTAGTGTCTTATTAAATGTTAAAATTGGAATGCAAAATAACTAAATTTTTTTTTTAAAGAAGCCAGCATGTGATTTTCCCCTCAATGAACCATTAAATCATTAACTGCTATCTGCTAATATTTTCCATTTTTATCTTTGTACTGCATGTGAGCTCTGCTTCATAAACCTTAGACTGCCATTTCATTCTTCGATACATTTCATATGAGAAGTAACATTATCTGTCTGTCTCACTTAAGATCCCTTATGACTCTTTCCTTTTTTGTGAAATTAGTCTAGTCTTCAAAGATCTTTCTAATCAGGGCTAAACAGATATCATGAATAGTAACTGGGTCTTCCCATGTATCACCGTGTCTTGTCATTTTTATGTGGTATGGTAAAAGATCAGTATTAAACACAATCACTAAATCAAGAAGCATCATTTGCAAGCCTTAAACCAGTCAGATACCCATATGTACATTTAAATCTTCTGATCAAAACCAAACCAAAGCCAACAAATCACTTTCAGGAAAATGCATAAATATCCAAAAACGAACAAGAAAGATGTGATGAGCACTTTCGCCCTTAAGCCAAGATCTGATGAAGGCTTAAGGCCAAAAGCACTCATCTCGTCTTTTAAACTTGCTTTTAAGGTGTTTTAATAAACCTTTCATTGTGGAATCACTTTCTTGTTCATTTTTGGATACATTTAAGTCTTCCTTGACACATTAATATCTAACGCTACTCCTGGTCTTTTGATGCAGTTTTCATTCTTCGTAAATATAGGTGCTTGCTTCTGTTACCAGCTTTTAAATTAACAGGAGAGATTTAGTTAAATAAATACTGTTTCTAATTCTTTATTTCTACATATTATGCATATCTATGATGTTATATAAACAAGAAATAACAAGTGTATGACAAAACACGGACTGCAGATCATAATCACAATATTTAAATATCTTATGACAATTAACAATAATAATTTAGTTTAATAGCCAGGGATGTGAACCCTTTCTTGGAGAGTTTTCACTTACAATTCAGGCAACAAGTCAATGAAACTATAATACATGAGGACAGTATAGAGGAACCAGTCGGCATGCATATTAGTACGACGTAGGAAGAAACTGGTAAGAAAAGCAATGCTTGTAAGTGAAGAAAATGCAAATGCCACACAGATGCTGTCCTGAGATTAGAAGCAAATCATAAACACTGGGACTACGGCATTGCAACTGAACTGCTGGGTTACTCATTACAGTTACACATGATTATAGTCAGAAATGAATCAGAGGAAATTGTTACTCTGGGCTACTTTATTTATTTACTTACATGCTTACTTACTTGCAACTACTGACAAGGATAGTCTGATAGAGCTAGAAGTCCCTTTTCAGTAGAGACTTCAAGAGGAAACCTCCATAAAAGAGTTAGACAGTAGCAACTGTGAGTAAGTGGGACATTGAACATCATATCTTCCCAAGAATGCTTCAGCTGCTGGCAACATATTTTACATAGAATTCTGAAAGAATGGAGGTGTGGGTGCAGCCTTTGCCTGACTGATATGGACAGCCATATCACAAGGGGGGGTTCCTATTACATGACTGAAGTTTTGAAACTTCGAACACGACAATATTGAACTTGTCTGTTCGAAGTTTCAAAACTTCGAACACGGGGAAAAAAAAATAAAAGATGCAACAGTAAACTAACTGTTGCAATAAATATTCCCTTTCCACACTATAGTGTGGTCTCGGAGTTGGTATATTTAAAGATTGGGGGGTGTGGGGGGTGCAGCGGGCTTGCGCCCCCCCCCCCGCTTGCAAAAGTTAGCTTACTGTTGCATCTTTTATTTTTTTTTTCTGTGTTCGAACTTCAGCAAGTTCAACTATATGGTTTCGACCATATAGAGTTCGAACTTGTTGAAGTTCGATAACATAATAGGAACCCATCCCAAGGGGCTAGTACTACAGGATTATGTCATTGTGCTACTATACCAGTGATACCTGATGTCAGATGCATCAAATGCTGCAGTGGTCCAGTAGCCAGTAATAATAAGCATACAGAAATTTTGTAAATATTACTTTACAATGAATACTTACCTGACAGCTAGAAAGCTTTTGTTAAAGATTATCAGCCATATCTTACCTTTCTGCTATTCCTGTTTTCAAACCGCATCTGCTTTAGGAATGTAAGAAGCAATCAACTGCTTGAGCAGAGAAATCCGGTAATGGTGTCTGCCTATGTAAATTATTATGCTAATATCATTTTAAGCCAGAGAGGAGATGTCAGAATACAGCTCCCTAATTATTTTCTTCATGATATTAAAAGCATTACTGCTATTTAATGCAGAATGTAATGTTTGTGGTAGATCTGAGATACTAAAATCCTTTCCATTATTCTTCTTGCTATTTTATTAATAAGTTAAAATACTGAAGTAAAACAAATTTAGAAACAAAGAACCTCGCAACAAAATACTTGAGAAAAAAACAAAAAGGAAAAAAACACTGCAGTTTCAACCACAGCACACTTTAATATAGTACGACTGTTAAGCACCTTAATCCTTCTACAAATAGGACTTCAGGTTCAGGCATAGTCTTGCTTGTAGAAGGATGAAAGCACTTAACAACTGTACTATATTAAAAGTGTGTTGTCATTAATACAGCAGTATTTTTTATAAGAGATTATTATACTGCTTGTGTGTTATAGAAATATTTTGGTTATGCTGTCCTAGAAGAAGTTTTTGTCATTGGTTTTCCACTTAGAAAGTGTGACTATAAGACTTTTTAGTTATCAAAATATAACAAAAAAAATATTCTTTGCATGCTACATGCAATTCCCAGATAAACCAGTATACGTTCACAATGTTTAACTGGTTTATTTCAAGTGCCAGTATGTACTTCTTGAAGACCCAACACATTATATCATCAAGGATGTAGTCCTTTCCACTAAATCTGTGTATTATGTGGATGACCTAAAAGGACAGTGACACATTATGGTAGAGTATTGGATATATTCCCCTACACCAGCTCCACAACTTCACTGATATGTGTCCTTATTTGGTGAAGTATGGCACTGTGCCTCCTTGAGGATGAATGGCTTATTCACTATGAGCACATGACGACAGAGACCATTACAACCTTACTTACCATTTGGAAGGCTAAGCTGGAACAGAACTGGAATGGAGAGATGAAACGTCAGCAAGTAAAGGAGAGTAGTAGTGCTGAAATTGAATTCATCCTCAAGTCTTGGTGAGTACCTTTGCAAGGAAGACCCTGTTTTTACAAAATCTCACCAAGGCGACACTAATATATAGACTGCATTTATTTAGCATATATCATGGACAGAAATAGGTTAAAAACTAAAAAAAAGATAGCTGGGTGCACAAGACCCAGGATAGAAAAAGTAACCAATCCTGGTAGGCGCACTGGTGACAGGACTGGAAAAGATGACAGTGTAGAATCCTCAAAATATGGAAACATTCCTACAATGGGGCCAGGCCATGCCCAGGGGGAGGATGCCCCCCCCCCATTGTAGAAGGAAGTAGCAGTCCAAAAATATCACAAAAACTGATAGGCCAAAGAAGAGCCATAAAGATGATAAAGTGGACTACTGAGGATAAGAAAGAAATTATGTATTGTTACTATTATGCAAAAAGTCCAGAATTTTCCAAACACAAGATATACAAAATGATTAACAGAGAAATTAGAAGAAAGAAAAATATTTCTGCAAGAAAAACTGTCAGAAGCTTCAAATGAAAATTTGAGTTCATTGATACAACAGATTTGTGAGTAATAGTATATAGATCAAGAAACCTTGACCTGTTTGGAAAAAGAAGCATCTGAGGAAGTGTAAAACAACAAAACCAAGAGATATTTAAAAAGTATAAAAAAGAAATATGGACGTGGGAAAGAAAGAGAGATTTAATATGGTGTTACATTTATGCAAAGGAGAAAGCAAAACTAACCAATACAAAAGGAGCAGCACCAAAGATATTTGAAGAGAAATACAGGCAAAGGAATCCAGACATGGAAAACTTTACAATACAAAAAATAAGACAAAGAGGAAAAGTAGAAAAGGAGATTAGTAATGGAGAAATTAAAGAAATAGAAACTTGAGGTCATGGAGTACCTGCAAAGTGAAGGATTCAGTGTAGAAAATCTAATTCAGAAAGCACTGCAACAGAATAGAGTAATGGATATCCAAATTAAGGGGAAATCTGTGGAACAGGAAGCAATTGGTCAGGTGCCACATGAAGATAATTTGTAGCCTTCAATGGGAAACCAGTTTAAACATTCACTTGAAGCTAGACAGCAAGGGAAGGAACAGGAAACTGTGGAAACTCTGATGCAGTCAATGTTGAGGAGTGATAGGCCAGTGAGCTCCTATATGATAGAGCAATGAATGGCACGAGGGGAAGTTGAAGAGAATATGCCACAGGAAGATCCTATAGAATTTTCTATAGAATGCCCGCAGGAATTGGAAAACAATGGATGTGCCCTTAGTTTGGAAGAAAGTGAGCTAAGAGAAGAGTTGCTTGATTTAACAGACATAGACAGATGTATCAAGATCAATGAAAGAAATGGACTGCAGAAGGTTAATAAAACCCAAAAAGTCAGAAGTTTGATAAAACAAATGAGCACAGTAATTAGGACTGTTCATAGACACCCATCTGATATAATAGAAGTAAACAGGATATATTACTGTGCAACTAAATTAATAACTGATAAAGTTCTGCCACAAGAACACAAGGTAGCGAGGCAAAGAAGGGGGAGAAATCGAATACCATCATGAAAATATCAAATAGAGAAAACTATAAAGCAGTTAATGCATGAAGTGTCACTGTTACAAGATTATAGAAGAGGAAATAGATCAACAAATATAATAAGAAAAATAGATGTGATAAAAGCAATGTGCAGTATTAGAACAGACCAGGATCTATCATGTACTACTGCAAATAACAAACTAAAAATTTCAGCACAGGCAGAAAACTTAGAAAATACAAAAATAAATATAAAGGAAAAGTACAAAGTAAGCAATTTATTGATGGTCCAAAAAAGTTTTATAGGGACTTGGGAAAGTAAAGTAATTGAAAGACCGGCAAAAAAAGAAGAAATAGTACATTTTGGAGAAGTATCTATGAAAATCCTGTGGAACATAACAAAGATGCTAAATGGATAGAAGAAGTTAAAGAAAGAATAAGAGGTTTAAAGATACAGGATATGAAATGGGATGAAGTAACAGCCAGAGAGAGATTGAAACAAAGTTAAGAAAAGCCTGTAACTGATAAACACCAGGCCCAGATGCAGTACTAACATGAATATTAATGCAGCACATCTCAAATAAATACCTATATATCTAACAGTCTCTTTTAGCCAAGTGTTTTCTACCCTACACTACTTCCCTAGACCCCAGTAAACTGAAAGTATCACACTTTGTTTTGCTTTATTAATGCAGATATGAAAAAATATTTCTTATTTTTCATAATGATTTGCAACACTCTTTAATAATTCCTTCCCTGCTTATCCAAAAGTGATATTTTCCCTTCAGATGCCTATCCCATCCTGTCATTTTGTGTGTGATACATTCTTAGTAAAGCATCTATTGTTTTTGAGATGTTATTCTCAGTATTGCAATACTGGAAATATTACTACAGTATACAGCAAAAATAGTTGACATTTTCAGTGTGTTTAACATTTTATCCTTAACACCATTTTCTTTTGAAGGCATCTTTGACATGACAATTGCATGCCACATTTATGATATAATGATGTAAAAATGGAAAAAACTTATTTTTAATAAGCTTTTTCATTCACTGTGCCTGAAAAGACACTAAAAGCAAACATTTGATATAAGATGAATGCCAAAACAAAGCACTCAAATGGCTGTATTGGTGGTATCATACCTCTCAACTATACAGATTTTCTCAGAATGTCCAGATTTTTGACTCATATTTTTGGTCTGTTCCTCATAAAATTTGTTGTTTTCTGGCAAGTGATTGGGATGATCTGAAGACTGAAGTCACTAAATAATAACATACATTTGAGTTTCAGACTTCATAACATTCAGAAAATATATGTTAAAACAAACTCTGTTTACTCTAACAACTTTCTAAATTTATAAGAGCAATATTTAAAATATGTCCCTATTTTTGGGCCTTTGTCCCCCTATTTTGTCGAGCTTTGTCCAGATTTCTTGCACTACAAGTTTGAGAGGTATGGGTGGTATGAATGAGTAAAGAACCGTATATCTGTTACTTTAGGAAATAGAAACAAACTTAGCAAATATTACAGTGAAACTATGGATGTTATATGTAGTGTACTCATGTTTGATAAGTGATAAGCTGATGATTAACCAATGCAAATAGCCACAAACAGCGTTGCCACCATATAATGTACTGTACAGCATTGCCTATTATTCAAAATAATGTAGGATGATCAAATGCATTCACATAACAAAGGTATACTCACTAGAAATATGTATATGCCTTATACCTCTTCTGTAATGACAACAGTTAAAAACCATTCAAATCTATTATTTTATTCTACTTAATAACCACAGGTTCTACACAATAACTCAACAAATGCTTGTATAACCAGGTATGCCACTTCCGCTAAAGTAAGTTATGAAAAATGAGAACACCCATGGAGATAAGCACAAAATAAATTATCTTTATCATAACAGATACTTGCATGAATAGTAATATAGTCAGATAAAGTTGAAAAGTTGTATGTCAGACTATTACCTTATGAAAATTGTTTACCTCAAATGTAATGACAATTCATAGAGTCACTTCAGATCATTATTAAACTATGAATACATTGCAACCTCAAAGGAAGCAGTATATGACAAATGGAAATCCAGGGTAAAATATTTTAATGAATTAATACATAAATAATGTCTGATGTAATGTACTTAAACACAGTGGTATCAGAAGCTTACAGAACAACCCATTGCAACTTAATAATTGTATACAAGCGCACACACAGCCAACAAATATATATGCTTATATAACTGTGTACACCTCAGATGTTTTATTGCAAACAATGAGTGAATAAATATGGGTCACATTAATGCATTCAGCTCAAAGCTCTGAAACCCATGCAGTGTGACCCATTCAACCCCAAAATGCAATAGTCTTTTGAGTTATATAACTGCATACATTTCTGCTGTGTAATTCTTTTCACAAAATGGCCATAGTGAAGTATTTCAGTTTAATTCACATAAATGCACTATATATATATATATATATATATATATATATATATATATATATATATATATATTTATGTGTGTGTGTGTGTGTGTGTGTGTGTGTGTGTGTGGATTCACTTCATAACACTGAAAGCTCAAAACACTGAAAAAGCAAAAACTTCATAATATAGAAGACCAAAACACTGAAACTTCAAAACACTGAACACTCAAAACACTGAAACTCAAAACACTGAAAACACATATCATACATATACTGAGTTTAAACAACATAAATCATAGCATTTTCCACCAAGTGTAAGCAGGAGGCAAGCCCCCCTGTGCCCCACACACCCCCTGCTACTTAAAATATATCAACTCCAAGATTGCACTTAAGTGGTGGTTAACTGGTCAAACAAATGTTGAGTACTGAAACATGTGTGATTGAATCTATTTGGGTAAGTTAAATTGGGAGTCATGATGTTAATGCCAAAACTTTCAGATATACTGAACATTTCTGGATGGAAATGTGTGTGTGACTGCTGGCTGGGATTAAGATAAGGAGATATATTTAGTGTTGCACATGTGTGCTGATATATTTGCTATGTGTCTAAGTGTCTTGTATGGTGGCAATGTTATGGAAAGGGTTTTCCTAAGGTACAGTGTGGGTCCCAGTTAAGGGTAGGGGTTAGGATGCATCAGTAAGGTGCAATGGGATGGGGGGGGGTGAAAGATGCATTATCATAAGCCAAACAGCAAATACAGAACCTTGAACTATTTTATATAATGAGAACAGCTACTCATTTTTTCCCTAACTTTTGATGTGTACATTTTATTCCTACCTTCTGTGATCGCTCACAAGTCATTTATCATATCAGCAATCTGTCTCAAAAATTTCTGCCTAAACTGATCTCCTTCAGACCCCAATCCACCGAAAATATCAACAAGGTGAAAAGGCATCTAGCAATCTTTAATTGGTTTGCCATACAAAACATCTAAGACCCTACCACAGCAGCTACCTCCCTTAACCTAAATACTTCTACAACTCCAGGACACATTTTTCTCCATGGTGAAATGCCTTTTTAAACAAGAGCAATTAGCATGGCTCACCAAAGTGATTACATCTTTTCTCAAGTTGAGGCATTCATGGAAACACCATCCAGCCCTGATAACCATGCTATCTTTACCAATCTCTGGAACTTGGCTAATTTATCTTTATGGAAGGACATAGAAAACTATCTCAAAACCAAGCAACTTTTTCTCTCTTGAATACACCCAAGCACTTTTGTCATGAGATGAATGTACTTACTGGATAGAAATCCCCTTGACATCAAATCCGCTCTAAACCTAATCTAGACTAATCAAGGATGACTCATCTGCTCTGACTTTGTCACAGAGTTTAGTCACAAACCCTGCAATCTAATACCAGCATCTTCACTCCCCTCCCCATTATTCTATCACAGAGATCCTTCCCTTCATCCCACTTTCTGCTTCAAAAAGTTCTCACATAATAGAATCAGTAACCTACTTGGAGACATGCCTGCAGGCTCTTCTTCAGGTTTGGAGTACATCATTCCCTAGTTTACCTACCACTGCAGGGAGTTTCTAACCCTTCCTCTTCATCACATCTTTTACCTTTGCCTGGCACACAATATAATGCCAAAATCTGGAAAACAGCACTCATTAGCCTCCAGGCCAAACAACCTTAACCATAAAACCCCACACACTTTCATTCTGTTTCAATCCTGCCCACTCTTGACAAGCTGCTAGAAAAGAAAAACATCTATATACAACTCTCATTCCACATTCAACAATACATCTCCTTAACCTAAAACAGCATGGAGTCTGGACAATAACAATACTTGTTGTCTGATGACAATTTTCCTTAACATTGACAGAGGCTACTTTACAACAGCAATATTCACTGACCTCACAAAAGCCTTAGACCATATCAACCCCCATCTCCTCCTCCTCCTGTTTCTTCTGAGCATTGGCATTAGTAACATATCCATCACCTGGTTCCAAGACTTCTTGGCAAATAGATTCTTCACAGTTAAAACGGGCACTTACCACTCTCAGCACAGACTTCTTTCTATGGGATAATGCCCAAGGTTCTACCCTACCTCAGCACACACCTCTTTCAATGGGATTATCCCCAATGTTCTTTCCTACCTAGTGATCTTTCTACTCCACAAATCATCCTCTATGCTGATGACATCTCAAGTGGGTATTCTTTAGGCCTAGTAGCAACCACCCTACAATTAAAATACAACTACAAGAAGAGCTTAATTCCCCCAATTTCTGGGTCATTAACCTCAGACTAACACTTAACCTTACAAAAACAAAAAGCATGGTATTTGGCATCACCCAAAAACTTAACAGATCACCAAAGTGATTGAATATTATCACCATCATTTTTGGCACACTGACAGAAAACACAAGTCCTTCAAATACATCTGTTTCTGGCTAGATCAGTTCCTAACATTCAATGCTCACACAGAAATAGCAAGGACAAAAGTTAACATTTTTCTTCTGGGTCATAAAAATCTTACCCTACCTATCCAAAACAGCCAGGGCAGCAATATAGACTACCCATAATAGCCACAGCCTGTATGAAAAACTGATCCACACTCCAGACTCTAAGACAAAATCTGTCACTTTATCACTAACACATGCTCTAATGAGCACCGCTGCCTCACCCTCATAAAAGCCAACTGGCTCCCAGTGCAGACAGAGTAGACCTGCTACTAAGCTCTCTTATGTTCAAACTTCTCCAGCCTAACTTATTCCCACTACTAGCTGCCAAACCTTATTTTAAACAGACACACACATTACAATCTAGAAGATTTTTCCCAAACTAGCCCCACCACTCCAATCCCTATGAACCAGGC
>NC_056731.1:1759460678-1759523178 GCF_019279795.1 Protopterus annectens | reverse complement strand
TAAGAATTTTAATAGGAAAAAATTATTGCAAAACTGCAGTCAACCATTTAAGAGAAACCAGGCTGGGCAAGTTATCCTCCTGAAAATTCCAAATTTTACTTAATTAAATTATACTGCTTATTTATTTACAGCCAAATAAAATAGTATAATATGTCTACTACTAAATCTGCTATCGGATCTATGTGCTTCCATTCAGTTTTCATGAAACATATATGAAACATTAGTATCATATTTTCGAACAGTCAAGTAACACTCCCCAGTCCTTTCATGATTCTGAAAAATATTTAAACACAATAGTTACATTACTTGCACACCAACATGATTTGCAATTCTTTTACATATCCACTGAACATAATGCACTGATATTATCTTAATGAAGTGCTCAAAATGCATCACCTGAGCAAGTAATACTTGTCTTCTGATTGTCAGACTATAGCTATTCCTCTTTACTTAAATTTAAATGTCAGTATATTATTCCATTTTATTAATGTACATTTTATTTTATTTTGAATTTGTTAACCTGGGAGAGCACTGATCCTATTACACCTATTTCAGTCTCAGGTAGGGATATTTCTTTTGTTTTTATTCATTGGTTATGTTTGGCAAGATGTAACACTACCTGCCAATAAAAAGTTTTTCCACTCACTTCATAAATTCATATAATACTTAGAGTAGAAATAATATCTCTCTGTTGTACTTCTATTTCCTTTTACATATATATTAACCAAAATGCAGAGAATACCCAACTATTTTTTTTATAATAAACTGTTTTATGTAAACAGCCTAATTACTCAATGTGACAAACTCTCATTTGCACAACTAATAAAATCTTACCTCAAAGTTCTGTCTTCACAAGTCATGTATATTTCCTCCTATGGAAAAAAAAAAACGATCTTCCTAAGGTTATTTTAAATATATAGGGCCCGATTCATGAACTGTTAATTTCCACACTGCTATTGTGTTTGAGTCATGGTGCAACACGCATAAAATAGCGTGTTGTTTTGTATTCATAGAGCCACCAAAGGTAAACAGCAGGGTATGCTATTGAAAGCATAATCAGCTGAATTACATGCTAATTAACCAATCCATGATTGCACAGCCTTTCAGGAAGCTATAAATTAAGCATGTAGACATAATGAAGCCCTTTGCCATGAACAACAAGACCTACTGGAATACAATCACCATCATACTTAGAAAAAAAACAGCAGCAGCTCATAGCACTGCTCCCTTGCATGTGTATGTAGAACAGGCTCAAACCTGTCTTACTGATGCTACTGATATACCTGGTCCAAGGAGAAGAAGGATGGCCAGACCCTTATTAACATATCATGGAGTGCACCATATTGAAATAGTTGGGTAATATAGGGTTGATAGGGAAATAGTAAAGGAACTCGCAACCACTGCTGCACCTACCTCAGACCCAGAGGAAATTGAGGAGAAAGAACCTGTACCAGTGGAAACTAAGGTATGTGTAGTATTAAGGAAATTAGCTACTGGTACATTCCAAAGACCACTGGGGATATACTAGGGGTGCCACAGGCCTCAGCCTCCAGAATATTTCACCAATATTTTAATGCTATACTACAACATGCAAGGCAGTACATCTATTTTCCATGCACACCAGAGGAGAGAGTAAGAACAATGCAGGAAGTCTGTGCTGTAGCATACTTCCCTGAAGTCTTTGGGACAGTAGACTATACTTGTACAGAAATAAAAGCCCCACCTCGTGAACAGGGAAGGACATACATCAACAGGAAGAGGTTCCACTCAGTCAACTACCAGGTTATCTGTAATGTCTGAGGGATCATCCTCATTGTCTGTGTAGGCAGCCCAGGCAGTTACCATGACTCACAAATATCATATACTTTGCCGGTGTACACAAGGTTTGATAGAGGTGATGTACACAAGGCCATCTCCTGCATGATGCAGGTTATGCACTGAAACCATGGTTCATGGCACCCATCAAAAATGCACACAGACACACAGACACACACACACACACACACACACACACACACGCACACGCACACTCACATGCACACACACACGCGCACACTCACATGCACACACACACACACACACACACACACACACACACACACACACACACACACACACACACACACACACACACACACACACACACACACACACACACAAACTGAAGAAGGATACAACACAACAATGCCCACACTCAAACTAGAAACATCACAGAGCATGTGTTTGGCATGCTGAAGTCATGGTTCCACTGTCTAGACAAATCAGTGGGTGCCCTGTAGTATGACTCTGTCACCTGTGCAGAAATTCTCACAGTCTATGCCATGTTGCACAATCTCATTCTTCAGGAAGCAGCTCCAAAAGGGACAGCAAGGGCCAGGACAATACATTCCTGGACCAAGGGCAGAGACAGCAACTCCAGGATATACAGATGATTCTGAGGGAGAACCTCCAGCTGCAGAGGTATCCACAGATGTAGGCATGCAGAATATGCCCCTGGCTAAGAGGCAAAGGATAGCAAACACACTCACCACCTAAGACTCAAAGGTTAGCACTCACACTCAGCAACTAAGAGGATAGCACACATACTCATCAGCAAAGGAATACACATAACCTAATCACATACAAATATTAAAAGTGATGCCACCTGATGTCCACAAAATGTACTTACCCATGTAATGTCTGTGTACAGATAACATCAGACAGATAGCCCCAAAGCAGATGACTGACAGCAGCAATATCAAGGGAAGTGTGGAACCTGTAGAATATGAACAAATGTGTAACAAGATAAACTACCTGCATACTGTCAGTCTTGTACCTATCGAATCTGTGCATCAGACATATATACAGTCCTAAGTCGAAACCAAAATTAACAAAGCCCATGACACAGTCATCATCATCATTCACACAGGGTGGGGGGCATTCAGTAAGACAAGGGTGACACCAAAGACACATGGATGCTGGCCCTCCCCAAGCAGACTAATCATCACAGACACTGCCCAATTCAGTGTGTCACTCACCCTATCCAATGAGTCACCCACACAGTTGAGGCAGTCATGCAATAGCAAATAATACAATATTGTAATTAACTTGGGCAGCACAGCAAGAACTGACATATGTATAGTATACCAGTAGTGAATTTCTAAATCTGCATACATTGCAAAACTCTTTTTTCCTTTGCATATTGAAATGCATTCAAAATATGAATATGTGAGCAGTTTGTTTAGATGACAAACATGACTTATGAAATAGTGCAGTAATTTGTAGAACAATCTCCTGTAAGTAAGTAGCAATAATCCTCTGTCTGTATCCAATCAGTCTCCCTTCCATCCACATCCATAGCTACACCATTACCTTTCTAGGGTTATTATTTAGCCCTCTGAGCACTTTGAAGATGCAAATGAGGTGTGAAATCATTAGCATACCCGAATACCAAAATAAAAATTCCCTTGGTATAGGGGATACAAACATGGTGTAGGTAGCTACATGACTGCATGTACATGACTTAGGACTGCAGGGAAGAGCAAAGACAATTAACATCTGCTAATGGTTTGCAAGTGTTACTGATTGCTCTGACTACAGTAACAAGCAATACTGAAGTGACTGTTCACTCTGAAGTGTTTATATCATACAGAGTAGACTTGCAATAAAAAGTGTAAGCACCTTGAGAGCTATGAGCAAAGGAAGATTCTCAGAAAATAAAGATAAGAAATAGCTGGCAGTGTTGGCAACCTGACAGTAAAATAGTGTGGACTATTATTAAAGTATTTGTCAATATTGCATTGATCTACACAATTTCAAGCAAATGATAAAGGAACAATTTCTGGTCCTGTGTTTGTGGCACAGAGAGATAAAAACACAACAGAGTGTGCATTGTTATTGCACCAAGTTGAAGGTTAAATTCAAAATACTGTGTTGTCGGACAGAGTTAATGCATATGCTCTGAACATATGATCAGATTGTAACATACACAGATCTAGGAAACTTCACAATCCTGCCTTTCAATAGTATCCCCAATCTTTGTTACTACTGGATTTTTTTTTCATTTTTTTTTTTTTTTTGTTTGCTCATTTGGAATTGTTTTCGCAAAGCACACTGATGCCTGGCAGCATTTCAAAGCAGTGAATGAGTCCTCTCAGCTAGGTACAAACTGAGAAATTTAATTTGTCTTGCCATCCGTTTAGTATATTTTTTGAGTGACACAGGTGTGCTTTGCTACAGCACACTGCACAGCAGTAAGAAAAGAAATTCTACATCTAATCTGAGTATCAGTGTAGCACAGGGGTTAATTGAAACCATTTTGAGGAAAGAGGATGCAAGGTTTGAATCCAGCTTGAAGCCCCATGCTGCATGGAATATTTGCAGCAGATGTAAAAATGCAGCTTGTATTTTATTGCGTGGAATATAAATCGTTATACATATTTTTGTGCCTGTGTAATTTCAGCATTTGTTTACAAATGCGTTTCTGTGCTTTCCATCATGCAAATACAGTTGGCATGGTTGTGCATGTTTGTGCAGTACCTGTTAAATGCAAGACTGGAATTTGGTACCAATTTATACAGAGTTGCTACTTGACTTCTGCAGGCATGGCCAGTTTGGGAGATGATGGTGGTAAATTTAGAGCACAGAGGTAGTGTGTTGAGGAGTCCATGATTTATGAAGCACTGCTTGTGAAGTGCTACTGCCATAGGCTGCCGCAAGTGGACACAACTATGTTTCATTACAAGACTGATGCTTCAGAGTAGCCAAGGCTGTCTACAGTGCAACTGGCATTCCACACACTAGAGAAAACTGTCGTCACCACTATAGTTACCTGAAACAGTGGAAAATGGGCATCCTTAGCTGATGGCAGATGATACATTTAGAAATGTTCACATCCCTCAGGTGTGTTAGTATATAGACCCATCTATATTTATTTATTTTATTTTATTTGACATTTGTTGACCGGGTTAGTCCGTCTGAGCTTGCACCCTTTTTCTGTGGAGGCCTAGGGAGAAAAGCTCAAAAGAACAAAAATTATAAATTCTTAGTTACAAATTTTACAAATGATAAGAAACACAATACAATTTTGAGAAAAATTAACATGAGAGGAACTTAGAACATAATTACAGAAGAATTCTGCAAGTAGGGCAAAAAAAAATTGGAAGCGAGTATAGAGGTGGTTAATAAGAACAAGGAGAGATGAGGGAGAGGAGATATGTCAAGGATCAAGCATTAGCTAATATGCTGTGAGGTAAACATGAAGAGAGAGAAGTAAAAAGTATCAAATAGTATAGGGGGTAAAGGTTGGCAGGTATGGTGAAAAGTAGATAGTAAAAGTAAAAGTAATTAAATTATATAGACGACAGTACCCAGTCAAGATTGTTATTCAATATGCCTTCATGTCTCTTCTTTATTGTTGTACAGCTGCTGAAGACATTGCAGTGACCCATGAGGACATCGCAGTGACCCATGTGATGCACCAAAAGAAGTTAAATCTCCTCAGAGAGGCACAGAGTACATATGCATCATGTCTTACTTCTTACTGTCAGCCTAATGACTATTACAATTGTATGCAGTATGTCACTACTGTAATAAATAGTTCTATTTATGATGTCATAGCAGTGCAATTGATTAATGGTACAATAGAGTATGATGTTCCCATCATGACAAGATGTTGCAAAGGTGTATAGAGTGGATAAACATAACTCTTTATTTTCTGAAATTATATAGTCATGTGATATGCTATGGATCCAGTTTTCTCTCTTTGTGTCTCATCCCACCCCCTCTCTCCATATTTTTTCATGGGGAATATTTTATATGGATTAGAAATGTTCTGTCATATATTTCTGCTTACAAAAACTGACATGCAGCACAGAAAGGTACACTGACCAATGTGGGTCAGCCCACCATCTCTCCACAGGGTACAGCACTAGCACCCAGCACATCAGGGTCCCAAGTTGTCGGTGCAGCCTCCACAACCCCTGCCTTCCTGCCCCATTTGCATCAGGTAGCTCTGCCCTGGCAGCTGCTGCATTGGTACCCTCCAGGAGTAGTTGTGAAGGTGATTTTATCACCCACCAAGAGCTGACAGGGCTTCTGGAGGACATTATGGAAAGGTGCTTCAATACTGAATCATTCATGTAGAAAAGGCACTTCCTCACATTGCCAAGATTCTGACACAGGAAACTGAGACAGGAGACAATGATGACAGTTCTGAGGGTGAGGATTACATTCACACTGTTCTCAAGCTTGATGTGGGTGCTCTTGTGATGTCCCTTACCTATCCCCAATCATGGTGTCCCCAACCTTTTGCGTCCATCACCATCCTTGTCAATCTTGTTTGTATTGTATGTCTATGCCTGCTTCTTTACCTAGCCTCCCTACCTTGCCTTCACATTCCTAAGCACCTTCCCCAAAATTCCTCTCTCCTTGAAAGAAAAAAAGTAAAAAATGAGTACCTGTCCAACAAAAAATAACAGCCCATACATAGCTCTCCACTTAATCAATGTATCTTGTTGATGCACTTGATTTGGTACAATTGGCTGTAAAAAAATATTCTGTTGTTGTCATCCAACCTTTGTGTGGTGACAGTCCAAATTCAGCAAATTGTGTCTACACTTCTACATGTATGTTGTGAAGAACTGGATAGCTATGGTTCTCTCTCATTACCTTCCGGCAAATTTCTCTATTCCTTCCCCTATGTCCCTCCCTCTGCTTGCCCCCCCCCCATTTCACCACTTTCCTGTCAATCCCATTTTCACACATTTAATCTGGTTAAAAAATCTAAATACACACAACACATATGGCCAGAAATGGCCAATAAGAAAGCCTTCAATTTTTTCCCCTCAACATTTGCATGGACTTTGGCATTGCACACCAGTACTGAGTGACAAGGAATGCTGTTCATGTCCTATAGCAAAACCTGGTCAGTTGTTGCCATCACCCACAGTAGTCCAGTTATCCTTACACAGTGGTGCCTAAATATACTGCGCTATCAGAATGCAGAGTAAAGGTAAACTAAAAGGAATCATTGGCAACAGTTACTGTAACAGTTGTCTGACTATTGAATGAAGCTAAGTTCAACATCTTCTGGGGAGTTTTGACATAAATCACTTGTATGAAGGTTCATTTTTGACATAGCATCAAGGGTTCAATTCCAGATGGATGTCACATTATTTACTTTTATGATATGCTTCATGATACATAGGTTCATAGGTATGTACTAGACTATTGGCCCTAGGGCCTATATAAGCCTAGCTAAATTAGGTTCCCCTCGCTTTCACCACCCAAGAAAATTATTTTCCAGTGCCCCTGTCGAGCAGCATCACAGCAGTGATCCCCAGGGTGAATTTCCTGTTTCCCATCCAATTATCAAGATTTCTCTTAAAGAGGACTAATGAGGAGCTCTGCTTGACAGTAATGGGTAGCCTGTTCCAGAGCATGGGAAGTCTATGGCACAAGAATCTATCCCTCCATCATGTTCTGTTTATTGCAGTCACACAGTTTAGGTCCCTGGAGTGTGTGGCTTGGAGAGATTGGGATTTCTTTAAGTGTACCATGTCCATCAGATCTGGGTTAGACATGGCTTTGTATGTTAGGCAGAGGTCGCCTCTGAGTAGGTGATATGTGACGGTGTAGAGCTGTAGTTTTTTTGAGACCATTTGCATATGGCATCTGTTTGAGGCTGGTAATCCTCCTAGTGAGGTATTTCTGTGGCATTTCTAGTTGTTGCAGATGTCTTGAGAGGTACATGCCAAATGGGGTGTTGTACTCTATAATGGGTGTGATGAGGGATGAGTAGAGAGGAATGATGGCCTCTCTTTTTCTGCAGGAGAACCCCTTTGTGATGAGGTGTGCCATGCAGAAGGATTTCCTGACTACTGTGGCAACGTGATTATCAAAGGAGAGACTACTGTCCACCTGTGTCCCAAGGTCTCTTATCACACTTTTGGTGTTTAGTAGGCTACCACCTATGTGGTAGTTAATGGGTATGGTGTTTTTCCCAAAGGGGATGACAATGTACTTCTTGGGATTGAGCTTTAGGCCATGACTTTGGCACTGAGCATCAGTCTCATTGAGGTCTCTTTGTAGAATGTCCACATCCTTAGTCAAATCTGTTATGGCTCCTAGTTTGCAGTTGTCTGTGAGTTTCATTAGCCAGAGACCAGCCTGGACTTCAGAGAAGTAGATACCGAACAGGAGATGATCCAGGACCGAACCCTGTGGTACTCCGCTTGTCATTGGTCTGAAGTCAGATTCGGAGTCGGCTACTTTCACTGGGTGGGTTGTGTCAGTGAGCCAGTTGGCCACTCATCTTGTGACATATGGATTTATGCCTAGTTCAGTGTGTTTATCTATAATACCAGAGTGGTGGATGGTGTTGAAAGTCTTGGCAAGGTCAAGATAGGCTGTGTGCACCACCTTACCCTCGTCTATGGCTCTGGTGACTGCTTTGAAAAAGTCAATCAGGTTTAGGTGGCATGAGCTACCTTTTACAAACCTAAACTGAGTGGGGTCCAGAGATTGGAGGTTACCTAAGTATTTGTTTATAAGCTCCAGGATGATGCATTCCATGGCCTTGCATACCAGGCTCGTCAGGCTAATGGGGTGATAGTTCCCAGGGTTAGTGATGACACCCCATTTCTGGAGTGGGATAACCATCGCTGTGCACCAGTCCATAGGTACAAAGCCTGAAGTAAGGCTATGGTTGAACATGGTACTTAGGTGGGGTGCCAGTTCATTCTGTAGTTCATGCAGAACGCAGCCTGGGATGTTGTCTGGTCCCATGAATGCTGTGTTCATGGCTTTGAAGACTGCGGTCTTTACCTGTGTGTCTGTGATTACAGGGGCTTTGCAATCTTCTGGTATGGAGATGGGCCCTTTGGTGGCAAGGGGGGGTAAAGTTTGCACTGAACCTGTCTGCCAGGATGTTGGCAATATCAGTTGGTTCAGTAAATGTAGTGCCATTGTGCTGTAGTTCTGAGCAGATCTGAGTGTTGCCATTGAGATTCTTAACATAGCTATAAAAAGCTTTGTGGTTGTCTTTAGAATTCATGGCGATTTTATTTTCGTTACTAGCTTTGGAGGATTTTATGACATTTCTCAGCTTCTTGCTAAGGCTGACCAGGGAGTTCCTGCAATCATGGATTTTACTCTTTTTTGCAACAGTTTCTTCCTTATGTTGTAGAGTTTGTTTATGGCAGGCGACCACTAGATTGGCTTAATTTTTTTTGGAGGATATCATCTTGGTTCTGTTGGAGATGGCATGGTCCATGCACTTGTGTATGTGCTAATACAGTGCTTTTGTATATGATTTAGCAGTAGTGTGTCTATTTTCCATCTGTGTGGGTGACATGAAGTTGGCCACTTCTGACTTAAAAAGCATGGAGTTGGCTTTGGAGAAATTTTTTACGGTGGTTTCCTTAATGGGGGCTAGGGGTGGGATATGGATGTCTAGTGTCCTTAGCTCGAGGTCGGACCTGACCAATGAGGACTTGACCTTTGCCATGGAGTATCTGTTACCCATATTGGTAACGACCAGGTCCAGCTTACTTTTTATCCAGTTAAGCATTTACATATACATCTATGCCCATAAGGAAGATTTAGTAAACCACCCTTATTCTACTCATGTCTTCATCAGGTTTTGCCTGTCCTACAGCTTCTTGATCCCCAGAGCCATCAGATACTGATACAGAGCATGACAGATGAATACTGAGGACACACCATACAGATGTGGATTAATGACACATAAAACCACCCTTTCATACGTGTCTGTATATTGGTATCTCTGTTCTAGCACTTTGCACCGTTGACTATTCATTATGCTTATGGATATAAATGTCATCTATTGGCATTTTCATACTGTCATTATTTTGCTGAAGAATAATCCCTACATCTTCGATCGGCAGAATACATTGTCACTGTCCCTTCAAAGGTGTGATTTTTGACATGTTTGAAGTGTGCTTTCCACGCTGAGGCATAGTTAGTGATCACGTCTCTAAACTTAATATTTCAGTTTCACTACATTTCAAATCCAGCATTAGGTGAAACTCTTACTGCCTGTTTTTATGTGTCTTTCTTGTGAATGAGTTAACTATGTATCTGTCTAAGCCCCTTCTGTTTGATCAGTTGTAGTCCTCAGCATTTGAATGAGGTCTAACAAAAAGCAAGTTTAGTACGTGATGCTAAATGCCATTTCTGGTGTTATTGTAAAATGAGGTGAGTTTTTGCCTTACATCGCATTGCACACCCAGTTAACTTGTGATTTCCCTTGAAGCATGTCTCATATGTAGTAGGTATAAAAGTTTATTTCAGTAGCTATTCCACCCACAATTTGGCCAAGCAACATTTTTAAAATAGCTATTCCTAGGTATTCTTTAACTCATGATAAAAAGTTAACTATAATAATGACATTCTGACACAATTTGTAAAACAATTGGCTTAATGGAGTGGAACCCTGCTTCAACTCTGATTTTTCATTTAGTTCAGACAGTTTACACCTTGTGGCACAGAGAATGCTAGGTTGACAGGTGGATTTTCTCTAGTGGCCACACATCCCAGATAGGCCTGTTTGAGGTGATGAAACCAAACCAAATTAAAATTTTTCACTGTTTCCTTCAGCAGAGAACACTGCGCACAGGCTAAAGTCACATGAATTGCAGAGACAAGCACAACCCTTCATTTGTTAATGGAACTTTGAGGCTAACATGAAAAGATAAAATGCAACATGGGGAGCACCACTGAACACTGCTAAATACTGTTACTTCACAGTCCCAGATCAACACATCAAAGTATAACACACATGCGCTAACACTTTGCCAACGTCTATTCAAATACATTTCACACCATTGTGCTTTAGGAACATATTTGGAACAAATAAAAGTATTGCTACTGGATTATATTACTTCATTACATGGAAATTGTTTAATGTACTCGTGAAATGCAGTGAACTGTGTGGTTAATTGACCATGTCATTCAGGAGAGTTAATTTTGCACTGCAGCACTGATCCTTACAAATAATAAACCACCACATACAGCCTTGACTGATATAAATCATCATTTTTTTATCCCTCCTGCATTAGAACATTAAGTATATTTAATATTAACAGTCCACATTGCCCATGCATAAGCATATACTATTGTCAATATCAGTACTATTCATTAAGATGTAAATACCATTATCATAACCCGATAATCCATAAATGATTCATTGTCCATCCTATTTCAAAAGTGTGTGTGCCTCATATACACAAGACACATAGGTACATGTCATACTGAGTTCTGCAGTATGTATTATTATCAGCATAGCTGACATAAGTCAATAGTATGCATATATTATTGCTCATAAAATTGGCCTTACTCCGTCATATCAACAAATATGGATTTGCACAAAACATTCAACATCACAATATCATCTCTGACACAGAATGAGAAGCTAATCCTATCTACACTGCACTGTCACCATATAAACATCAGACTTCTTCAGTTTCCTCACTTGCAAAGATAGATAGGTAAGGGTTTCTAATCTCACAGTAGTCAACTTGTGTATGGATAGGTTTGTGTAAATAAGATATTAACTACTGCTGGGCTCAAGAAATAGTAGCCTGGTGTAAATGTTACCCTACAGGGTAAGTACACATCAATGTCAGACCCTTCTCCCAACCTCATCTTCTTTGCTACTCCACACTGATGTCATCCTCTTTAAAGTGTAGTCTCATACTATAAAAGTCATACTTCTGCAGTGGTTCTTGCATTAAGTACTGTGTCCTCTACATTGTGTAGCCTAGATAGGCAATAGGTTCTAATCTTACAGCAGTCAACTTGTGTGTTTGTGTGGAGTTCTGTAAATGACATTAACTACTTCTGGCCTAAATAAACTAGTAATCTGGAGTAAATTTTACACTACAGGGTAAGTACACATGAACGTCAGAGCCACTCAACATCATATTCTCAGCAACACAGCACTGATATCATCCTCTATAAAGCGAACTCTCACACTATTAAAGTCTGACTGCTGCAGTGACACTTGTGTGAAGTACTGTGTGCTGCAGATTGGCAGGAGGTTCTAATCTCACAACAATCAAATTGTGTGTGTCATGGTGGGACCATTGCATCACTGGAGGAGTATTTCAACTGGTGTGCTCATTTGACTCCCACTCATGAGAAACATTAATACATGATCAGATCAATCCCACATCTCCTTTTCATTCTGTAAATGCATACTGTCTGCATCACACTGATGAGATTATCATTTCAATAATGCCCTCTCATACCACTAAAGTGAGACCTCTCCTGTAGCACACATGTATAATATACTTGTGTGTAAATTGTGAAAGATAATTGGTAGGGAGTTTGAACACAGCAGTCAAATTCTCTTGATCATATGTGTGTGTGTGTGTGTGTGTGTGTGTGTGTGTGTGTGTGTGTGTGTGTGTGTGTGTGTGTGTGTGTGTGTGTGTGTGTGTAAATAGATACAGGGGTGTCTTACACATCTTAGAATTGACAACATTTATAAGTCCACATAGCTGTAGAAGTCATTTCTGTACACACACATCTACTTTGCATGACACAGCATATATCATCCTTTCAAAGATGTAATGTGTCTCATATGTAGTCAGACTTCTCCTATAGTGCATGTGCATAATACACTTGTGTGTAGATTCTGTCAGTCAATAAGTAGGGAGTTCAAATACAGTAGTAAGACTTCCCATGCATCTATCTGAAAATAAATAGATGCAGGAGTGTGTTCCACTTGTTAGTACTGACATAAGTCCACATAGCTGTAGAAGTCATTTTTGCAAACACATCTCCTTTGCATGCCAGCAGATGTCATCCTTCAAAGATGCAGTGTGACTCACATGCAATCAGACTTCTCCTGTGGTGTGTGCATATAATACATGTGTGTAGATTATGTCAGTCAAGAGGCAGGGGGTTGAATACAGGAAAGCCTATCTGTGATTCTGTGTTTCTTCCTCTTACTGAGCAGAACATGACATGCTGCAAATGCATATATGAGGTATATCTATACAGTGTGCTTGTGTTGTGAACCTTTTTTTATTGGAAACACAAAGGTAATACACAATGGTGACATCATCCATTGAAATGTGCAGCATCACAGTTGTCAAATCTGTAGTTGTGTTTGTGTTTCAGCAAACCTTCATAAGCCTGTGATAGTAGCCGTATAGCTCAAATCCTGACATCAGTGCTTGCAGTCATTGTACATGTTAACAGTGTTGTCACCCACATGTGCTATGTTCATGTGTAGATGTTTCCTGTTACTTGAATAGAGTGTCATTTTATCACAATTGTAGTGAGACGTCTCCTCAGGACTGAGACATGAGATGATGTAATGTATGTTACTTCCTAAGTAAGGCAATTCTTCCGATATGAGATTATATCCACATTGTATATAATTGTTCTACTGTCACAGTGACAACAACAGAGGGCTACAAGTGTATACTTTGCACCAGGCAACGTCGGCTGACATACAGCAAAATTCTTTCTGAAGAATTACATGGACACATTTGCCTTGATTCATACAAATGATGCAGTGCATTCATATAACCACACATACGACAATTGGTGAGGCACTTATACATGGCACATTCATTGATCCCACTATAGTGCTGACTTTCTCATTGCTTAGTTAGGTGCTCCAAAGCAGAAATGAGTGACTGTAAGCATTTGTGTTCTTAACTGTTTTGTATTAAAGGCATCCTCCAATTATACTTTGCATGTATAGAGTGGCAGAGGCCTCCCCATTACTCATAGAAAATAAAGCTTATGGGCAAATATAGTACAGCTTATTGAATGACTTCACATAGGTGGAGTTCAACAGCTGTGATAACTCTTCCACTGTGGAGAATGGGATCATTAGCCATACTGTTATTTGGAGGAGTTATATAGCTTGAAGTTTTGGTGTTCAACTCTAGCATAGGGCTTCATTTGTGTGAATGTACTGACATCACACAACCACCATTACGTCACATCAGTCTTATCACTTGATATGTTGCATGAGCACATGTGAATGCAGCTTTGGATTTCATGGCATAAGACATTTGTTCTGCCAATGTCAGGGTGAGAGTGCTGGTTTGATACATGCATTGAGTCCTGTGGTGTACATGAGTGTGCCCGAGTTCTTGAGTGGTATGTGTACAGTCATACAGAGAAACTTTCCTAGACCATGGAACATTGATATAGGACTGGAACATTGATATAGGACTGATCACAATTGTGTGCACATGAGGATACTCCTTTAATTGCCATCTACATGCTAATATGACATTCATTCTCAGGGATTCATTCTTAATTCACACATTTGATTTCATTTGTTTGTGACAATAGCCATTGCTAACTTCTGTGGTAGATGCAAACAGTACATAGCTCTAGGGAATACATTGCATCATACTGTGGTGTTTGCATCTCTTCTTATTTGTCTGCACAATAACTGTATCAGGCAGGAGTACCTTATGCAAGGGTATTACGTATGTCACACTCTGCTCCCTCATTTGTAACACCACACACACTTACACATGGGATGCATGACCATTAGAATATTGAAATGCGTAATTCCCTTCAAGGCTGATCCTTCTTGTACATGTATTAGGCCTATTTCTGTGGCATACATAGCTAATACACAAGTCAGTGGTAACAATGCTGCTTATCATGCTAATATGTAAACATCCATGAAGCCTACATGACTTTTCATGAATTCCTGACACAGTCTATGTCTAAACATCTTAATGTGAAGAAATCTGGACAAAGCCAAAATAATCAGGGGAGACAAAGGCCTCAGAGTAAAAGCAGATTAAAAAAATGTTCTTATAAACATAGAAAGTTGCTAGAATAACATGTTTTCCTTTAGCATGCATTTTCTGATGTACTCGGATAAATGTCATTATTTAGTGACCTTCAGTCTTTAATGGTTATCCAAAAAAACACAAATTTTATGAGGAACAGATTAAAAATATGATTTAAAAATCTGGACATTTTGCAAATATTATTACAGTTGAGAGGTATGTGGAAAACTTATTAGCATGTTCCTCATGAACAATATATTTGTATTATATAAAGAAGTCACTGTTCAATCCTTACTTCTTCCAGTAATTATGTTCATTGTTCCAAATCTTAATGCACCAGTTTCTATACAAAGGAATGCTCTCAGTTATTCATTCAAATTTTCTTTTCCACCTATTCATTTTTTACCTCTACTGACCTTAAATTGTCCCAAGAATTACAAATGCCAATATAATCCATTACAGCAGTACTATAAGACAGACATAGGAAACACTTTAAATGTGACCATTGTCTTCAGTACTTTCATAATTATTAACATAGCACTAGTCCAGTGTACTTTAAATACAGCATAAAAGTCAACCTTTACTTCAGTTTACTTATTTTCCTTGCTTTTATAGTATTTACAACTGCAATTATTGCGAAAGCCACCTCTAAATAACCATGCTCAACCCAAACAGGACAAGCTGTCACTGAGTCATCTTCCTGGTTTCTAAAAATCCCACAGAACTTGTTCGGTCTGTTACTATATTACAAACCAAAGCAAAATGACACTAAGCCTCCTGTATTTTATATCCATTTCAGACAAAGGCAAATACGTTATATTCTGAACACCCTCGTTGCTTTAACATAATCCAGTAGATCCGTGCACACCTAACCTTCAGTCACTCCTATCAGTTTCACATATTCCCTTTAATGCTTACATTCTGTTGCCTCCATCTATTCTCCATAAATGGATCCAAGTGCTGTTCCACAAAAGTCCATTTGCACACCAACTTATGTGCCTTATTAAGTACCTTAACTAACTGCTGCTTAAATGGCATCATGGCATCTTCTTGATCATTTCCCCAAGTAACTAGCCAGCAGTCAAATCAGTTGCTGCAAATCATGTTAAATGGCTTCAAGCACACCTGCTTCTTCTACTCTGAGACAAATTAACTTTGTGTCAGAAGTGTACTTTTTTGTCCTAGCTTGTAACCCAACAGTCTTGACCACGTTATTATACCTTTCAGTATACAGGCCCTCTGCCATGAATGTATTACACCCAGCAACAAGATGTACAACTGTTTCATCTTCTGTTTTACAGAACCTGCATTGGTCTGCTTCTCCCACATGTTCAATGGACTTTGTAAATTATTGTGTACATAATCCACTGTCCTGAGCCACCAATATTAACCTTTCATCTTTTGTTTTAAATTCACCGTTCCTTAATGATTCCTGGATTAGGTCATGATCAACATGAGGCTGTTCCAGGAGTTTTCTGTACTTGCCACACTACTTATGCCTTTTCCACATTTCTTGCCTGCTTATCTGATCCTTCTCCTTATATACTTCCTTTTGTTGTTTTGCGCATTTAGTTGCTACCTGACTTCCATGTACTTCTGTTTGTTTTCCATTCACATATGACAACAGTACGCTTCTGCTAAACTAAGCAGGGAAGTAATCTTAGACTTGTTTTAAAACTTTCACTATATTTGAAGCTGGTGAGGTCAGCAGATATGTATGCAGTCCTACGATTGCAAATCTATACATGTAATCAGTTTTTGAGGAGGCCTATACCGCCTTCAGAATGTTTTTCTGTCCATTTGATACAATACCTTTTGGGCCAGTCAATTATCCCAAAACTGTAAGTTAGAACAGGAAGAGCAAATTAGTTTATAGCTTGGACTTTGTTCCTAGATATCAGGGCTGCCTATTTTTGGTACTAATTATTTTAGTCTTTTAAAATGTTCCTTACAGAGTTTTGTTTGCATTTATTCATGTTTTATTGTTGATCTTTCATCAATTCCCAGATATTTATATATTCCCTCCTGCTCAAGTTCTTTTATATCACATTCCTGTCCCAGACTGATATTTTCTTGGTGCTGCACATTTCCTGCTTTATATGTTGCATTTGTGCATTTTTCAAGACCAAATGACATTCTTAAATCATCTGAGAAAGTTTTGACCATTTGTAGTTGTGCTTTCAGCTCCTCATCTGATGAAGTATACAGTTTTAAATCATCCGGTAAGAAGAAGAGAAGTATTTACACCTTGCTGTTTTCTGGGAGCCAAATTGTAACCATGAACTAATTTGTTAAGAAGACAGCTTAATGGATTAAGGGCAAGACAAAAGAACAGTGGTGATTCACCTTATAATATCCCCCTTTGAATTGTTATCCTTGGGATAAAAATTTGTCCTTTATCATGGTTTAGCTGCAAAGTGATTTGTCACTGTCTCATGGTCACTGTAATGTAATTGATCAATGTAGGGTGTATCTTGTACATCTGTAAACACTCCTTTATCAATAAATGTGGAATGCTGCCAAATACTTTTTTTTTTGTAATCTAGCCATGCCATACTTAGATTATTCCCATTTTTACAATTCTCCATTATGATCTTATTTGACAATAAATTATCCTTTGTACATATAACTTACTTTTGTTCTATTGCCATGATTGAGTTTTCTTCTAAATGACCATAAACTCTGCCAACATCAATTCCAGTATATAGTTTATACATTGTCAGAAGGCAAGTTATTGGTCTATAATTTTTAAGATAGCTTGCAAGTTCACTCTTAAGGAGGAGTATTGTTTTTCCTGCTGTTAACCAGGTTAGTGTCTGTTTGGGATGCATATATAAGTAGTTCTTACCCAGAGCTAGAGATAGTAATACTTTAGCAATTAGTTAGGTACTGCACCTGGGCTTGGGGTTTACCAGTTAAAAGCTTTTCTTAATTTTGTTTTAATTTCTCTGGCTGGTACTTCATCCCATTTCATATCCTGTACATTTGAACTTCTTACTGTTTTGTTTACTTCTATTCATTCAGCATCATTGTTATGTTCCACAGGGTCTTCATATGTATTTCTACAAAAAGTCTATTTATTCTTTTTTGGTTCATAGGTAGATAGTAGGCTATTGGCCCTAGGGCCTATATAAGCCTAGCCAAATGGTACCCTGGCTTTTGCCACCCAAGAAAATTATTTTCCTGTGCCCTGTCAAGCAGTACCACAGAAGTGATCCCCGGGGTGAATTTCCTATCTCCCATCCAATCATCAAGATTTTTCTTGAAGAGTTCTAATGAGGAGCTTTGTTTGATATAGATAAGTAGTTTGTTCCAGAGTATGGGAAGTCTCTGGGACAGGAATCTGTCCCTCCAGCATGTTCTGTTTATTGTGATGACAAGGTTTAGCTCCCTAGAGCATGTAGCTTGGAGGGATTGGGTTTCTTTATGTGGAGCATGTCCAACAGCTCTGGGTTTGACATAGCTTTGTATGTTAGGCAGAGATCGCCTCTGAGTAGGCGATATGCCACAGAGTAAAGCTGGAGTTTTTTGAGATGGTCTGCATAAGGCATCTATTTGAGGCTGGTAATCCTCTTTGTGAGGTATTTCTGTGGCATTTCCAGTTGTTGTAGATGTCTTGTGAGGTACATACCAAAAGGGGCATTGTACTCTGTAATGGGTCTAATGAGTGATGAGTAGAGGGGACCAATTACCTCTTTTTTCCTGGTGGGGCCTGTACTAATTTTGCTTTGTTTTCTGATTCTCTTGTTGTTGTTCTTTGTCTTTTTCCCGGTAAGGGGTCACCACAGGGGAACTCCGGTCTGCTAATGATTTGCAGTAGATTTTTTACGAAACGCCGAGGTGCCAGCTCGACGCCCAACCTTCAACGAAGGCATGCCCATTTACGCATGCATGTCTTTCGAATGCTACCCAACCGTGGGGAGGACATGCAGACTCCACACAGAAGGCACTCCCAAGCTAAGCCAAGAATCGAACGGGAGAACCTCTTGCTGTGAGGTAACAATGCTACCGCTGTACCACCGTGGCATGTAGTGTTTTCTGATTCTTTATAACACTTTTTTCAGCCATAAATTAATTACTTATTTTTTACTTTTCCTTTATATTTATCTGCATAACTTCTATTTTTTTCTGCCTGTGCTGATATTTTTAGTTTGTTTGCAATAATGTATAATAGATTCTGATTTGTTCTAATATTGTGCATTGCTTTTATCATGTTTATCTTTCTAAGTATTTTTGTTTATCTGTTTGCTCTTCTGTACACTTCTAACAATGACATTTCTTTTCTTAATCGTGTTATAGTTTTCTCAATTTGATACGTCCATGATGGCATTTGGTTTCTTCCATTCCTTTCTCTTATTGCCCTGTGGTATTTGTGGTAAGACTTTATCTGTTATTAATTTAGCTGCACAGTAACATATCCAATTTACTGTTATTATATCACATGAATTTCTGTTAATAGTCTTGATTACTGTGTTCATTTGTTTTATCAGACTTCTAACATTTTGGGTATTGTTTGCTTTTTGCAATCCATTTCTTTCATTGATCTTAATATGGTTACATTAAAATAAACATACTTTTTAGAATTACACTTATAAAGTCAGTAATCTGATGATGGTTTGCAAATAATGACAACAAAACTCACAACTGATGTCTTTCTTACTCATTTAGCTGTATCTTAACTACTTGAGTATGATGACCCTGTACTCAGCATTTATTCGGTAATGGATTTTTCAATTTAAGAACTTCAGCATAATGTAATTGCTGAAGTCTTATTATTTTGTTCTCTTCTAATACTCCCAAAGCGTATTTATAAAATAAATTATGATTGCCTTTAACACAAGATTGCTCTCATCACTCATGCAGAGTTCTGGCAAATGGTGTCCTGTTAGCCAGCTTTATTAAGTGTACTACTACCCTATATGTGTATTTATTAACAACTCAGATATATATATATATATATATATATATATATATATATATATATATATATATATATATATATATATACTACCTGAAGTAACACACCTGGCTGAATATATAAGTTCAATGTTAAGTGATTTTTGACTTCTAGCCACATATAAACTCGTCTTTGACCTAAATTAAATTCTAAGTCTCCAGATAAATACATCTCCTTGTTCAAAACATGTTAATACGTTATAAGCAAAACAGGAAACGTAATTATTTAGCAGCTAATTGTGAATTTATAAAGGCAGACGTTAGGGATATTAGGGACTCTAGACTGTCCTTAGGTGTAAGTTTGTGCATGTGTGAAATAGAAGACAGACATGGCAACCTACTTCCATTTTCCCCTTTTTCTTGAAAACTTGTTGTCCACAAAGGCACTCTAAGAATCTGATGTGACTCATTAGAGTGAGGGAGTGGATTCTGTCATATATCTTTCAGTCATCATTGATGAATCTCTGTACTCTGATACCTAAATAAAACTAGTGTTAAAAGCAAACCAAACTTTGGCACACCTCTGTCACCTCAATGCTTTTCTCACATTTGTTATTCATGGATGACAGACAAACACCTGACTGACTCCTTTAGTGTTTACCTGGAGCATTACTTTGTGCATGCTGATTGACTTCCTTTTCCTTTAAACAGAGAAACTAGATTTGTTTATTAACAAATTGCAAATCCCATTAGGACAAATTAAAGTCTCTAGGGTGCACTAAGTTCATAAATAAAATAGTGTTACTATTAGCTTCTTTTTTTAATGTTCTTCATTTTCAAAGTGCTTCTTGCTCAGCATATATTGTGTGGCATTTATCACTCAGGTAGCTATGATTTGACTATACTTCTCACGTTCGTAAAGTAGGGAAGAACGAAAGCATTGTTGTAGGCTTTTCTGTACCTACACAGCATCTGTTTGGAATTCCCTACCAGAGTTATATTACTGATATTTATTCTATTTGTTTGGGTGACTGGGAATGTCCAAGTAGGCAGAACTTAATTACAGTGCAATTATAAGGAGAAAAGCTTCAGACTTTCCAGAACAAAGACAGTGATTAATACGCATTGAGCATGTACCATATGTACATTTTATACACAACATGCTTTAATGCAGTATAATGGTTTATAGTAATATAGTAATAAAGTTAAATTGGTTCAAGGTAGAAGAAAACATTGCAATCTGTGCATTTTTATTATAACAGGGGATATCAAAGACTGTAAATAAAAAAATAAGTAATGGTATATCAGCAAGTGCAGTAGAGTAACAGACCAGTGCTGAATGAGCTGTGATGACTGTCTTAATAAAAGATAACAGAAAACTAAATATATACAAAATTAATACAAGCAGGTAACTAAAAACTTCATGACATATAAGGAGGTTGTAGAAACTGAACAATAATGTTACCTGAGATAAGAAATAGGTACAGCATGTGTTAGCTGATAGTGTAAAAGAAAGCTGAGAATTGAGGGGAAAAAGAAAGTAAACTTGATAGAAGCAGAAGAAGAAACTGTGATGGGGTGGAAGGTATGTCAGCAAGGATGCAGGTAAGATTCATAGTTTTGAATGGTGTAGTGGAAAGAGAAGGGTAAAATCTATTAGCAAGGATGCAGGTAAGATTCATAGTTTTGAATGGTGTAGTGGAAAGAGAAGGGTAAAATCTATCAGTCTGGCTGTGCTGTATTAGGTGGTAGCTCAGATTGGCATCCTTAAAAATCTGTCACTTTGGCAGTGCTGTGCTGTGTTAGATGTTAGTTCAAATTTGGTATCCTTCAGCATAACTGAGCTTTTGTATGGTGCGCTACATATAGGGTATGTGAGAAGAGAAGACAATAGTACAGAGAACATATTCCAGGTAGAACTATGAGACAAAGCTAAAAAGATTAGTGGATTCATTTAGAAGGAATACAAACACTGAAAGCTGAGCGGTACCAAGCTTAAGGTCATTTCTAGTTACTATTTTTGTTTGTTAAAGTGCCGTATTATTATTAGTATTATTATTATTATTATTATTATTATTATGATGATGATGATGACAATATCATTAGTGCTGTACAATTGCCTGTCGGGCGCTAGGATCCACCACATAACACAAGCACTCAGGTCACTCCAAGGCAAGTACAAATATGACTCAGTCATTGTCCATGCTGGTGTGAATGACCTGAGACGTACCTCCCTGGACTACATGAAAAGAGACATAGAGGAGCTCTCTGAGCATGTAGCCCAGGCCGGTATGACCCTGACCGTGAGTAGCATCTTACCCTCACCAAGAATGATGCCACAATATGAAGACAAGATGATCAATTTCAACAATTAGCTTAAGTATTGGTGTCATTCAAAGGGGATCCAGTGCCTGTCAGCCTGGAATGACATGCTTGACAAGCCACGATGCTTCGCTAGGGACGGCTTGCACCTGTCACCCCTGGGCTTTCGGATATTGGCAAAGGCTCTTGCTACCCCCATAGTGCCTTTTTTAGGCAAGGCTCAAAAGACAAACCCACCTCCATAGGTATCACAAGGGATAAGAAACTAAGAGTAATGCTACTCAATGCCAGAAGTCTAAACCTCAAGATGCATGCACTCTAAACTCTCCTTAGCATGGAGAACATCGATATCTGTGCAGTAACAGAAACCTGGTTCAAGGCTCCTGAGAGCACGCCAGCACTACCAGGTTATACCTCATACCATGCTTTTTGGCCCCAAAACTTGGACCGAACCACAAAAGGAGGGGGAGTATCAATATTCGTCAAAGATACCCACACCTCCAGGTTGGTGGCACAGCACGAAGCATCAGAGACTATCCATGTGCAACTAACAGTGGGTAAAACTGCCTTCCAGTTTATAGCCTGCTACAGACCACCCTCCCAAACCCAGGAACCCCAATCGGCCTTCCTGAGAACACTGGAAAATATGAAGGTCTCTCCAAACACCATTATATTGGGCGACTTCAACTACCCAAACATAGACTGGGTGCATTACTCTAGCTCCAACACCCTAGCCCAAAGGTTCCTAGAATTTATAAACTCAAATGCTATGGAACAACTTGTTACCACTCCCACAAGAGGGGAAAACATACTGGACCTAATCATCACCAACATGGGGACTCTATGATCCAGACCAGAAGTGTATCCCTCACTGGTAAGATCAGACCATAAACTAATCTCACTGGATATTCACATCCCGACCCCACCCCCTGCCCAGAAAACCACAGTGAAAAACTTCTGTAAAGCAAATTTCACACTCCTCAAAACCGAGGTGGAATCCTTCAAAGCCCCCAGGTCTGTGGAAAATATGGCCCAGACCGCAGAATCCTTTATAAACGCATTCTATGAACACCTTCAGGAATGCATGGATCATGCAATCCCAAATAAAACCAAGACCCAATCCTCCAAAGGCAGATGTCCTGTCTGGTGGACCCCAGCCATAAACAAACTATAAAATAGAAGGAGGAAGCTACTACATGATAGAGCAAAATCCCAAAAAGGGAAGGCATCTCTGATCAGTATTAGCAAAAAACTATGGGCACTCATAAAATCGTCTAAGGCCAGCTTCGAGAGAAAAATTGCACAGGACAAAAAGGATAATCACAAGGCTTTCTTTAGTTATGTTAGGAACCTGGGTGGGGATTCCCAGATATGTTCAGAATTAGTCCAAAATGACAAAAAATACACCAAAGCCACAGACATTGCCAACATCCTAGCTGACAGGTTCAGTGCAAACCCCCCCCCCCACCAAAAGGACAAATATCTATCCCAGCAGAGTGCTGCCCCCCTGACATCTCAGATGCTCACGTAAGAGCCGCCCTCTCCAAAGCAAAAAACACAGCATCAATGAGACCAGACGGTGTCCCGGGCTGCGTCCTACATGAACTCCAAGAAGAGCTAAACCCAAACATAAAACTACTGTTCAATCTCAGCCTTACTACAGGATATGTACCCAAAGAGTGGCGTACAGCAACAGTGGTCCCTCTCCACATAGGTGGTGCCTCAATGGATCCTGGAAACTATCGCCCCATAAGCCTGACTAGCTTGGTCTGCAAAGCTATGGAAAGGATCATCATGGACCTCATAAATAAAAATATTGGGGACCTACAGACACTGGATCCTACCCAGTTCGGCTTTGTTAAGGACAGATCCTGCCTCTTAAACCTGGTCGATTTCTTTGAAACAGTCACCAAGGCCATTGACGAGAGGAAGGTGGTCCACACAGCCTACCTGGACTTTGCAAAAGCCTACGATACAATACCCCACTCGGGCATTATAGATAAACTCACCAGCTTAAATATAAACCCCTGTGTCAATAGATGGGTTGCAAACTGGCTCAAGGACAGAACCCACATGGTCAGAATTGCTGGAGCCATGTCAGACTCCAAACCAGTTACAAGTGGTGTCCCTCAAGGCTCAGTCCTGGGACCTCTCTTGTTCGGTATATATTTCTCGGTGGTACAGGCCAACACGGAAGGACTGTGGCTGACCAAGTTCGCAGATGACTGCAAACTGGGCGCCATAATCGACTCTCCAGCCGACACAAGCATCCTCCAAAAGGTCTCATAGAAACAGACAACTGGTGCCAGAGCCATGGCCTCAAGCTAAATGCCAAAAAGTGTATAGTCATCCCCTTTGGCAAAAACAAAGTGCCCACAAATTACCACATAGGTGGTAATCCATTAAGTACAGAAGAAGTAATTAGGGACCTGGGGACCCAAGTTGATAGCAATCTCTCATTTGACAACCACGTGGCCAAAGTGGTTGGAAAAACATTTTATATAGCCCACCTAATCATGAAGGGATTCACATCTAGATCAGGGGAGGTCATCGTGCCTCTTTACTCATCCCTCATCAGGCCCATAATTGAGTACAATGCCCCTTTTGGGATGTACCTTCCCAGACACCTGCAGCAACTGGAAAGACCCCAAAAGTACCTCACCAAGAGGATCAAAGGGCTCAAACAGATGCCATATGCTGCCCGGTTAAAGAAACTCCAGCTCTACTCAGTGGCATACCACCTGCTCAGAGGCGATCTGTGCCTGACGTATAAAGCTATGTCCAACCCGGAATTAATGGACATGCTGCACCTCAGAAAATCCAAATCCCATCGAGCTATGCGCTCGAGAGACTTGAACCTCAGCACTGAAATAAATAGGACATGCTGGAGGGACAGATTCATAACCCAGAGGCTCCCTTCACTCTGGAATAAAATCCCAGTCCAGGTTAGGCAGAGTCCCTCATTGACTCTCTTCAAGAGGAATTTTGATGAGTGGATGGGAGATCGTAGTTTTACCCCGGGTATCACTTCTGTGTCACTGTTAGACAGAGGCACAGTATACTAACCTCGAAAAAGAGCATAGCAAAATTAATTTAAAATGGGTGGCGAAAGCCAAACACACTCTGGCTAGGCTTATAAATGCCCTAGGGCAGATAGCCTAGTATGAACCTATGAACCTAATTAAACATTTTCTTCCTTGGCCTCCACTGAATAAGAGTAATATGCCTAGTTGTATTTTCCTGGTAAACAAAACCAATTAAATTAATAAATAAACTGGTGGCTAACACTCTAAATCTTGATCAGTGATATAGAATTCTAGGTTTAGTGTGACTGACAATGTGCTATTTTGCAGATTTCTCTTTTTTATGAGATAGTGTGATCTCTGAATTGGTAGATAAAAGTGACAGAAGGGGCATGGGTGCTATTTATCCCATTGAGGGACTTTGGTGAATTTCTAATCTCAATCATAGAGCAAGCTTTGGGTGCTTTTCCATTATTGGGGCAACAGGTATAATGAGCAGTTGCAATGTTAGCACGTGGTTGGAATGATCCTAAAAATAATGTAATAAATTTATTTATTATTTATTTAAATTAAAAGCATCTGTCAGTGTTGAGTTGGCAGCTGTATAGCGTGTGTGTGTGTGTGTGTGTGTGTGTGTGTGTGTGTGTGTGTGTGTGTGTATGTGTAGTCATGGGGCATCCTTTTACTGACATAACCATTACAGCAGACAGTTTTGACTGAAGTGAAAGCATCAGGTTTTCTATCGCTTATCGTATCTGATTGAAACTGTGTGTCATTTCATTGCATAGCTGTCAAATGTTACCTACGACATCTCTCTCTCAGCTACATGCGTGGGGTTTTTGGTCCAAGCTGGGATTCATCTGTCATATTTCTTAATAGAGCATAATTAAAATGTGATACAATAAGGAGTAGGACGCTGTTCTGTGTGTGGAGAGATGGCTGTAAAACATACAGGAGTTAAAACAGTTCCATATTTGTTTTGTGCAGTGTAGGCTGAATATTCTGAATCCTATGTACCGGTCAGAACTTGTGACTGTCTAGATGTTCGCTAAACTTCCTGATTTCTGCTTCATAATGTTTGGGCTACTTCTCATGAAATGCTCGGCTTTCTGTCAGCTCACTGAGGGTTGAACTCAGAAAATCAATGTAATGTTTGAATGTCACACTTTACACTGTTTAGAACATTCATGGTAATGGAAAATTTGTGATCAACTTTCTAAGTTTATAAGATCCATGTTTTACATTCTTATTTCTGGGCTTTTCTCCCCTCGTTATTTATGTTTTTTTCCAGATGTCTGGAGCTAAGAGGTTGAGAGGTACAGCTCCCATATGACTTTTTTGCAGTGCACTTACATTTGTGTGGCAGTTAATCTTGCATGCATGACAAGAAACAGAGCACTTCTACCTTAAAAACTGGAGACATTCTGTATGGAGGGCATTGAGAGCTGGGTTATCACAAGTAAGAGAAACCAGACTGGTGTGGTTTATTAAGGGGATGATTTTGTATATTCATCAGTGGCAGCAGTGTGATCATTGTGACCACATGCTAACATTGCAACTGCTTATTACACCTGTTGCCCCGATAACGGAAAAGTACCCAGCTTTGGATGGACTATTATTGAAATTTTGTGAATCAATAGTGTTTTCATCGGACTTTCACTAGAAACCCAAAGTAGAGGTTAGTAAGTTGTTAAGAAGTTAAGTTGCACATTTTAATGTCATTTGGCTTTGCATTCCAGATTTTATTCATATAAAATTCAAATAGCACTGATAATACATTATGATACTGAGAAAAAGATAAACTTTTTAACAGCTTCCCAAGATCCAAAGACAACAGCACTTAGGGGTGCTTTACAATTTTTACACATCTCCCTAAGTATTATTACTACTACTGGGTCTTTTAATAAGTACTAACAACAGACAATGCCTTCTAAAAAGAATAGTAGCAGAAAGTAAACAGCTTTGTTTCTGCTTGCTGTCCAAGCCACTCAACTATCCCTGAGTCTGTCTCATATTTTTATGTCCCTCATAAATGTTCTGACCTTGTTGTAAAAATCACTAAGGATTGCAGTCAGTCAATATAAACAAAGTTGTTTTATTAACTTCTTAAATAAAAGAGGGAAATGTCTGAACCTGTAGTTCCTCCCGTACTTAGCAAGATTACTATCGCAACAACACATCATCAGTAGGGTAAAACTAACTTGTCTCATGACGGTCTAACCCCAACTCACGTTCTCTATCAGTGGGTGAACAATCCAACACTTGGTGAATTTTGCTTCACAATGATAGAAAGAGCTAACATGGAATGATCAAAAAGCGATGTGGTAATTTTTCTGACACCTCCAGCTTAAAAACCCAAAAAGCCAGAAGGGTCGTGAGGCCCCGCTTTCATGGTCTGTATTCATACTTAAAATCAAGATCAAGCGAGCTATTGCCCTTTTGTTCCATGGGAGGTTTCTGTCCTCCCAGAGCTCACCTTAGGACACCTGCGTTACTCTTTGAAAGGTGCACTGCCCCAGTCATACTCCCCCACCTGACACTGTCCCCAGAGTGGGTCACACCCAGATGCCTGGGCACTTGGAACCAGAAGTGAGAGCCCAGGTGGGGCTCGCCCCCCACCTCACTGGTTAAGTGAAAAAAGGATAAGAGTAGTGGTATTTCACTGGTGGCTGAGGCTTCCCACTTAATCTGCACCTCTCATGTCTCTTCAAAGTGCCATACTAGAGTCGAGCTCAACAGGGTCTTCTTTCCCTACAGATTCTGCCATGCCCATTTTCTTGGCTGTGGTTTCCCTAGATAGTAGGTAAGGGCAGTAGGAATCTCGTTCATCCATTCATGCGTGTCAATAATTAGATGATGAGGCATATGGCTACCTTAAGAGAGTCATAGTTACTCACGCCGTTTAACCACTCTTCATTGAATTTCTTCTCTTTGACATTCACAGCACTAGGCAGAAATCACATTGCATCAACACCCATCTTGGGCCTTTGTGATGCTTTGTTTTAATTAAACAGTCAGATTCCCCTGGTCCGCACCAGTTCTAAGTCAGATGCTAGCTGCTGGATGATGCGAGACACCAGTCAGGACCAGCGCCTGCCTCAGCCGGGGGGGTGGGATCCACAGAAATCCTTTGTCTTCCATTAAGAATTATGGACAAATCTAAAAAATAAACAAAAAAGTTGAGAGGTGTGCTGTTGTTTGTTTGACAGAGCTAAGTGTTTCACTGGCTTTTAAACACAGTAAAATACTTTGCAATCCTACACTTTATCTTTCTTTTTTCTAACTGTTAGCACATGGAGCTGATAAAGCTCCATGTACTACAAAGAAATATGATTGTGTCTTCAATCATGACCTGTTATATGTTCGTGACATGGATGGTAAGATCACCTCTTAAGCTTTGCTTCGCCGGTTAGTTCCTGGGCATCCATGTCACAATCACATAATATGCCAGTTATAATCAGAAACTCAGTCATAATCATTTATTTTTTGTATTTCCAAAGTTTCTCAGCCTATTTTTCAGTCTCTTATAGCTATTGTTGTGTTAATAAGAAGTTGCAATGTTGGATAATAATCTTGGTAATAATTTTATGGGTTATATGGAGGGAAGTCAGCTTTATCCATTGAGGGAATTTGGTCACTTCACTGCTTTTACAGACAAGCAATGCTGGGTACAACATTGCATGCCACAGTAGTTTTAGTTACTTTGAGATAGATTCTAGTTTCATAAAGCTACATATGGGCAAATTGGTTAGAAAGATGTGCCCATGCAGAAATATTTTGTACTTATCACACAGATTCTAGCATTTGTTATAAGATAATACTTTGATAAATACCCCTTGGTGTTTGTTTTGCAGATGAAGTTGTGTAAACACAAGTAAAATTGATTTGCCGATGTATTAAAATATATATTAGCTCTACAGCATGCAATGCGTAAACTCCAAGATAGCACTTTCCCCCATCAGGAAATGTTTTGGCATCTCCTTGATGTAGAAAATGAATTTCAAAATAAGCAATTTCCTTGCACTGATGTCACTGAGGAAAGACAAGGAACTTTAACCTCAGTAATGTAGGCATAAGAAAAGTGTCTATTGCATCCATAGACTTTGAGTGTACCACTGTGCATGTGCGAAGGTGCCCCATTAAAGACTATGGATGCAGTTCATTTTACCACATGATAATGTCACAACTGGAGAAGCTACATTTTTTTGGGGCCATGGTTTAATACAAAGTTGATGAAGCTTTTTTTTTAAAAAGCATCCCAAAAAAGTAAGGAAGGGCTAGCAGGAAAATACATTGTGGCACTTGCCATGAAACATTGGCAGATCAGTTTAATCCTTAGAGGTTGCTCAAGCATTCAGACTACATATTTGATATGAGACACTGAGTCCAAAACTGCATGCATGTAAACATATGACCTGCCTAGATAATTAGCTTACTAGTGAAAAGAATGTATACAGATTCTGTGGCACGTAGCAACAAGCACGAGTTTTGTAGCCAATGTTTGTGGCCTGAGACAGAGGTATGAAGTCTTAACTTGTGTACAGGACATCCATTTGGAAGTTTGAGAAGCACAGTAAAGTAGAAACACTATGCATCTTCAGAAAGCTGACATTGTGCCAGGAGCATTCCACATCATTAACAAAAACAGAAAAATACAAGAGGTCTTGACACAGAGCCTTGGGTTGTCCACAGGGAAGTTTAATAGTTTATACTACTGATTATGATTTTATACTCTGTTTTCTGTTACAGAGGTAACAAGAAAACCGATTGATGTCTTATAGATATATGTTAATGTTGTGGAGCTAACTATTTTAGGAAATAATAACTTAATGTCAAATGACTCTGAGAAACTGAAATACAACAATAAGAAATGTTCTTCCTTACTAAGTCTTGAAAACATTAGGTGACATTAGTAGTTCTTAGTTTGAGCAAAATTTGTTAAAAGGGGACACTGAGAAGAGTACTGTTCATTCATTGGAACATCGGCTATTTGTTGATAATTTCAGCATTCTTAATAAAACTTTACCAGGTTAGGATGCAAACAGCATGCTCAGTTTCTAAGATCAAATCATTACACATGCAAAGCTGATTCTGTTCATAGACTAAAGTGTGCATGAAAATATTTTAACAGTTTACTGGACAAAAACTTTAAGGTCATTCAAGTGCAAAGATTGGACTAAATGGGGAATGCTCTTGTATAAAGTTTGAGCCCCTCCTTTATGGAGTGGTCTGATGATGGCAGGTATTCACATTCTGGCTGCTTGTACCTCATTTGCTCATGACACAATACTTGTCTACATATTAGAGTGTGAGGAACCTTAAACTCATAGGTATGATCTCTAAATCTGATCTGATGATATGAGTAGTTTTGACCTCAGGGTCGGTGTCTCTCTCTCTCTCTCTCTGTATATATATATATATATATATATATATATATATATATATATATATATATATATATATTGTTTTTTTTTTTCTTTTTTTTAAGAGATATTTATCTGGGCATCTATCTATCCAGCTATGATTCTACTCTGTATGATCAATTATTCTTAATGTCAAATGAAAATATTGGCATTAAGATGTTTGAACTTAATGAATATCAAACACCCAAAAGATCGACCTTCAAAAGATTGAAAAGATCGAAAAAGGAAAACTATTTCCTCTCCTGATTTTCACACTAATATCTCTCATAACACATGCCTGAAATTAATCTGAATAGTGACAGTATTATGGGAGAGTTGTCTGAAAGGTAAGGTGTATGGTTAGGGTTGGGGGTTTGGGCAGCATTAGAGTAAGGGTTAATACCCATTACTAAGGTAGGCAGGGGGGCTCCACTTAATGGAAATGTCACAGCATTCTCACTGTCATTTACCCATTCATTTACAAATAAATAAATAAATCTGGCAACTGGCTCAGAAGATTACGGTTATGATCTGTTAATAACCTTTTTTTTGTAGTCCAGGGTTTGATTCCTTCAAGTTCCATTTGTATATTGTGTGGGTCTGTGCAAGTCACTCACCAGACAGTGCTCTTGATCATCAGCATTATCATTATCAACCCCCTTTTTCCCATTTTTTATATGGGATTAGGGGTGTTGTGTCAGTTGTTGCCATCTCTCTCTATTCAAAGACACTCTCCTACCTTCTTCGATACTTATACCTGACTGTTTCAGGTCTTCCCTCACACAGTCCATCACCCTCTTTGCTGGACACCCTGGATTCCTCTTGCTTTCTTTCTATCTGCCCCAATCTTTTTCACCAGATTGTCTTCTGCTTTTGTGCATATGTGCCTAAACCACCATAATCTGTTCTTTCTGACATTTTCTGCAATTGGAGCTACTTTGGCTTCTGTTCTTCTGTCCTCATTTCTTCATCTGTACCACAGTGTGCATCCTACCATTAGTTTTAGGCACTTCATTTCCATCACCTCTAGCTTCCTCAACTGCTCTGCCCTTACTACCCAGGTTTCTGTCCCATACAGTTGTACTGGTTGCACCACTGTTTTGTACACCTTACTTTTCAGCTTCTTTGACATTCTTCTGTCATACACTACCCCTGACAGTCTCCAGTTGGCTGCTGCCCCTCTGAGTCTAGCTTTGATCTCTTCATTCGGACTTCCCTTCTCCTTAACCACCCCTCCTAGATACTTGCAGCTGCTAACCTGTTCCAATATTTTCCCTTCTGTCTCAGTTTTCATCTTCTTCTGATTACCCCTGTTTGGTGCCATTACAACTGTCTTATCTGTACTTGGTTTCATCCTGTATATCTTCAGTTTTACATTCCATTCCCCTATGCTTTGCTAAAGTTCCTGCTCAGATTCTGTCTGTAATGTCACATTGTCTCCATACAGCAACTTTGTTGATCTGTCCCCTCTGACCTGTTTACCAATGTAGCCCATCACCAGTATGAGCAACAGTGGGCTTAGAGCTGTACTCTGTTGCACACCCACCCCCACTGGAAACCTCTCTGTAAGACCAAAAACTGTTTGCACTAATTTTACCAAGGTTTCTGGGACTTTGAACCACTGCAGAACTGCCCAAATTAGCTTGCTTGAGATCTTGTCATATGCTTTCCCCAAGTCTAGGAATGCCCAATTGAATTCTTTCCTCATTTATACCTTCTTCTCAACTATCTGCCTCACTGCAAACATCGGATTGGTTGTGCTGCATCCTGATCTGAATCTGAGCTGTTCATCTCCCATCTTAATTTGTACTTCTCTGTGCATTCATTTACCAATAACCCTCTCCAGAACTTTCATGCTGTGTGACAGGAGTTTGATACCTCCGTACTGTCCACAGTTGTGAATGTCCCCCTTGTTCTCAAACACTGGTACTAGGATGCTAATTCTGTTGTTATCTGAGATACGCCTTTCTGTCTGTACTGCTAAGAGTACCCTCATGAGCTATTTTTCCAGCATCTTATCCCACATCTTAATATCTGCTGTGACCTCATCTGAGTTTGCTGCTTTCCCTGACTTCATTTTCCTTTGTACTGTTCTTACAGCTTCTGGGGTGAGGTGGGCTCCTTCTTTTCTCTCACCATAGGCTATGTCTTAGTGCCTTTGGACTAGGCTCTTTGATGGCATCCTGGGCAGTATGTCTAGCAAGTGCAACTACTTATAAACTATCAGCCTGAAGAACTCACAGAATGTCAAATTGTGGACTCAGATATTTTTGTACATCCTCTCAGTAATCAGGTTTCCAAGAGTACTACATCATTCTCAGATCATGTTGACAAAAATTCTGAAAGTTAGTTCCATGTATATTTTTGTAAACAATGAACAGATAATGTAATATGCATTCTGTGTAGAGCTTAGGTTAGTCATACATGGCGACACTGAGGCTGAAGGTTCCCACTCTGGACAATCTCTTGGTTTGTTTTCATCAGTAATGTCCCTACTTATTTAAGGGAATATGTAGATTTAAGCAGATACTGCCATCTGAAGCAGTACTATATCCGTTGTATAAAGTGATTTAAAAACACAACTTCTATTTTGTCTATACCATTATAGATTAACAAATATTGATGTGGCATTGACTGCAGCTGGCAAGAAATGCAGGCATCCTTAGTTATCCATCACTACTAATCTACTCCTTCTTTTTTATTTAGTTCCAGATTGTCAAATGTGTTTTGCAATGGAAGCCCAGAGGGGGATAACCTCTAAAAACAGCACAGAGAGTCCATGATTCTATAATGATAGCAATTACTTACAAAATATTTGTACTAAAATTATATGAGAACATGCTAAGAAAGCATTTGAATAGTACATAAACAAGATAGTAAAATACTTTTTCAGAAAAATATTTACAGGCATTATGCGACATGTAAGATGAAATATGAAATCTGGGTTGTGACATTTGAAATGCTAAGCAAGGTAAATGGCTTAATAAGCCTATGCCAGGAGGCAGCAGGTGGGAATCCTTTTTTTAACACCAATGTAAAGGTTTATAGCCATTTTATAGTAGAGAGTGAACCAGCCAGTATTACAGCTTGACCACGCAATATGATGAGTCATCTACATTAATTAAACAGTGGCCATGTAGCTTTGCATTGTTGTGAAAATAGTAAGATGTGATGTCCATGTAATCAGGGTACTGCAAATGCATTACCACAACTGCAGATTCATTTGCCTTTTCAAACAGACTTGATCTAAATTTAAGTTTGTTTAGGGATAACAATTACCTGCCACAAATAAGGACAGACTATTTTATATTAAATTAATGAGACAATGTACTCTAATAATAACACAAACGGTCATCTCATTGAACAAGCTTGCTGCATTTCTTGTATTCTAAAGTTTTTCCTCTGCTAAGCAGTAAGTTTAAAAAAGTGGATATTTAGTGTTCTAGATGATCAATTCGTTTGGTATAAGCTGTGATATATACTCACTCAATACATTGTCTCATGGAATGTTCCAATTAAGTCATTACAAATCTGCCAGAAAATTCTTGGATTGTAATTTTAATTCATTTTCTAATTTCTTACTTCAGTTTTATAAGGTACAGACACTGGCATGAAACATTTCCTATATCACTTATCTAGATGACTGATATGTCTAAAGATTTTGATATGAGGAACCACAGTGCAGATTTTTTCACTCTGATCTGATAGGAAATGACAGTGCAATCTTGGTCATTGAAGATTTATTTCTTGCTGAATAAATTTTTAGCAATGTCTAATGTATTATTTGGTCTTGTCAGTGATACTCTTTATCAAGAGTAATCAATACCACAGCCTGCTAATGGATTCTGGTGAATCAGTAATGCAATCCTAAACTTACAGATTTATGCAGTGACACTGCAGATGATCCCATGAACATTAGCAATACAGAAAAAAGATGGTGGAAGTGTAGTAGCTTTAGTACTTTTATTATTGCCCTTGTGATGTACTGTTTAAATGCCAAAATGTTTGTGTTTTTGTCTTAAGGTTTCTGTAATTTTACTTTCTTCCTTATCTAAATTATACATGTAGAGACATAGACAAGGAAACAGACAAATAGACAGAATGTTAATTATATGTGTATAAGGGGTAACATACTTCACTAAAAATGTCTAAATTAGTGGTGAACATAACTATTACATAAACTAGAAATACACTGGCTTACTTTAGGTCCCATACTGTCCAAGTAACAGCGTTTGTACATTTACCCCTACTTGATACAAAAATGACACCATATAGACAGTGCAATCAGTTTATTCAACATTGAGGATAACAGCAGACAAATAAAAGATAATTTCATTGTAAACAACAACACATACACAGTGTACCAATTCAAGCAGTGTGAACTGCTCACCATTAATTTATACAGCAGTGTTCAAACAACTCCCACTGTGCCAAAGCCCCTTGAACAGAGTGTCACTGCTCACGCCACAATGTACCCTTATACTACATCACCAAAAATGGGGGAATTAGAGGTGTCCCCACTATATGATCCCTCTAAACCACCCTGTATTTTAGCCAAAATAACCAACAAACACTGATAACCATGGCTATCCAAAGGTAGGGACTGAAAAGAACGCACCAGCACCCACACCAAAGAGACTGTCACTTCCTTCTACCAGACTTTAAATACCCCCCAGCCCCCCATAGCTCTCAACCACTTAGCCCAAGAAATCTGGACAAAGCCTGACATAACTAGGGGACAAAGGCCGCCAAATAGGGACAGATCTTAAATATTTCTAGAATAACAGGATTTGTATTAAATGCATTTTCTAAAGGATATGAAGTCTGAAATCCAAATATATGTCATTATTTAGTGATTAATTCCTCAGATCATCCCAGTGATTTGCCAGAAAACTACAAATTTTATGAGAAACAGACTAAAATTCTGAGGCAAAAATTTTGACATTCTGCGAAAATCTGGAGAGTTGAGAGGTATGCCTAACAACTTCCTAACATTTCTTTCTAAACCACCCCCTCCCTAAGTATAAACCCTTTCCACCTAACCTAAACATTTAGCCACTAGCTGGTGTATCTATACAAATACATCTGCTGTAGCAAACTAAATTTGTACATTTACACTTAGTTGACACAAAAAATAATGCCGTACAGCCATTGCAACCAGTTTATTCAACATACCAGTAACAGCAGCTAATTATAAGGTAACTTCATCATAAATAACACATATGCATTATACCAAACCAGGCAGCGTGAGACACTCACTACTAATTTAGACAGCAGCATTAAAGCAACTGCCCACTGTGTCAAAGCCCCTTGAGTAGCATGCCACCGCCCTCTCCACATTCTACTATTAAACCACATCCCCAAGAAAGGATGAATTAGAGGGTTCCCATTCTACAGTCTACTAAACCACCTTCCATTTCAGCCAAAATAACATCAAGCACTCATAACCATTATTTATTTATTTATTTATTTATTTATTTATTTATTTAAATTTGTTGACCGGGAGTGTCCGACTGGACGTGGGTCCATTTTCAGTGGATGCCCGGGGAGAAAAGCTCCACAGTAAAATAAACAGACAGTAGTTACATTGGATTACATCGCGATTAACAATTTAACATAGAAATTACTTACAACATATTTACAGATGAAGAACATAGTACATCAGTAGACAACTAGAATCTTTATCTGTGAAGTACAAAACAGGCATTAACAAATGTAACAATGAGAAGTTCCTGCTGTATAATAAGTACTAGGCTTATGAGCATCTGAGCTTGCTATCATCAAGTTAGTTAGTGGAGATGAAAGAAAGGTAGTAGTTGGATGGGGTGGATGATATTAGAGTGGGAGTTGCAAGGGCATAGCCAGCATGTTTTTAGGTGCGCTTTTAATAAAGTTTTGAAGTTGGTGCATGATGGTACGGAGGTAATTGTGGGTGGGAGTGAGTTCCATAATTTGGCTATGGTGCAAGAGAATAGTGCTTCACCAGCAGAGTTATTGGCTTTAGTGATCTGCAAGTGACTTTTGTTGCTGGATCTTAGTGGTCTGGTGGTGCGATAGGGTTGGAGTAGATTCTGGAGGGATGGGACACTTAATGGATGGTTAACCATGCCCACTAAAAAGGGAGGGAGGGTCAGACATATTCCAGTCACCCACACCAAAGAGACTGTCCCATCCTCCAGCCTTCAATAACCCTCTCCCCCTACCTAACAAGTTCTGAACACTCCTTACCTCATTTCCTCCTAACTCACATCCTAGCTCAGATATTAAGCATTGCATATCTAATGTGAATACTTAGCCATTAGCAGACATATTGTGAGGGCCATCTGGGATTTAAGAAATTGTTCTAAGTGGCAGAGTTATTACTGCAGGTCATTTGTAACAAACAGTATTTGGGTTTCAGATTACACTTGTTTTGCATTTGTTCTTTCATTTTCTTGTTTAATACTTACTGTGCAGAGCTGTACCAACCACAGTGCCGTGTTAGTTGTATTTCCACAGTGGATAGTGTGTGCAAGTAAATTCTCGTCCTGTTTGCTTCATACTACTGAAAGTGTACCTTCATCTAACTCCTGTGAGTTACTAAACCACTTCTGTACTGTCTAAACAATGTGTGCTGACTTGCGCTATTCTCCTCTTAGCTACTCAGACCACCACAGTTCCTATAAAAGCTCCAATGCTTTGAGTGGTCCTGTGTTGAACACATTATCCATACAACAAATATCTCCCCCTGTAATGCTTCCCAGCCCCTCTTTACTTCCACATAAATGGTATCACACAGCAGCAATGGAGGGAAAACAGACTAACCCTTCTATTGTCAGCTACATAGCACATGGAATCATAAGACAGTGTAAGAACTGTCACATGGTCAGTGAAAATGAACTTTGCCTTAACCCAAATGGCTCCATCTGTGAGAGGTGTAAATGCTTAACTAAACTGAAGGCATTCTTCTGGCAGTCAGGTGCATGCAATGAGCAAAACACTGTCTTCCCCCCACCCACACCTATACAGCATCCACACACTGTCACCACAAAATTGCTTTATGCTGATGGTATTAAAAATCTCTACCCCTCTATGGTTTTATTTCTGTATATATTTAATAAAGTTCTTCAATTAGATATATAAAAATCTTTATCAAAGCTTCCTAGAGCTTTCAACAGCTTAAAACTGCAAATGTACCTCCTGCACAAATCCCACCTTCAATAGGTCATAATCAACATATAGCATGTGCTGACATTATAGAAAACACAGCCATTAAGCCACCAAAGCCAAGCTAGTATGTCTGGCAACATTTTCATCATAGGCAACTCTGTAGTTAGATACACAGGACTCCTCTCACCAGGCAGAGCAAAGACTAAGTGATGCTTACCTGCCTCTCAGGTGCTAGGCTCTGTGATGTCACTAAGCTCTGAAGTTTCTTTACCCCAAGTTCACAGATGAGCTATTCATTGCACACGTGAAGGTGAATGACCTAAGGCTCCTCGTCTCCTTGAATCATTTGAAGAGGAGCCTGATGAGGGGAATATGCATCTGAAATAGGCATAAAACTTGTATTGATCAGTATCCTGCCATCATCAAGAATGATGCCTTAATACAAATGAAAGAAAACTGACTTTAATAGCTGGCTTAGTGACTGGTGTCATTCTAGGGAGAGTGAATATATATCAGCCTGGGAGGAGATGCCTGATAGTCCCAGCTACTTGTTAGAAATGGCCTATATCTCTCTGTTCATGGCTTCTATATATTGGCAAATACTTTTCTTCCCCATAGTGCCTTTTTTTTTAGGCAAGTTCAGTTTCCTGACATTACTTTCATAGCCAATCAATCAAAATCACATAAAGGTAATATTTCTGTCAGAATCTTTAATACAAAAATTTACTCCTTACAGGCATTTCTAACCCTTGAAATATATGCATGTTCATGGATTACCTGCAAAGTGAAGGATTTAGTGTAGAAAATCTAACTCCGGTAACATCACAGCATGAAAGAGCAGTGAATCACCAAATTAAGGAGAAACAGGTAGAATGGGAAGCATCTGCTCACTCGTCAAATGAAGATGCTCTGGAGCCTTCAGTAAGAAACCAGTACAAAGGTTCAGCTGGAACTGCACATCAAAGGAAGGAGCAGGAAATAGTGGCAACTCAGACATAGTCAATGTTGTGGAGTGATAGTCCAGTGAGTTTCCTTATGAAAGAGCAATGGATAATGCAGGATGCAGCTGAAGAGAATGTCACAGGAAGATGTTCTGGAACATTCTGTAGAATATCCATGGGAAACAAAGAGCAAAGAATGTGCTCTCAATTTAGAAGAAAATTATCTAAGGGGAGAGAGATGGATAGACATATTAAGAATGATGAAAAAAAATAAATTGTGAAGTAAACAAGACCCAAAATGTTAGAAGTCTGACAGATAAATTCATGTGATGTAACAAAAGTAAATAGGATAATACTGTGCAACTAAATTAATAACAGATGAAGTCAAACCAAAAAAATGCAGAGCAATAATGCCATCATGGAAGCATCAAACAGAGAAATCTATAAAGCAACTAAGCCAAGAAATGTCATTGTTAGAAGAGTATAGAAGAAGAAACAGACTGACATGATAAAGGCAATGCACAGTATTATAACAGACAAGGATCTATCATACATTATTGCAAATAATAAACTAAAGACATCAGCACAAGCAGAATAACTTAGAAGATATGCAGATGAACATAAAGGAAAAATACAAAATAAGCAATTCATTGATGACGCAAAACGTTTTATTGAGAAATGGGAAACAACGCAAATGGAATAGAATCTCCACCAAAAAATAAAAATAAAAAAATAACAAATAGATACATTTTGGAGAAATATTTATGAAGGCCCTGTGGAACATAAGAAAGATGCTGAATGGATAGAACAAGTGAAAACAGTTTAAATGTACAGGATATGAAATGGGATGAAGTAACAGCCAGCAAAACTGAAACAAAATTAAGAAAAAGTACTAAATGGAAAACTCCAGGTCCAGGTGCAGTACCTGCTAAAAATATTAACATCTTTGCACAAAGATTTAGCCTAGAGTAAGAACTACTTATATGCATATTCCAAACAGCCACCAACCTGGTTAAGAACAGGAAAAATGATATTACTCAAGAGTGAACCTACAAGCCATGCTAAAAACTACATTCCAATAACTTGCCTTCTGATGATGGGCAAACTATATACTGCAATTGATGGTGACAGATGGTGGAATTCTGTAAAGCCTACATATTTTTTTCATGTATGCATTGCACTGGGTACATGAGCACAAACATTTTTAGAGTCAGTAAATGTCATTTAGGGGAGTGCAAGCATGTGCAAATGGGGAATTTTTCATGTAATATAAATTTCTACTTAAGCAGGTGCATCTTATGCAAATGAAGTAGAGAGGAGCAATCCAACAAGGAGAAAGGCATACGTGTAGACTCCATGTATGTGTTCGCAGTCCATGTACAGAAGTCTACATGGAAAGAAGGGGATGTAAAAGTCCACATATATGGACATAATGCCTCTGAAAATAGTAGAACACATACAGACATGTGCAAAACATACATTGTGGAAGATTGTAAAAGGAAGGGGATATGTAAAATTATTTTAATAATTTTTGCATGTTTGCGCTATGTGCCACATTGCACAAGCATGCGTAATAGAAAAAAAAAATAAAATAACATCTATAATGTAGTTTACACAAATGTATTGCAAGATCCTGCATCAGGTCTATACAACAGCGCATTTGTGATGTTACCCAGCTTACATGGCTAAGAACTATGTAGTTTCCAGGCTGCCAGCATGAATATGTATTCAAATGAGATTCCTCTACTGAATTGCTGAAAGGAGCAATCATGTCTACATATCCCATTTGTGTAGACTCCTACATGGTTTTGATATTCCCCACTGTGTTACTTTTAGGATTTTGAAGTGCTCAGCAAGTATGTTTGCATGGATTGTCACATAGCTTAGCATGTATGCACAAGCAGGCCACCCACATGACAGTGATGATGTAGGCATCTGTCAAGGAAAACTGGATATATTCAATTAATAATACATACTTTTGTATGTGCAGCATCGTGCAATATAATAGGACCTTTAATTCATGTTAATTAAATCCTAGGCAGGTCAACTGCATCATAATTAGCCAATCCCACATGGTGGAACTGCAAAAGAGCTGTATAAAGTATGCATACGCCCTACATTCTGATTTTCCCTCAATATTTGAGCGTAACTATATATATATATATATATATATATATATATATATATATATATATATATATATATATTCTACATTATTATATTTACATACATACTTGTGTCTATATGTGTTTGTGTATGTCTGCATTGATCTAAGTACCCAGATCATGGAGAGTAAAGCTGCACTACGACACTATTAATGTTGGATGAAGTACCAAAAGGAAGGGCTGAATATTAGATAATGCACTTACAAATATGTGGACGTGCATAATATGTGGACGTGCATAAAAGTAATATATGCTGGAATTGGAGGACTATTGGGATATATGAAGTTCAGCGTTCTGGCAATTTTCTCTCACATGATGTGTAAATGATACCACATCTGACAGCAAACCACAATTTCATGTTAAACACACATAAGTATGTGTCAAACCTGTGTACCTGCTGCAAACATCTGGACAGTGGTGAATCATAGCATGTCTCCCTATTACAGTATGTAGTAACCTTGAAAATGTATGGTGTCATATATGAATATGTACATATATTGTCAAGGCATATGTTTGTATCTATGACAGCAAAAACACCCACATTCACTGCAGCCCCCTCTGTCTGCTGAATGCCACCACACATACATCGACAACTGAACAAGGTTTGTACTGTATTATGTTGTGTACATACTCATTGGAAGGGCTAATTTAGCTTTGCCACAGGCTTGCCTCTCAAAATGCAAACAGACACATATGCTCAATACAAGTGCTGCTGTCACATAGCAAAGCTATAAAACTGTTTCCTGACAGGCTACTAGCTCCAGATGACAGTAGGAAGCAATGTGACTCTGCAGGTATTCCAAGCTGTTCAAAATAGGGCTTGCTTATGTTCTTTAGGATTACTTCACCTGCAATCATTTACACAGCCAACTTGAGCTGTGGTACATGCGTTAAGTACTGTAATCTGCAGTGCATAACACTAGATATGTAGGGGTTCTAATAGCATACGTGGTATGTATATGTGTGTATATCTCCTGAAAGAGAAAGTGTGCATGCCAAACAGTAAACACCAAAAGACAGAAAGAAAGTACTGACCAAACTGCAGAAGTGTGTGAACTAAATACTCCACAATAAGAGAACAGTGACCACACTTTTAATTTTTTTGTTATTGATGGTGTCATAATGGATATCAGGGGAGGTGCATGGTCTGCCTTACTAGAAAAGAGAAAATTATACTAGCAGTCGTTATTAAATGTGAACAACTGGCCAGGTTTAAATGAATCTCTCCATTAATTCCCTTTTAAAATTGAGAGCTTTAAACAGATGATTATTTATATATTTATATATTTATTCATTGCTCTTTTTAAAAAATTGTGAAGTGGATGATCTTTTTATATATTTTCTATATTTCTATATTTTTTATATCTATTAACATGTATTTATTTAACATTTTGTCATTGAGATCACAGTTTGTATTGCCCTTTTAAATTTTTGTTACTTAGGGGGTGTGGCTACTATCATGTGAAGAACAAAGGGAGTCTTTAAAATGTGTTCTGTGTTTGATTTTAATTTGTCTGATGAAGTTCTTTTGTTGAGGACGAAAGCGCTTACCAGCTTTCTATTGTCTTACAATAAACTTTTTTGCTTTACTTTGTGGACTACCAGCATTTTCTACAGCATCAATATACCAGTGGCTTAAGTGTGCATGCCACATTGACTTCAAAGTTGGCATTGCTTTGCACTTTTTGGCTCATCCAGTTGATGCAAGTCTCCAAACTCTCATCTTCCACAAGGCCTGCTGATGTCATCTACCATAAGACCTAAAAATATGAATCCCACAGTGACTTACAAGCAAATGGGGTTTTGTACTGTTTTGGGCATATCAGGTGATGCAGGCCTGCAAACTCTTGCCCCCCCCCTCCAAACCAGGCCTGCTGATGTTATCTACTATAAGACTATCTAAAGTGATGCTAACGTTAGACTTAAACTGTGTCACATCTGCTAAGTACTGTGATCTGTATTGTGTAAGACTAGATAAATAAGAGTTCTAATCTTACTACAGCCAACTTGGTGTGTGTGTGTGTGTGTGTGTGTGTGTGTGTGTGTATGTGTGTGCGTGTGTGCGTGTGTGTTTGTGTGTGTGTGTGTGTGTGTGTGTGTGTGTGTGTGTGTGTGTGTGTGTGTGTGTGTGTTTGTGAGGTTGTGGTACTATTCTCACTGCAACCAAGTTTATGTGTGTGGATGTTAGCCTGAACATTTTACATAGGATCATAGGCTCTTTGGAATTTACTCAGCCAATGGCCCTAGTGACCTTAAAACCCTAGCCAAGCTGTTACCCTTATGTACATGATCAGCACCTATTACCCCATCCAAGAGGGACACAGGTGGAACTGCTGTGGTGAAATTACAGCCACCTATCCAATCATACTGATTGCATCTAAAGAGAGCCAAAGAGGTGCTCTGTTTGACATAATGTGAGAGTCTGTTCCAAAGGTGTTTTAAACTTTGGTAGATAGTTCTCTCCCTCCAGCAGGTGGTGTTAATGACACGTGCCAGGTTAAGGTCTATACAGTGAGTAACCCATGTACCATTTGACTAACCAATATGCAGCATTTCCAATACAGCAGGGTCAGAAATTGCCTTGTATGCAAACCAGAGATCACCTCTGAGTAGTCTGACACACCAAAGTCACAGCAATATCAGATGATCACCATGAACAGCTGCTGAAGACCTGAATTCCCCTTGTCAGGAAACTATGTGGTCTCTCCAATTTCCACAGGTGCTTGGAGAGGTACATACCAAAATGGCTGTTGCACTCAACTATTGGTTTCCAGAGGGAAGAGGATATGGATATTATGACATCTACTTTTTCTGGAGACAATGCCCTCACTTATTACATGAGCATGATAGAATGCCTTCTTACCACTGTGGAGACATAATGATCTAAGGTAAGTTAGCTGCCAACCTGGACCCCTGCCCGCTCACAACTCATCTTCCCCCACACATTCTCCCCACACAGCCAGTAAATCTCTCCACTTCACAGCTCTAAATGCTCAAAGCATATGCAATAAAATCCCTTACCTCCATGCCACAATCATCCAGATATCCTGTTCATCTCTGAAACCTGGTTGAAACCTGACATAAAAGACTCTGACCTAATACCATCCAGCTACTGCATAATTAGAAAAGATAGAACAAACAAAAAAAAGGTGGGGGAGTCGGTTTCGTCTGCTCATCCTCTGTCTCAGTTACTCCCTACACCAAACCTATTCCACAATTTGCTAATGCAGAACTAATTCCAACCCTATTTCAGATAAATAAACATAAATTCATCTGTATAGTTACCCTTTATATCCTTCCTGGAGACAATGTTGCAATACTTGAAGACATTGTCTCTTGGTTTTCTACCAATGTAACTAATAAGACCTGGGTGATGTAAACATCAACGAGGCCACTATTCAATCTCTCACAAACCCTCTAAATATAAACCTCTACAACATCTCTCAGCTCATTAATGCCACAACTAGATCTTCCAAGGATTTCTGTACTGGAAGTGCCCTTGACTGGATTCTAGTTTCTCATCCTCACTATATCTCTGATGGTGGTACTCTCAATGATCCACTCAGTGACCATTTTCCTACCTTTTCCCACCACCTGTACTCCTCCTTACAACTATCTCCTACCTATATCTCCACCCAGTCCCTAACAAACTGTAACCCCAATTATGCCCTTGCACCATCCCCAATTCCTCAGTCACCTGATTACTAACCTGACTCATCTCTCAGATACCCACACTCTTCTTCACTCTCCCTATTGTGCACTCACCGTTAATAACAGTACACTGTGCCTCACCCTACCTCACACAGTGTTTAAAAATTGTGTAATTGCAGATTATCATTATCTGTCTGATCTATTGAATACCTGCCAAGCAGCCGAGTCTTCCACAAAATGTTGCTATACATTGCCTATGTTACCGTGTTACTTCTGACTCCTATATTGTTCTATTATATATTATTAAATGCTGTTATTATTCTGATATATTGTTAAATGTTGTTATTAACTCTCTAAATAATCTCTTAATGATGTAAATTGTTTTTTTTTTTTTTTTGGAACTTTTCTTCCTGGGCCTCTACTGAAAATGGGCTCATTTCAGCCCAGTGGACTTTCCTGGTTAACAAAAGCAAATAAATAAATAAATATTTACAAACGTGCATAAACAAACAAACTGGAACCCACTAAAAACTTTATACTTAGATAATGCTGTTACCTATTTCAATACAACCTTCCTACACTTGTTAGACTTTCTGGCCCCCCTGAAAACAAAACGTATGAAAAGTAAATCCATCCCTTGGTTAACTAAAGACACCTTAGGCATTATGAGACTCCAGTACAAAGCTGGGAAATGCTACCACAAAAAAACTGTCACTACCCTTAATGAATACAAATTAGTGTGTAACAAAGTAAAAACAACTTATTATTTCAGACTGGAAATCCTATTTTTCTACACTACAAACTAATCACAGTACAAATCCCAATATTTTCTGGAATGGAATCTCTTCTCTCCTTAATCCTGGTAAAAAAGAAAACCCCTGCCCTGATCCAAATGCTGCTGACATTGACCTAGCTAGACAGTTCAACTCTTTCTTTATTGATTCCATAGCCAAACTACCAACCTCCTTCACTAACAGTCCTACCTCCACATCCCTACCTTCACCTACCTTTTCCTCCTCTTGTACCTCTCCCTTCTCAAGTACCTCCACCTCCCTCCATACAACCCATCCCCATTTCTACTACAAAAAAACTTCTACAAAAGCTGAAACCAGTTGCCAATGCCCCAGACCAAATTCCCTCTTACTTCTTAAAGACATCTGCAGAAGCCATAGCCCTTCCCATCTGTATCCTAATAAACTGGTCAATCACAGAAGGTCATGTACCCCAACCCTGGAAAAAGGCCTTTATTATTCCACTTCAGAAAGGTGGGAGCAACAATAGCATCCCTAATTTTCGACCAATTGCCATCCTATCCCCCATATCCAAACTGCTAGAAAAATGCATCCACCTACAACTGTTGCTCTATCTCACAAATAACCACCTTCTAACTCACACACAATATGGATTCAGGCCTGGCCACAGCACCACCACCACTCTACTCTCCTTCCTAGAAACTGTTAACAAAGCTCATGACTCCAGCCACATTGTGTCCACCCTCTTATTAGACCTATCTAAGGCCTTCGACACCATGTCTCACAACCATCTCCTCACCAAACTCTCTAAACTGGGTTATGTTCAGAACATCGACAGACCATTTAATTGAAACCCATTTCACGGACAGACCACTTCACTGACAACTAGTAAATTCAGGAATTTAAGGCAAATAACAGGGATTTGCCCCCTTCCCCAAAGTATTGCGACCCCTGAGTTAGTATATATAGTTAGGGATGTGTGAGGGGCACAGCCCCTCACATTGGGAGGTGTTGGGGGAACAGCCCCCCACATCAGGGGGTGTTGGGGCAAAGCCCCCCACCTATTTTGGTTTAAAAAAAGAATATAACACAAAAAGTACCGAATTTAAACCAAAATTGGTGGGGGGCTTCACCCCCCACACCCCCCCAACTATATATACTAACTCCAGGGTCACACTACATTGGGAAAGGGGACAAATCCCTGTTATTTGCCTTAAATTCCTGCAACTAGTAATTGTCAATGAAATGGTCTGTCAGTGAAATGGGTTTAAATGAAATGGTCTGTTGATGTTCTGAAGGTAACCCCTCTAAACTATACCTATCCCCCTCCACTATCAACTGGTTTACCAGTTATCTGTCAAATAGGCAACAACCAGGCAGATGGAAAAAAGCTACCTCCCCATTCCTCAATACTCCCACAGGATTACCACAGGGTTCCATTCTAGAGCCCCTACTATTTAACATTTTCATAAACGATTTCTATCAGACCATCCCTAATGCTAATCTCATCCAATATGCCAACGATTCCACTATAATCTATTCTGCCACCTCCATCCCCATTTTAACAAAACGAACTCAAAATGCCTTCTCCTTAACCAGACAATGGACACAAGACAACCACCTAGCACTCATTGCCACAAAAACTAAACTTATGATTTTTACTCCTTCAAAAACCACCATCCTAGACAAAAACACTTTCACTATCACCAACCAGAATAATACACCTCTTGAAATAGTATCTTATGCAAAATTACTAGGAGTCCTAATTGATGACCAGCTCAAGTTTGATATCTACTTACAAGCAAATATCAATAAAACCCATAAGAAACTTGGCATGTTCTATCATCACAATTGGTATATCTCCCCCTCCACCAAGCTAATACTCTCTACAACATATCTTATCCCATCCCTCCTATATGCAGCCCCACTCCTTACTAACCTACAATCCTTTCTCAAAACAAAACTCTCCTCCTGTTACAATAAAATTTCAAAATTTGCAATAGGCCACAGATCTTCTGAGCACCATTGTACTGCCCTTCACAAACTTAATTGGCTAGAGCTACCCAGCTACTTCACCTATATTCAACTTCCCCAAGCACACAAACGTATCTTTAGCCCCTCTCTCTTCCCCTCCTTTGCCACCACCTTTAAAATGCATCTACCCAATAGATCCCTAAGATTTAGCTCCCAAAATCTGATTGAACTACACAAACCTTCTCATCCACCAGGCAAACATCTTCTGTCCTTCTCTCTAGCTCACCTGTGGAATTATCTCCCTCCACTAATCCATACCACTAGCAACCTCTCTTCCTTCCAAACCTTACTCCACTACCACCCAGCATCTCAATGGGAATGCTCCTGTTCCCATCCTGCATAAAGTCCCCCAACTTAAGCTACTCCCCAGGATCCAGTACATCTGCAAATTTCTTCCTATGTTTTTTTAACTCTGATAAGCATCTGTTGGAATTAACAGATGTTGTATATAAATATGATTGTATAAAACTTTTATTTATTTATTTTTTTAAAGAATGCCTGCATTTGCATTTCATTTATACCATTTATTACCTGTACTGCTGTACTATCCATTGTTATAACTTGATTTTTAATTAACTTATATTTGTATATTTTACTGGAGCTTTTCTCCCCAGGACTCCATTGAAAATGGGCTCCTCGTGGCCCAATGGACCATCCTGGCAAACAACCTGCAAATAAATAATAATAAATATAACCTGTGTGCCCAGGTCTCCCACCTCTGAGTACATATGTTAGGTGCTGCTGTTGTTGTGGTACTTAGCAGGAATATCACTGTTAGCAAAAGCAATGATAATACATATATTTGCATTGCTTTTAAGGCCATGACTTTGGCAACAATCATTTGTTCAAGTAAGACCCTTGTGTAGGACGTTAACATAATTTGGAGATTCTGTGACTGCTCCCAGTTTGCAGGCATCAGCAAACCTTGTCAGCCACAGACATGTACTTTGTGCTTGTACTTTGGAGAAATGGATTCCAAACAGTACAGTACCAATGACTAAACCCTATGGAACACCACTTGTTAGATCTCAATTATTGGGGGTGGATTCCCCTGTTTTGACTATATGACCTCTATCACTGAGGCAGTGAACAACCCCTCTAATGATATAAGGGTTAATGCCTAGTTGTGTGCATTTGTCAATGATGGCTGAGTGGGAGATAGTGTCAAAATGCTTTGGCTAAGTCCAGATAGGCTGTTTGTACAGATTTACCATCATCCATGTTCTAGGTGACTGTCTCAAACACGTCCATCAAGTTTAACAGGCATAATCTCCCTTTGACAAATCCAAAATGTGTAGGGTCAACTGTGTGGAGATTACCTATATCTTTGTTGATAAGTTCCATGATGATTTGTCCCATGGTCTTGCAGATATGGCTAGTCAGGATAATAGGTATATAGTTCTCAGGGTAAGTGGATGCACCACCTCTGTGCATGTGGATAATGGTGGCTGTTTCCATTCAGCTGGAACAAAGCTGGTGTTTACACTACGATTACAAAGAATTCCCAATGTTGTTAGTACTCCATGTTGGAGACCATGTAGGACTCAGCCTGTGATGTTATCAGGTCCCATAGATGCTGTGATTTTGTCCATAGAGAGGGCATTTTCAACCTGCTTTTTACAGATACAGGATAAGGGACAAGTGGTAGAGATGTCATGAGGTATGTGTGGTGGGGACATAGGAGTGATGGTTTCACAGAACCTGTTGGCCAACAGGTTAGCTATGTTAACAGGCTCTGTATATGAGGTGTAATTAACCATGAGTTTGACACCAACGTGGGCCTTTCCTTTTAGGTTACAGATGTAACTATAGAATGCTTTGTGGTTGTCCTTTGCAGAGGAGACTAATTTGGAACCAGGCATTGTTTTGGAGGACTTCACAGCAACACTTATTTTCTAGTTTAAGCTGAGGAGGAGGTGTTTACAGTTTAGGGGGATCCTCCCTCCTACCCTTTGACAGCAATGTCTTTCTACTATTGTAAAGCCTGTTACTGGCAGTTGTCCACCAGGAAGGTTTGATTTGCCATGAGTTGCTTGTTGTGCTGATGTCTGGTACAGCCTTTGTCAATGCAGTCATATAGGTGTTTGTATAAAGCATTGGTGTAGAGCTCTGTATAGTTGCCAGGTACACCTGAGGAAGGAGGTGCCATGAAGCTATATATATATATATATATATATATATATATATATATATATATATATATATATATATATATATATACCATCCCATAGGGAGTTATAATCTGTATTAGTGAATGTCTTTAGTATATTTGCTGTAGGAGGGTCAGGTGTGATATCTACTTTGAATAAGACCGATTTATGGTCAGGTCTCACCAGGGAGGACCTCACAGTGGGGATGCTATAGTGTTCACCCATATTGATAAGAACCCAATCAAGTATGTTAGCTCCCGTTGTGGGGGTGTCAACCTATTGGTCCAGGGCATTGAAGATAATGAAGTCGAGTAACCTTTGTGCAAGTGAATTTGAACATGACTAATCTACCCAGTCGGTGGGTAGTAAATATCACCTCAAACCACGGGGTCCAAATGTATCTTGATAGACTCATGTAGATCCAAATAAGAAGACTTGGTGTGCTGATTCATGGAGAGGCTCCTGTAGCTGGTGATGACTTGAATAGGTGCCCCACAAACAGTCAATAGCACCTGAAGTGTATCCATGGAATCATACTGTATAACCAATGTAGGCATGTATGCAACCTTAATGAATATTTATATACCACCAACATTAGTTTGCATGCCTTCAGTTTGAGGTCTGCATGTGTGGAAGGAGGTGTAGCCTGGAGTGGTTGTGGTTCTCTCCACAGCCTTGAACCAAGTGTCTCAGAAAGTACAAAGCTCTGCGTGTTGCAAGATTGGGGACAGTTTCCAGTGAGTGAAGTTTCCTGTTGACACTCAGTATTTAGTGGCATAACCTTGAGGTTGTCTGTACGTGGGGTTTTTACACTGGAAATGTTGTCCTTGACACTCCACCTAAAAAGGGAACTATGGGGGTGGCAATAGCCTTGGCCAGTATCCAAAATCCCAGTGGTGACAGATGAAGACCATCTGTGGCAAAGCACTGAGGTCTACTGAGCATGTCATCCCAGACTAACAGATAGTGGATCCCCTTAGAATGACGCCAGATGCTAAGCCTATTATTGAATCTATCATCTTCTGTTTGTATTGAGGCATCATCCTAGGTGAAGTCAAAATGCAGCTGACAGCCAAGGGCATATCTGCCTGAGACACATAGTGCAAGAGCTCAGTCATGTCTTTCATCACACAGTCCAGAGGTGCATCTCAAGTCTTACACAACAACAGGAACTATGATGTAGTCATAACAGTACCTGTTGTTGACAGATTTGACTGTATGTGTGATATGCCATATAGTGGCACATCACAGACAGTTGACTGTGAGCTTTACATTATCTAGCCTGGTGAGACAGATATCAATCTGACTCATGATGTAATCACCTATGACTAATATGTTTGAATTTGTATTTTGTGGCAAGGGTTTGACCAGTGAGACAGTGTTGCATTAGCGATTATGTGTACTGTGTTCTGCAGAGGTAGTATTATGTGCAGCATGTTTGTGTTTCTGTTTGTGAGGTGTCTGGTGTTTAGGTATGTTTCTGGTACGAACCTCCACATATCTAGGTTTGTGTGATGTGGATTTGGGTTGTGTAGGAGGTGAGATGAACATGTTGGTACCCCGCTCATTGTCATATGTATTAACAGGTATGTCAGAGAGCATAGATTCAAGGTTTTTAATGTAGATACATCTGTCACACATTGTGTTTGTGTGGAGTAGGAATAGAAGTTTGGGAATGCTGTCCTCATCTCTGCAACAGTCAGAGATAAAGCCATTAGCAATAGATTATTGCATGTGTATACGTCATAACAGGCCATGGTTAGGCAATGGCTGACAGACGCTTACATGTAACATATTATTTCCACTGTGGTGTCATTCTAAGGTAAAACAGTACCTGACAGTGTTGGATAGCATGGTAGATTAAGTACACTGCTTTGCCAGGCTTGTGGAACTTGAATGAACCATAATCCTGTTATTAGGCATGGTCGCAAGAGCATACTTACAAATGTGACAATGTACAGCTCCAGCAAAGTAAAGGTCATGCTGCTACACCCTTGGGGTTCACAGCCTCAACCACACTCTCTGTAGGCACTCTTTGCAGTGAAGATGTGCATGTCAGTGCATGCACAGAAAACTTGTCCAACTTTGCTGTCATTACATTAGCCTTGCAAGTCTACAATGTCTGTCAAACAACCAGACAGCAAATGTATGTTGTGTGAAATGATGTGGGAACACAGTTTAGTGTTCCAGGAACACCAATGTACAGTATGACATACCTAGGACATGTGGAAGGGACAGAGACAGACCACCCATCTGCTGTAGGCCTCACATCCATGTCATGCAAATCACCAACATTATGCTGTTGAAGGCCACGCTGCATGAATTGCTATGAAACTGTCACCTAACATGGATCACTGCTGCTGTGGAGCTTGATGGAGCAACCTTGGATGTCTATGTCACCTGAGACTTAACCTTATACTGTGATGCAGCAGCTATGCTCCTAATCACCATCAGGTCAGTACTCTAGTCAAATGCTATGAGCCTTGGAACCCAAGGTATAATACATGCAAACGTCAAATGATTGGTCTGGTTGCTAATTAAGGCATCTACCTGGAAAAGGCTACAACAAACCTACAGAGCCTTGCATCATGTGTGACAAGTGTGTGGACTGACAAACAGGCTGTGGCCCTCTTCTTATCTTGAGCTTAGTGCTAATGTATTGCTTCTGGTGAGAGACAAAGAACAAGAGCTTTGTATCCCACCACAGTGAGGCCATGTTGAGACCAGCAGTAGTAGTAGCTAGGCAGCAACAATTCAGGCAACTGCCTCTTTTCAGCATTCTTCATAAGGTAATTATTCTTTCCCAGTATTTACTGCTTGATTAATGTGTAACTTCTGAGTATCTGCCTAAATATGTCATCCTTAACTTTACAGTGTGTATGTATTACTTTTCCCTCCAGTATTTGGCAGTGTTCAGTGCAGAACCAGACACCTCACATGATATTTTTCTCGCAAACCATGATGCCATTAAGTCCAATACCAAGTTGCACACAGGACAACCAGCATGCACTGTCAAGCATTGTCCACATAGTTGCGTAACAGATACTTGTGGCATTCAATGATATTTTCAATGCAACTGTGTAATCAATAATAAAGGATCTGTTGCCATGGATATGAGGATTCTCACTGTGGCTTTACCACCTTGGTGGGTATGGGCATCCTGAGGCAATGTAGAAACCACAACATGTTTACTGACAACCACGTCATTATCAAACAAACTGATATGGTATGTGAGTAATGTATATACACAATGCCACTGGAGGCAAAGCTCTCACATAAAAGTGCTCCTAATGTCAGTAACATAGTCTGTGGTGTACATGCTGCAGCCATCACACAAAATTCAAACCAGACATGAGCTGACACATTGACATGTAACCTACATAAATCACAAACACCTCGTAGAGAAAGTCTAGATAAAAAATACCCTCGGCAGCCCCATATGCACTCTGTGAAAACAACATGCATATCAACACATAGAGCAACATGTCCTGGAGGAACAACCTATATGCCCATAAATCAAGCTGACACACAAGCCAACATTCTAGTCATCGGTGACTTCATGCAAATGAGGAGCTGTCATTGAATCCCACACTGACACAAATGTTCTCCAGGAGGGGCTGACATTGGCATACAGTTATCATCAGAGCCATTGGCTAACACTAAATACCAAGAAATGCACAATACTATCCTTTGGGAAGTCATCCACCATGCTAACTATCATATTGCCAGCACACTTTGAACAGTTGACTGAGTAGTCGGTGACTTATGAATACAGATAGTGAGCTACCCTTTGCCTGTCACATTTATGTAATATTGTGGAAATCATTCTATGTTGCACAACCTATAAACAAAGGTATGGAATGTAAATCCATGAAAACTACTGTTCCACTGTAATCAACATTCAACAGACATATCATTGATACAATGCCACCTTTGGTATGTAACTAGCTAGGCATATTTGACAACTATAACATCCAAACAGGATCCGCAGTAAATCACTACATGGTGTGTGCAGCATGTCCTATGCAGACCATGTAAAGGCCCTATCCATGTAATCTGTCTACATGCTTTGGAGAGGTGGTGTATTCCTGCCATACCGGGTGGTGTCAGACCCCCACTGTGGACCTCTTGCATATCCATGAAACAGTAGCACTAGAATTACCTGTTCTACAGACCTTTATCTTGACAGTAGTGTATATAGGACATGCTGGATAGACAGGTATGTAACCAGAGACTACACCCTATATGGAACAGGCTCCCATCCATATGAAGCACATTTCTGCCCTAAAGCAAATCAAGTGCAAGTTATACAATTGGATGGGGAACAGGACAATCATACCTGCTTGTGGATCAATGTCTACAATGGACAAAGGGAAACTGTGTATGATTCAACCCCTATGTTCTGACTTGTAGATGTTTCAACTCCCAGAAGCCTGCTTACACTTATCAACGGTATAATACCTTGACAGTGTTTAGGGATGCATGGTTAGGTTTAAAGGAGCCCTTGTGTTCATTAGCCTATTAAACAAATATGAACCTATGAACCCTGGAACCTATACTGTTACCTTTGTAATGACATTTGTCTTGTGTGCTGACATTTAATTCTGTGCTCTGACATTGATGGGGTGATTGTAGATATGTACCCATAGGTGTGTCCTACACACTCCTGAAAGTGACACATAAATATTTCCATGTGACACCTGTCATTGTGTGACTACACGGCCCTTACAACAGCATCCATCATAACATACGCACACTATTATAAATGGCAATGTGCAAATTCTGAAAATGAATAGTACAAGTAGCATGTCAAAAGCAACACTGGATGAAACACATTCATATTAATGTAGATAGTCAACCTTTACATCAGACACATAGCTTTATTTCCCTGCATCCACAAGAGAGATGAAAGGGATGTAGCACAGGTATCATCACTTCCACAGAGTGTTGTATGGAGGTGCAGGAGGCTTAGGATAACCCAATAGGTTGGCAAGCTTGTGTGTGAGTCAGGAAGGGATGCAGGCAGAATGAACCACAGAAATGTTGTGTGCATGTCTGTAGGTGATCCGAATGTAACAGGGGTATGTCAGTGTCTGTGCCTGCACAGCCAAGCTCAGTGCTAGCCCTATGTGTCTGTATGTTGGACAACTATGAGCCATGATGGCAGAGCTGACAGTTCATTGTCTCCACCCCTGAACATGTGAACTGGCACCTCCACACCCAAGGTCAGTTGCTGTGCTACTAGCTGAGGGTGACTGCTGTCTGCTGGGAGCATGTCCTCCATGTGGCAGCTCAGGATCATGAGCCCATGGCCTAACACATCTTGGCGTGGACAGCACACTCCCCTCTGGAGCATTGGATGTACTACCACTACAGAAGTGGGATTATGCAAGGCCACGTTGACTCTCAGCAGATGTACTTGCTGACCTATGTCCACAAGGCCGACACTCAACTCCAACCAGGTGTTCTATCACAGACAAAGTGCATTCCAAGACAGATAGTGCGTGATCCATCTCAGACCAATGTCTTTCCACTGCATTAGTGAACCGTTCCAGGGTATCAGCAATCCAGTGAAGACAGTCACAGATGTCAGACTGCTCAGCATCCATAACCCTGAGCATTCATCTGGAGTGTCTTTCTGGACATGCCTATTCCTCCCTGATGGGCCTAAACATACACTGAGTGACACGAGGTAAGACACCTGCAACAGATGGTGGAGGGACAGTAGGCCTCCTATGAGAACCCATATCAATCCGCCTGTGTGGAACCTCGCCAACTCTTTAGCTATGGCTACTGTTGACAGTCACTGCAGCCACAATAGCCACATTTTCCTGTTCAATATACCCATCTTCTGACTGTCCAATATATGTGGCCACAGGAGACATGGTATGCGTAGACATACTGGCTATGTATGGTGATAATGAGGACAGATAAGGGATGTCAAACTCTGTGTCAAATTCAGCCCCTGCAGCCTCCAGCTGTGCCTCATTTTGCCCAGCATCATCATCAGAGCCTGAAGAGACACTGACATCAGGTCGTGAAGGTGACAAATCCAAGGTCCCTGGTCACCTGTGATAAGAAGGGAAACGCATTAGATTAATACCTGCACTACTATGCTCTGCAGTAATATGTTGCAATATGTGTTAAGCTGTCACCATTATACACTTGTATAACCCACAAACTCATAGAGTTGGACTTAAGGACATTATTTTCTAACCCACATCTGTAATCATTTAGAAACAGATGTTGTTTAAACAAGAATCTCATGAGCAAAACATAAATGATATAAACTGTTGACATTCTGAAAAACTCTGCACAGTTGACAGTTATGGCAATCTGTTATGTCCTGACAATACTATCACATCAGTCATTGTGGTCATTCCTACAAGGCATAGTTATGAGTCTAAACTGTGTACAGTCAGACAATATCTGTATGGTTGGCAATCATGCAGACAGTACATCAATGACACTTGAGTGAATACAGTGAACTAAATCTGCATCGCTCACAAAACAGTTTTGTGCTTAGCAGCAAGGGCATGGCCTCTTCTTATTCCTGACAGTCCTGGAAAAATTGAGGGAGAGGTAATGTAAAGAGCAGCACATGTTACAGTATAATAGGGCTATATGAGGCAGAGGTAATGTGCACAGCAGTGCACGTGACAGTATAACATAGCTAGTACTTCAAAGTATCTCACATTTACATTAGCTGCTATGTTAACAATTATAAGGGTCACAAGCTGTGTACAGGCTTAGAACTGCAGCTAACCTCACCCCCTAAAACCACCTGACAATCACATAAAACTATGTGCACCCTGACATGTTAAATGCTACAGTATTCCAATGCTGATCCAACTAAGCATACCTGGACACTCCTCTTAAGTATAAACGGTTGCACCTACATCCATGACATATGGTGTAATGGATGCCTGGCAGCTGTTCTATGTTGCAAGATTCACCAGGAATTCTTCAGTGGCTGACAGTGGTTGTTCTGCTGCAGGCCCACCAGCAGTGACCTGATGATCCCTGGCCACGTCTGCTGCACATCTGCGTGCCAAGTTGAACATGTTGGTGGCATGGTATCACACCTGCTCATATGTGTAATTCTGCTGATCCACAGCATTAATGATGTGTACCAGTTCATCCCACAAGGCTGTATGCTTTTGCCTATTTGCCCTCCCTCTGGACAGTAGGACTTGATGGTCTTGCCTCAAGGCCTCAATAAAGAGGTCATTTTCTGCCTTAGTGAAAGGTGGACAGCTTCTGGCATCCATATCTCCTGAAATACAAATCAATGAGAACACATGTCAGGATCACATATGTGGGAGTAGAGCATGTAGAGGTACAGCAATAAAGGAAGCCTATTGGTATTCCCCACTAGATTACACATCTCTTAATCAACAGTGTGCCAAACATACAAATGTTGTGGAAGCAACTAGGATAGTAGCAATAGTGATCCACTGCTGTTTATGACATGACATTTACTCACATATGATCACACAACATATTGTGCCCCATTGCAGGGAACCCCCCACCCATAACATATGTATAAACAACAGTGCAAACCAAATACCAGAGTACTACTATGACTGCTAACAAAGGAAGTACCAGGAGACCTGTGTTTCTAGTTAACACAGAACAGTATACACTTGCTGTACTCTACATCCTCTGTAGGTGTAACACAGCAGATCAATGACATGTCATCAGTACAGTTCTAAGAAAGGCCTACTGATGTAATCCCCATTCCCACATAGTAAATTCAAAAATATGCATCTTGTTGGAAACAAAATGGTTACATACCTGATGGAGTACAAAACTCCTCTGTTGAAAGATACAGCTATATGAGTACTGTGTGAACGAGTTAACCATACAAACTAACTTTCATACACAATGGCTCCCTTACCTAGATAATAATGTAGAAGGTAGGGAACATCCACGGGAACAAACCACAGCTAACAAAAAATCTTTCTGTAGTAAAATGTCTCTCCACTGTTGTAGTATAAATCTCCTGGTGCAAATACAATTCTGTTAATCACACCATGTAGTCGAATAAAACACTTTTATTAACAAAATGGTAAGTGCTTTCACCTATAAGGCTTCTTCAGACCAAATAAATGTAAACAAACATTCAGCCTCTCTTATATAGGCCTCCTCATGTATTATTCATTAATCCAGTAAAATTACTCATGCTGACATCATTTCCTGGGCTATAAAAATGTATAACTAAATATATAGTTACATGAGACAATACTTCTATAGTAATTCATGTTCTTACAAAATTCTTCCATGTTAAAACAATCCTTAAAACATCTCTTACTGTTAAGAAGCTGATCATACCAATATATAAAAACAATGAAAGCACTTTGAAGAATGATGCATTGTATATAAATACAGACCAAATAAATAAGCTGAATAAATGAATAAATAAATAACAGTTCATACATACATATATAAAACTCAAAATAAATCTAATAAATATACATATATAGAATCTATTTATGAGTAAAAAATGTATATAAAATATGTGTGTGTGTGTCTGTGTGTGTGTGTGTGTGTGTGTGTGTGTGTGTGTGTGTGTGTGTGTGTGTGTGTGTGTGTGTGTGTGTGTGTGTGTGTGTGTAAAAAAGGGGGGGGTATATTATTTAATGGACTTGAGTCTCCTATTTTGTAGGACCGGTTTGAGGGGTACTTTATCATTGAGTCTCTTATCTGATGATATGCAGTATAATCAGCCAATCCCATGCAACTACTCAGCAATATATAAGGCCTCAATGTAGATTCCATCCCCTTTCTCACATTTTGGGTTGGAAATTACTAGGGTAGGTATCATGTCAGCACAGAGAGAATGTTTGTAGCAGCTACTTGTTACATACAAATGTGTGTGCTATAGGCTGAAGCTGCTGCTGTAGGCAACAGGCATAGTTAGAGATCTGCAGAATGTGTAAGACAACACTTAAGAGTGACTGTGGAACCTGTGGTAACCTTGGTGTACAGCCAGAGCCTGATTGAGGGAACCCATCCTACTGAAAAGTAAGGTATGTGTTTAACTAAAGTATGTTAGACAAAGGTATAATTAGCAGAATAAAGGGAAACATGCTTATTGTATCCTAGAACAAGGTAAGGGTACATTAACCATTATGTCATCCAGTTGGATAACTGCCAAGTCATGTGTTATGTCATGGTAGTCATCTGGAACGTGTGTGCTGGCAACTGTTGCTTCTAACAAAAGCTCCATATATGTATGTACCTTGTACTGCTGTGGTTTTCTGTAATATCACTAGCAAATCACTGTGGGCTACAGTCTGATATGACTGGACCTCATTTGAATTACATACTTCTAAATCCTCTGGGAACTCATACCGATACATGACCTGACATTCTATGTACTTTTTGGTGTTGTAATAGGAATAGTTTGAATGGGGTCCTATCTGTAGATCATTGACTGCCATTATATAGAAGCAGACATTCCATCTGTACTGCTTTGAGTGAATAAATAGGTGATGAGATAGTCATACATATCAGAATTTGTACTGGTGATGCACACATACATTTATTTTAAATGCTAGATGTGGCTGTGTTTGAACCCAGGACCATGTGGATCAAAAAATAATACTTTCAGAGCATTTAACAGATTGAGCTACTGAGTCACTGTTATAGGAGGTGTATTTTTACATGTTGTACATATAATTGCACACTTGCCTGCTGTTACATACCTCACTCGCAACTATTACTATGTGTATGGCTTTATAGTGATGTATTTCTCTACCAGAGACACAGTTACACTCCTATTTTTCCATTACTTGTATAGCAGGTGTATTTTTACATGTTGTCAATATAATTGTATAGTTACCTGCTGTTAGATACCTCACTTGCATATATTCTTATGTGTATGGCTTTATAGTGATGTATTTCTCTACCATAGTCCCAGTTACATTCCAATTTTTCTATTAATCTCCTAGCTGATTTGAGCGACGTGGCGTGATGCACAAGCATGACACTCAATGACGGGAACTTGACAAATACTATGTTTTGCTTAAAACACCTATGTTAATTAATGGCTGTGTGGCTTGGTGGGTTGATGCACTATTCTGCAGGTGCAATGGTCCTCTGTTCAGAATTGGGTGGAGGTGTAATTTTTGACTTTTTCAAAAACATATATCAATATACCACCATTAGCTTAGTTTAGCAATGCTGCATGTCATGCAGGATCACACAAAAATTCATTAAAGAAAAGAAAAATGGGGAGATAGGACAGTGGTGAAATGGGGTGCAAGCAGGGGGGGAACGTACTGAAAGGCAGGTAGGTATGTACAGGAAGGGTGTAGGAAAGAACCATAGCTATCCATTTCTTGCATGGCAACAACTGTGTACTTTAACAGATTTTTAGCTGAATTTGGACTGTCACCCCCAGAGAGAGAGGGGTGAGGACAACATAAGTGTGTTGTTAAGCCAGTTGGACCAAATTAAGTGTGCCCAGTGGACACATGTGCAAAATGGAGAGCTTTGTATGGGAAAATATTTTTTGGGGGGGCAGGTGCCCACTTTTTTTCTTGTTAAGGTGAGAGTAGAATGTTGGGAAAGAGACATAGTTATGTGTGGGGGACATAAGTTGGGAAGGTGAGGAAGCTTTTGTAGACAGGCAAGACAAGACAGACAAGACAGCAGACAGGGTTGGTGTGTGACACGAGGGGGGTGAACACCTTGTTTGTAGAGGGTGTTATGGAATCCTACTTCCATGGACATCAGGCATTGCAGCAGTGTGATTCAAGTCCTCACACATGGGACTGTCAGCACTAAACCATCACTGCTGCTGTGGAGGCAGGTGTCAACACAGGCACCTGGGGCCATACTGCCCTACTAGTATGGACAGCATGCTGTCCATCCAGCATAGGCATGCACCAACAGTTTGGCACAGCAGCCCATGCACCATGCCTGGCAGTTCATAGTGGGTGACAAAAGCACCCCTAAACCTCCACTCCCAGAGAGAGCACCACCCCCAGCCTGTGGTGCAGAACTACCCGATGGACCAGGTAGTGTGGGGCTGCAGATGGGATGCCACCAGGCTGTGGCCCAGATATGCTGGGGCTTGGTGCCATGGCAGGAAAGCCAAGGTAGGTGAATCATCTGGAACCAGCCTAACTTATCACGCAGTGGTAAATTAAATATAAACATAAGAAAAAATAAACGTAACCCAAACAAATGTAATTAATAACAAAAGAAAAAAAATAATGAGTAATGGAAAGGAATGGAAAATAATATAATGAGGAACACAACAATAAATAACATAAATGAAAGTTTTTTTTAACAGCAAAGCAATATAAATTTATTCATAAGACCAACATAAGAGATAATTACAAATAATATATTGATATTAAATTATAATAATACATATAATTAATAAATAAAAGAAGAAAAGGGGTGGGGTGAGAGAGAAAAAAAGAGCATTAGTAACTTGACAGATAATAGAACTACACAGACTACTACTACATACTTATGGATATGTTAGATTTCACTTGTGAGAACACTGACTGCTTATATTGTGTAGATGATGTTGCATGTACATAGTTCTTAACCTGTTAGCATGGGACATTATGGGCCAAGCCATACAAAATGGTACTACAAAGGCACATCAACACAGAACATTTTTGCATAGTATCCTCATACATCAGTAGCAAAATATTCTGATAACAAATTTGCCATTAAATTGCATTCCAAGTAATGTCATATATCTGCAAATCAAAGAACCAGACATATGGGGCAGCAGTCATTACATTCTGCAAAAATTGTGACTGTTTACACTAGACAGCTGGTCATTTCTCCGCTGGCTGTCATGGGATTAGAACCCGCAAGCAGTGACTACAGGAATACTGAGCTATTTGAAAATAATGAATTATCAAAGCATTACCTCCTTTAAAACTTTTATTGTGTCATGTTGTGTGAAATTATACATTTACAGACATGCATAGCTGTGTCTGGTGGTGGATTGGAACCCACAAGCAGTGATCACAGGAATACTGAGCACTTTGTTTGAAAAAAGTAAGTATCAAAGCACCATCTTCTTTTACACTTTATTTGTTTGATGTCACTTCAGATCTGGCATTTACACACATGTATGGCTGTGTAGGACTTCTGTTAACTTACCCATATACCCTGTTCATTTACTGAGTGCAATCCATAGCATATTTCAGATAAAATGAGCAGAACACAAACTTGGCCCTTAATCTGTGTATTGCACTGCATTTATTTTTGACATTTGTTGGGGCATTGTTTTGTAATTCATATGTAACAGTTGAGTGGTGTCAAATTAAAACACAAATGCAGTGAATATAGGAATACTGAACACTTTATTTGAAAACATTACTTATCAAAGCACCATCTCCTTTTAAACTTTATTGATAATGTTGTTTCAAACCTGCATTTAGACACATGGATAGCTGTCTAGGACTTCCATATACCCTGTTCATTTATTGAGTGTAAACTACAGCATATTTCAAACAATGAGCAGACCAGAAGAGTGACTCTTAATTTGGGTAGACCACAACATTAACTGATGGTCAGAAGCTATGTTGCACAGTACTTCATGCTTACTTGCTTTAAGATGCTTTGCCATTTCAGATATGCACTGACACATTAATAAAGATGTAGGATGTCCCAGGTATTTCATACCTGACAGTTAGGACTGCAAAATCTGTATTTACTTTACTGTATTAAGTTATGCATTAAGTTATTACTTTCATAATTTTCTTACTTACCACCTACTTATCTCATCCTGGCTAAACACCCAGCATGGGACTGTGCATTGCGAACCCTCTCTTCTGCAGTTGTGGTAAGAGAAGCAAACCATTATGCATACCAGTTTTGCATGCATTCAGCTTGTATATTTATAAATTACTGGAAAACATTCTTACATATCTGTGAGGTGCTGCCATCCTAGCTTCTTGGACCCAGGTGTCCAAGGTTCCCATCTTCCTATGTTTCAGGTCATCATAGTGGTGACAACACTGCTCACCAGTGTGATACTAGTAGCACTGGTTAGTCCCTGGCCAAATGATCCCAGGCCTCAAACTTGCACTCTGAGCCCTCGTGGTTACCCTGCAGCAGCAGGGAGTCCATATTGCACTACCAGGAATCCAATAAAAACCTTGGACTCCTGCACATCCCACTTTTGCATCCTAAAATACACTCTCTCTCCAACACCAGCAACCATACCCACAGTCAAGGTCAAGCTCCAAGGAATGATG